>NW_026585686.1:5743037-5809365 GCF_907164565.1 Psammomys obesus | reverse complement strand
CAGACAAACACACACACACAAACACACACACGCAGACAAACACACACATACAAACAGACAAACACACACACACATTTTCCTTCACTTACTCATCTCCAGATTCACAATTGCAATCGGAAGCACGCTGTCACAGTTAGCAGCATCTTGCAGACGGAATGTACAATAAAATCGCTTTCTGTTTCCTCAGAGTTGTTCCATTTGTACTGCTGATTGATGACATAATTTGTCCACATAAGATGTTTTCATTCAAGGATAAGATATTTGCTCAATAAATGTGCAGAAATACGGTTACTTTCAAATTTGAATACTAAAAACTATATGTTTAGTAATGATATTTGCTGATGGGTTTGTAAGGCTTAGCCTGTTCATACAACACCTGATACCGAGGAGATGACTTTGCACAGTAAAAACTACGTATGTTCCTCAGATTGATTATTTATTTAGTTATTTATTTAGACGCAGTTTTAGATTTCTGAGGTGTCAGAAAGTCTATTTAAAGCATCCTATGCGCGCTCAGAAAAGCAGACCACAGTGTAACTCAGGTTAAGCTATCAGCTAAGAAGAAAAGGCACCAGGAAACAAACCAAGGCAAACCTAAAGCAAACAGCCTGCTTATCACATAATAACTATTGAATAACACAAATATTAGCAAAGCGAACCAAGCCAGGCCTCCAGCTCAGGAAGGAGAAAAGCCGGCAAACAAGACAGTGACGGCGATCCAACTGGTGCAGTACTTCCTCATGATTTAAGCCTGAGAAAAAGTGGGTCAGGGCTGACATCTGCTGGTCTGGCTAATGGATATTGTCCATTGAAACCAGATTCTCAGAGAGCCAACCACTGAAGCTGCATGGCTGGCTGGGACCCAGAGGGGCACAGGCTTGGCAAAAGCCTCTCTGGGAAGCCATCTGCGAAGTGGCCAACCCTCTACCAAAGTCTCTTTCTCTGCTTCGACGTTTCACCCTGGTAACCAGGAATGGTTTTCTAATCACCTCCCAGAACAGAGGGAATGTCATGCAGGGCGATTCTTAGACGGTCAGACTTCCAAGAGACTGTGCTCAACTGGGTGCTAAGAAATTTGACAGGGAATTCCAAGCCCTTATGAGAAGATTCCTGGAGAAAATTACGTTAAAAGGCTAATCCCATGTTCAGATACTGACAATCTGTGTGCTTCCTGCAGCACCCACTGTTCTATCAGCTTTGAGGCTATCCACTTTCAGGGTATTGTGAACTAATTTGATTTGACTGCTACAGATCTCTCTTTCACAAGCACCATTTCCCCACTGGAATTCGCCTGGCTGCACAAACACTGGATTTGTAGCATTTTATCCTTATGAAACCTTGTTTCCATTCTCTGGCTTCTCCCTCCCTCCCTTTTTGAGACCAGGCTGTGGTAGAACTCACTCTATAAACTAGACTGTCCTCGAATTCAGAGACCTGCCTGCCTCTGCCTCCACAGTCCTGGTACTAAACGGCTAACATCACCACACCTGGCTTCCATTCTCTGGCATCTTCGTTTTCTGCCTTTAGCAAGATCGATTTCCTAACTGACTTGGAAGCTACACAACTCTGGGATGGTGTCTGTCTTTCCCAAGCCACGCTCTCGGTTCCTAGCCCACTTCCCATTATGTAAATAGACATTCAACAACTATCTTCTGCCTCACTTTGACAGTTCCGTGTTCTATATCCCCTTTGTTGCTCTTAGGAAGGAGACTTCTCCATGGTGGATCTGTACAGAACCTAGAAATGCTGGCTCGAATCGACAGTAAATAGTCTGGGCATCCCAGCAGTGTTCAGTGCCTTATCATGTTAATCTTCCACGGGAGATGTCCTTCTCAGGTTTGTAATGAAAGTGTTAGGTCACAGGTCATAGAAAATCTTCTCCAGAAAAATCCTTAATACACCTCATCCTGTTAATAGGAACGAATAAGTTGACCAGAGAACTTTTCTCTCACTCTCAGTTACATGAGCTCCAAAGTCTGGAGGGATAGCTCAGTAAAGACATTGCGGCAGCCGCACCAACATGATGGCCCGAGTTCAGACACTAGCACCTACACCTGGAACTCGGTACTGTGGGGGAATGGAAGGATCATTGTGATTTACTGGGCATCAGCCCAGCTCCAGGTTCAACAAAAGACCCTGTATCAAGACCCCATATAAGGCAGTGAATAATAGAGTAGGACATTTGATGTCTTCCTTTGGTTCCTCACATAGAAGAAGATCACATATTCCGTTCACACACAGCAGATCATTGCTGTTCCTCTCAGTTAAGTATGGATATGTCCATATGCATGTGTCATTGGCTACAGCCTTAAATTTTCTTTTATAGGATATGGGGAAGAAATAAAACTTGAAAACTTAGAGGCAGAGGAAGAGAAGCATAAAACCATACACTCTCCTTAAAAGCATTTGCAGCTACCATCAGGTCATGACGAAGCTGGATCAGATTGCTACCTCAAACTCCCTTTAGAGAGGCAGAGGTAAAACGGCGCACACTAGCTGACCACAAGGAGAGAAGTCATTAGTTTCTGTCAAAAAATGCACAGATTTGACACCCCCTTCTCCTTCCTTGAGCTTCTCTCTTGTATTCCCACTTCTTGCAAAGTACAAGTAGAGCAAAGGCTCTTTTCTTTTCCTCCAGTTCTGAGGAAATAATTGAGGTTTGTCTTTTTTTTTTCATTTGCTAATTTACAAATCTAAAAAATTAAATCTCAGTATTATTATCCAAGAATTAAAATCAGGATGTAAAATACATTGCTAATATTACTGGGTAGCATCGTTTTAATATTTATAATAATTCTATCACTTTTCTTAGAAGCTTATTAAGTTGAAGAGGGAAATAAAAACCCCACTCAGACCCTTTACAAAGCATTTTTCTCTTTGCATACCATAGCAACCTAATACAGACATGGCAACTTGGCAGATGGCATGGTACATTAGCCTTGGAGCAAAATATTAGATGCCAAAAAATGCTAAAATAGCCCTTCCTTCCCTTTTTTGCTTCCATTTCCTTCCTTCTTGTCTTCCGTTGTTTCTTCTCCTTTCCTTCTTCCCTTCCATATTTGTCTTATCCTTCATGTCATTCTATAACAAAAAAGTTATCAACTTACAGTTTTTCAGTGCTTAAACAAAAGACACTTGCTAAGGCCAGAAAGTTTCTGGCCCTATCAATCTGGATAAAAGCATTGTAGGTAATAGTTTCTGTCTTACTTAAAACTGTCTTGTAAAATGTATACAGACCGGCCATTTCTGCAATGTCTGAGCAGAATTATTTTCTTTGTCTTGTTCTTACACACAAATCTGAGTCCCTCTTCTAATGGAGTGTGTAGAATCACCCAGCTGTACACTCCAGGAGTCTCAGCATCTGTGGCCATGAAATAATGCAGGCAGGGTACCCCTCTTCAGGGGGGAGATGAGCCCTGTTAAAAATACAGTCTTGTTTCTTTAAGAACTAGTAGAATTTTTTTTCCAGCCAGCCTCTGAGGGCAATGAAAGTTACCCCTGCCAGGTGGCAATGCTCCAGGTGAGGGAAGATGTAGAGCACACTTTTTATGTGCGTGTGAGTATGTGTGTGTGTGACCAACATCCCTACTTTGTAAGTTATAGGTTCATTAAGAGTCCAAGGAATTAAGCTAGATCTAAGTTATACTGGAAAGAAAAATCCTCTTCTTTCCCTTCTCCTTCAAAGCCCAGCCCCCTTTTGTTTCCTCTCCTTCTCTTTCCCTCCCTACTCTCTTTCTAAAGATCTCCTTGGACACAGACTTTTTAACCTCATCTGTATCAGAACAAAACTATAGGCAGCTTTCTGTGTTTCACACTTGTCTTTTTAGTATGAAACCAATGAAAGGGCCTGTCCTCCAGAGAGGAAAAGATTCAACATTTTGCCTTGTAAAAGCTGGCTTTTTTAAAAACATTGTCATGTGATTTCAGTGCCACCTAAAGTGTCTTATTCTATAAAGGCAAATCTCTCTGTCAAATAATTGTCATTATTCAGTCTTAGAAGGAAAATTCTACAAAGCAATGAGATAAACACAGGTTTTCATGAAATGAAATCCCAGGCTATGAGCCTAAGAGAAAAAACAAACAAAACTAAAGATGGACAATCCAAATAGATGGAACAAGGTTATGGATCCCTTTGGAAAAAAATTATTTGTAATTGTCACATTAAAATTTAGAATGTTCTTTATAAAAGAAGAATTAGAAAATTTAAGAAATGAGACTTATTATTTCCCATCCATTTTCCTTTTCTCTTGGACACAGCTCTACTGTTTCTTTTACCTTCTATTTAGAGTTAAAGTTATTTAGTAGGTTGAGGGTCAAAGGAATATATTCCACTTCCAAGCTTAAGCCATGAAGACCTCTCAGCAGCCAGCTCATAATCTCTTTCCCTCCATCTATGAGCTAGTAATGCAGTATAAGCTAGAAGTCATATGGTGAGTATAACATGGCTTTCATCAGCCTACTTCCCCAAATGGCTGCAGGGAGCTGAGCCTCTTCACTAATCAGATTTCAGTGAATAAGGAATAAAAGTCTGCGGTATTACGCTGTTGAGATTTCAGGGTTTATCTTTGCAGCAGCTAAAGTTGCCCTAACTCTAGCTGGAATATTGCCATATCACAAATGTGAAATGTATAGCATGGTTCAGCGGCAAGGGCAGGAACAGCAGTGGAATGGACTTTGGAGGCTGGAAAGATGAAGATAAGTTAAGCAGTGGCAAAATCCTTTGATGATATTGCCCTTGATACAACCCAGAAGATAGGCCAAGTGCCTGCTGGTTCCTTAGCTCTAGGGGAAAGGGTTAGAAGACAGAATGTTGGTGGCAATTCACAAAAGGGTGGATGAACTCAGGGAGCAAGATGGCTTGTTTTCAAGCAAAAAGAAAACTAAGCATCAGAAATGAGAGGTATTGAAAAGCTGGAAAAAATGACTGCTTCTAAAACAAAAACAGCAAGGAATAAGACTGAGTAAGACCCAGCTTTGCATCTAAGATCAAATCAGGAGTGAAGTCTCTCAGTGTAAGCTACATAGCCTCAAGGTAACAAAGAAGCAGAGCTGGGGCAAGGATGGGAAGAAAAACGGAACTCCTACCTGAGAGTTTTAACCAGGAAGAAGCTGATTGCAAGAAAATAGATTAGAAGTCTATCAGATTTGTGATGAAGTTGTAGAGCCAGGAAACCTACAAGCTTAGACTGCAGCAAGCCTTTCACCAGAGTAATAAGCTTTAATCCAAGATTATCAGTAAGAGGTGGCCTTTGAAAGCCAGGAATTCTCCAGGAAAGCATGTTGTTCCCCACCTTAAATTAAAGGTGGATAAAATAGTATGGTCCAAATAACTTCTAGATGGTGTACCTGGCATGCCATGAAAAACAATAAACAGAGAAGTTTCTTCAGGGAGGAAGGTTCTCCTCATCCCCAGTGTTCTCTCAAAACAATAAGATGCAACATCTTTACATACCAGGGACTGCTCCGTGTGCTTATCACTGAGTATATGTGGATCTCATATCATGGTAAAATTAAAAAGTTACGAAGTTAAACCAGCCTAAGGAGAGGACTGTCCCTGTCTTCATCCACCCAAAAGCCCCCATATCCTTACAGAATGTTGAGGCTAGAAGTGGTCCTGATACTCTATGAGAACATCTTGCCAATGTCAGCTGCCTTCTTCAGTGCATGCGTGAAGCAAGGCCTCCCATCTTTTCCCTCCAACACCGAATGATATTGCATGAGGAACATTCAATTAAGCCACTACAACTTCTTAGTTGACATGTCCAGGTAAAAGAGGGTCTATGAGTTCTCAAATATCTTTTTAATTTATTTGTTTTCGGTTTCACCAAGAATTGGTTTTTTTATTGCAACTGAAACTTTTGCCTAATGTATTAGTCGTAAAAATTAACCTCCTCTTCTGGTGTACTGTCTGACACCTAAGTATATCACACATAGATAACAGCTTTTTTTTTTTTTACCAGAAAGTCAGTTAAAACCCCTATCTGAGTCAACAATTGAATCCAAATACCACCTCTCTACAATGAGATTGTTGCCTCCTGTTAACTGATTACTGAGAAGAATATTATATGACTGATGAATTGTGATGAGAGACGTGTGAACTCAGGACTTAATGAGAAACAAAAATAGTGGAAAGAAAAAACCTGTATATTTTCTTATTTTCCCCAAAGGACCACGTCAATCATAGCCAATACAGAAACATCTAAACATGTGTTTATGTGATGCAATGTGTTTTATGATGCAAGTTGCTGGTGACTGTTTAGAAAATTTCACGCCCTGGGATGACATTAGGATGTCAATTATTCTAGAAAGCCCATGGGGTAAGTACATCTGCAAACAAAAACTTGTAGAATATGGACCTGTGGATAGATTTACTTTGGGGATGGTCTTGTAAACCATAGTTTTAATCTTGCTCAAGGAAGAGCAAATTACATTAACACTTGTAAGGAAGGCTCATTAGAACGATTCAGTTGACCGAAAGAGCGGTGGAATTTTCCATAAACTCAAAGTCATAAGCCACAGTATTGAAGTCTCATGAATTTGGAACTAAAAGATCATTTGGAGTCTATGTCAAGCTCTGAAGACCTTCAGAATCTGAATTCAAATATCTTCCTTTCTCTTTCTATATATTTCAACCATTTTTACCTTTTTTTGGTGTTAATTATAACTAATTTTCATTTCCTTGCTTAAATATCCATTTGTTATAGACTACAGCTTTCTTCTCCATGGTTCAGCATGGGTGGCTACATATTTAGCTATCATATCCAGGCTTCCAAGACCATAATAGATAGTATACATAGATAAGAGGAGGAGAAGCAAAGAGATTCCAACATCTCATTGGAAATTGGTTCCTCTATGTTGTTACATAGTACTTATGTTCATGTTTTATTAATTTTGCTAATAGGAAATTGAGAATAGGAAGAAAGACTCAAAACAAGTCTTTATTTTGGATGGTCACACATTCAACAGAAAAAAAATAGGTATAGAGTAGATCGTGAGGAAAAAAAAAAGACAATGGAGGTAGACTCAAAGAGGGTGTCAGCAGTCTTAATATTTATTTCTGTAACAAACACACAGCACTTACGAGTTCACAGACACTGATGCCAAGTGCTTGGAGACTACTCTTTGTTCTACAAACCTTGACAGCAGTAGTTCAAGTGCAAGAAAGATGTGTGGGGGAAATGCAGCATGGATTTGACAGCTGTAGGCTGCTGATACACTGTCAATACTCCTACCAGAGGTCAATAGCCTGAAAACCAAAGCTGACTGAAAATTTACTCAAACAGCTATGCTCAAAACAAAGCGATCAGTTTCATGTCTTCATTACCTTGCTTTTTGGTAGAGTTTGTCAGCTTCTACAATTTACTTTTCAATAGTAGCTATGGCTAAAAACTGGCTGGCCAATTTCCTGTTGATATGACAATCCACTTTTAGAAGCTAGAGCAAGCCAGTTTCAGCCCAGAACTGGGTACCCCCTGCCTGGAGATGGAAAAAAAAAACCCTGGCAACAGGAGCTCCACAACCAGCCAGGCCTTATTTGCACACTTTGGGTTGCAGTGGTACCAATATCTGCTCCATCTCCTTCAACTCCAGCCCAGACTGAAACCTCAGCATCACGGGGCTCTTTCTTCCTAGGGAAAAATTCTTCCTAGGTTAGAGACGGGAAACACCTCACACTGTGTTTAAAGGTTACTTACTAGTCTTCCTGCTTTAGATAATCTGATGAAGAAAGTCCCGCACAGGAGTGCCCAACAGCTTGTGATTTAGTTGAATCCAGATCCAGTCGGGTTGACAAGCGAGGTTAGCCATTCCAGAGCTTCTACAGTGTGCTATGCTATAGAGCTCGTAGTAAAATTCAAATAGCTCTTTGGGATGGGTTAGCCAGAGTTCAGCATATTCTCATATCACTTTCCTCCTGACTCAGGAAATGGTTGTCTTTCAGAGGGACACTTGGCCATCTTGGGTATTCAGAAAAAGAAAGACTGTGGTGGGAGGGAACCCACTCCTTGTTAATAAATTGGGGAGCTGCTAAGAACTTTCATGGACTATAAAAAAGGAGTTCTCTTCCTCTTTGTAGTCTTGGCTTCTATTGGTAGGGGAGTGGGGGTGGAGGTTTGACTAATGTTCCTAGACTGAATGTGGTGGCAAGCTTCATGATAGTCCTTAATATGCCCTTTTCCTGGCAGTTTACTTTTTTGTGTGTTGATGCCCCTTACATTGTGTTAGGATGATCTGTGACCAACCGAATATGGCTGAAGAGATAACAAGTCAGTTATGAGGCTAGGCCACAAAAACACCTTGACATCTGTCCCACTCACTCTTAAGTTGCATGCTAAGAGGAGGAAGGAGGGCTGGCCTTGCTGTGATCAGCAAAGCAACTGCAGCCCCAGCTGACGTCTTGACAGCAAGCTCATGATTGACTGTGAGCCAGAGCTAGCCAGTAAGCCCTTGACCCTCAGACTCTGCATGAGATAATTAGAATTTGTTGTTTTAGGCTGCCAAGTCTAGAGCCATTTGTTATGTAGCAATAAATAACTTATATACAGTCTCAGGTTGTTTTTCCGTATGTTCCCATATAACTCATTCTAAATTACAATCACTTACTGGTCTGGCTCCTCCATTGAACCACTTATATTTTGAGGACAGAAATCAAGCGGGTGATTCCATCCTCAGTACCAAGGGAAGCGCGTAGTACACGGGAAGGACTCAGTCAGTGTCGCTGGATAAATGGCTAGGACAGGATGGAATGAAAAGTCGAGATGTCTCTCAGGCAGGCTGATGGGACCTGCCCCAGCTGAGGACGGAGCTTGTGATTGAGTTATTGTCTCCAAGGCTGAGAGGTTCAAAATAAAGTTTCCTTCTCCTCCTGCTGTGACTTTCCTTTCTGCTGTACCCCCTGATTCTCCAACTTGGCTGCAAGTAGCAGAAAGAGTGGCTTTACCTCCCCAGCCACAAGAAGCTCAGACCTTGGGGACACTCCCTGAGAAAGCTTGTTTAGAGGCCGAAAGTTCAGCAGCTGCTCTAAGGGGTGTGGCATCTGGTTACAAATGTTCTGGGACAGACATCTCCCCTTGAGGCCTCATCACGCCCTCTTTGAGAGCCATACAGTGTGACCTCAAGCCCTTCATGGAGCCTTTCAAAGAACCCTGAGCACTCCATCATTCATCATCTGATGAGAAAGTCTGAACTGATATTCAGAAGACCAAAAAGTCTTTAAAATAAACAACAAGAAAACTGTCCAGTAAAATAAACAACAGAAAACTGTCCAGGTCTGATCATGGACAAACGCTTGGGCGGGAAGCATCTTTGCAGTGAGTTAAGGAACCCAGACAGTTGTCTGAGCACAGTCAGGAAATTTTAAATAATATTGACTGCATATTTTTTATGTATACCTGAGAATAAGAAGTAGGCAAAGATGCCCCCTCTTATTTTTTTTCTCATTACAGAACTTTCAGAAGTAAACATATAGTATTCCCTTGGTGTGGTAAGCAGGGCCTTGCACGTGGAACAGAAGAGTGGGATTTCAAATCCCTCAACTGTTACTTCTAATTGTTTAACCACAGGCGTTTCAGCTTTCCTCAGCCTCAGACTTTTTTTTTTAACCTATTAAGTGAGTGGTATTTGCCAACTCTCCCCAGCCCCAGTTCTCCCTGAGAACATGTCAGCTCAATCTGACTAGGATTCTTGAGGCCAAAGGAAATTTTAAAAAGACGTTAGCAGAATTTGGGAATGTTTGATTAAATTTAGGGTCTACGGATACAAGGGGTTACTCAGAGGCTCCCTGCCAGCTTGGGGTGTTCTGCTGCTATTTCTGCAGGTAGTTTGGTGTCACTCCAGGACACATGCATAGACCTAACACTGAGCTTCTATTGGCCATGACAAACTTAATTTTTATTTCTACATTTGCAAGAGAATATTTAGTATAACTCAGCATCTGACTAAGGGAAAAAAAAAAAACAGTAAAAAAGAGAGAGATCTTTGCAAACAATTTGCTGAAAGTTAATAGGTTTTCTGACATCCCATGTGTCTCAGAGGTTTGAACTCCTATAATTCCTACCTTTATAAAATCACCAGTGTTCCCTTACATTGACTTGGTCTGTTTCATTAGTGAAAGCGAATCTAGAGTGCATTTCCATGGACTCTTTCAGAAGTCTTGTGAGACTTGAGACCCGCTCCTTGCCAAGTTTTCATAGCACATTGTAATAACTCTAAAAAAGGAAGCTATATAGAAACAAAGTGGCTACTAAAAGGGCAAAAGCTTATATATATATAATATATATATATATATATATATATATATTTTTTTTTTTTTTTTTTTTTCCTCAGTGCTGGGGTTTGAATGTAGGGCCTCAGGCATGCTAGACCTCCCTCCCAGCCTCCTTTTCTCTTAACTTTTCATTTTGACAGGTCTAGCTAAGTTAGGCTTAGGTTTGACCCCACCCTGTAGCCCAGGCTGGCATTTGGCTTGTGAGCCTCCTGCCTCAGCCTCTCCAAGTAATAAGGCCTACAAGTTTGCACCATCAAGATTGGCTCTTTTCCCCGATTCTGCTTGTTTTTCTTTTCAGGATGGCTTGGAAGGACGGCTTACAGTTCAGAGGTCTAGCCCACTGTCATCAGCTGGGAAGCATGACCGCATGCAGGCAGCCATGGTGCTGGAGAAGCTGAGCGCTCTACATCCAGATCCACAGGCAACAGAAAGAGAGAGAACACCTGGGTCTGGTTTGGGCTCTTTGAAACCTAAAGCCTACCCCCAGTGACACGCTTCCTTCCTCCGACAAGACCTAATAGTGCCCCTACCCGGTGGCCATGCATTCAAATCTACCAGACTATCAGGGCCATTCTTATTCAAACCACCACCTCCCCACAGACAGTAACAAGGAAGTCAGGCCAAATGGCTTAGTTTCCTTTTGGTGGCTGTGGTGGTTTGAGGTATCTGAATTCTCCGTCCCCAGGTAGTGGCACTGTTTGAGTTGATTTAGAAGCTATGGTCTTGCTGGGGGAAGTATGTCACTGGCAGGCAGGCTTTGAGGTCTAAAAGCCAGTACCATTCCCGATTCATTCTCTGCTGGTGCTTGTAGTTCAAGAAGCGAGCCCTCACTTCTCAGCTGTTCCTTCTACTTGTTGCCACAATTCCCAGGCACGATGTGCTCATATCCCTCTGGAACCACATGCCCAAATAAACCCCCTTTTCTGTAAGTTGCCTTGGTCGTGGTATTTTATAACAACAATAGAAAAATAACTACAGTAGAAAAATAGCTAAGTCAGGGAATGGGCTGTGACAGACCTGACCATTCTTTGTGTATGTGAAATATGGAAGACGCTGAGACTTTCTAGAAAAGTGGTAAATGCTGTAAGTGGAGCTTGATGAGCTGTCCATTGGGAGATGGAAAGGTGTTAGTGCTGAGACCACGTGAACTGTGGAGGAAGCCCAGCTCTATAGGTCACAGTATAGGAAAGCATATTAGCAATTGGGCTAGAGAATACTCCTGTGATCATCTGGCAAAGAACCTGGCTGCCTTCTGCCCTTGTCCTAAAGGATAAATCAAAACGTTTCAGTGAAGGTTTGTGCTGAAGAAGATAATAAGATAAAGAGAGACCTGTTGCATAAAGGCTGAATTGCATCAGAGAACACAGGATGTTTGAGATGCCAGAGACATGGGCCACCTGCTGAAGAGAGCTGTAGACAGGGAGTGGAACTAGACCGAGAGAAAGCAGGATGCTACAGGCAGCAGAGTTGAGACGCTGGCCTATCCAAGCCATTTGACACCAGACACACAGCTGCAGGGTTTGGTATTTGTTCTGTTGGGTCTCAGTCTTTCCTTGGCCAAGTATTTCCTCACGGTGTCCCCAATCTTCCCTTTTAGAATGGCACTGTATGTTCTGTGTCATTGTATGTTGGAAGGATATTTGCTCTTACAGGGACTTACAGTTAAGAGATTGCCTGGAGTTTCAGAAGAGAATTTAGACTTTTAAACACTGTTGATCCTGAGAGACAGTGAACAAATTCATTTTCCATTACAATATAGCCATGAACCTTTGGGGCAGCAAGGAGGGAGACGTGGCGGTTTGAACGAGAATTTCTTCCATAGGCTCAGATGTATGAATACTTGCTCTCCAGTAGGTGGCACTGTTGGGTGGGTAAGTTTAGGAGGTTGTTTTTTGTTTTTTGTTATTTGTTTTTACTGGAGAAAGTGTGTCACTGAGGCAGGCTTTGAGGTTTTAAAAATCACGCACTATTTCCGGCTGGTTCTCTCTGCTTCATGCTTGTGGTTATAGACGTGAGCTCTGAGCTTTCAGCGTCCAGCTCCAGCCTCCATGTCTGCCACCTGCAGCCTTGTCATCCCCACCATGACCGACCCCAACCATCGCAGTATTTTATCACAGCAATTCCTTGTAGAGCCACACTCGGCTATTATCAACAGAGAGCCTTCAGCTCCCAGAATCCACATGGTCCTCTGCCATACAGACTCTCCCAACATAGCCATTTCCTTTATCAGAATATCAAGGAGAGTCTGTATGGCGATTTTTGCTGGCAAATCAGTCGTATATAAAAGACTGTCATATCTATTACACTTTATAATCAGATGGAAGATATCCTGTCACCTTGACTATTCCCAAGTCCTGCCTTCACTCAAAAGGAGGGGTCACACCAGTGTAAATGGTGAGGGGGACCTCAAAGACTGTCCATTGCTATCATCAAGGGAAAAGGCACAACTAGTTTTCCATTTTAATTGCCCAACTCAACTTCTGTTTTATCCCCATAGGCTGGGCAGGTTTTATAGTCTGTTAACGAGAGGGACAAAAGCACAGGCAAGATGGAAAGAACCAAAATTAAGAGAAAGGGAAAGGGAAAATTATATGTTCTATTTGAACTGTGGCAAGGGTGATGTCAGCGCCAGAAACAAGGGCACAGCCAGTGTGGCTTTGGGGAAGGCACTCTGAGGAGACCCACAGAGCAGGCCTAGTTCAGCTGCCCTCCTTCCTACTAGTCAGGAAACTGCCCCCTGAGCCGTGAGCAAAGCTGCCTGCCCCACAGACTAACCTCCCTTCAAAAGACACAGGATGATTAAGAACACAGCACTTCAAGCAGTTTCCCTTCCAGAAAGGGAACTGGAGAGACAGACTAAGGTTTTAGCAAGAAAGATTTGTGTAGACCTCTGGATGGTCACTCGGCATCAATGGAAGCTAGGAAATGAAACTGAAATACTTGCCCCTAAGCTGTTTTTAAACAAGGTACAAAACTACCTAGACACTAGCCCAAACTTGGAAAATCATCCAATAGGTCCAACACAGGACTCCCCTTTTAAAAGAGCTATGAGCTGGGCATGGTGATGCATGCTTGCAATCCCAGAGCTTGCGATGCTGAGGCAAAATGACCATGAATTTGAAAGGAGCCTGGATTAGATGTCGAGACCGGGTTATCTCAAAGGTACAAAAACAAGTCCAAGAAAAACCTCGTTTGTTTGTTTGTTTGTTTTATTAAATACAAAAGTTTGTTGCTACTGATAACCAGCCCAATTGATGTAGCTATTAAACAGAGACTATTGCATTCCCTGTACTGAAGCACAGATTCCCGGGTCCTCCGAAGAGCAGAATAGATAGGAAGTGAAGTATTTTGAATTGGGGTTTAGGTGTAGACTGTGGGAGTGTGTATGTGGATATTGAAGCTACCTAAACAAGTCACATCAAAAGTGGGATTCCTTCTTCAGATTACCTTATCTCTACACTGCCACCCACAACCCTAAATTCCAAAGATGCATCTGCTGCCTCTCCTGAGCCAAAGAAAGCATCTCAAAAGGCCCCTGGCTTTAATCTCTAAGCACAGGCAAGCAAACACACTGCACGGGCAGGGGCACATAGGCTGGCTGTGGCCGTGCGCCTCCCCGGGGAAATTATGTAATAGTTTGCTGGCACACGCTGCTGGTCCTAGCACTACAGATGAAGCCCCACTCCCATCTCTCTAGGACTCTTCGTGTTTTGAGGAAAACCACAACAGCCTGTCTGCGGCCTGCACCCCAGGGCTCCAAGTCATGCTGGAAGAAATGTGTGGCTGCTGTACTGCCGCTCAGGGCAGGCCCTGCTAGGCCCTGCACGCCCCCGCCGCAGGCTGCGCTTGAATTTTTGCAGGACCCTATTAGGGTCCCCAGGAGAGTTCTCATATGAAGTTCAAGAAATCTGAAGAAACTGTGGCGCTTACATGATGGACTAATTTCATTTCAATAAAATTCCCGTATTACATTCAATGCGCCTGGCTTTATTAAGTTTTGTCATAAACGCTGGGAACGCTTCCAAATTTAGGCTTGCACAATTATTTTTATTGGTGCGTTAACTAAAAATGGTATATGCATAAGTCAGAGTGTACGTTCGACTTCATCTGGGAAGCCAAAATGAGCTTTGGGTTGATTTATAGTCATTTTACCCCTGTAAATGAGATACAGGAAATGGGAGCTAGAGTTTCTGATCACAGCATCGCTAAAGCCTCCACCGGTTCCATCCACAGCTCTGTCGTGTATCTAATGAATTTAAATTCCAAATGTCTATCGGAAACCCACAAAGTCACTGAACAAAGAGGCTGGCTTACTTTCAGACCCAGAGCCATCCAAACAGTGCAAAAAGCTCAGAGGTTTGTTGCACAAAAGTGGGACTGGGGAGTTTTGGTGCTTTGAAAGGTTTTAATTGCTATGGAAAAATCCTTTCAAAGATTTGCCCCCTCAACGTGGGCCCCTTGGAAACTTTTCTTAGGGGAACTGTAAAATATTTATACAGCTAGCAACATTGTTTAAAAAAAAAAAAAAAAAGAAAAAAACTAGAAGAGAACTAAACTGAATGAAAAGCAGACTCACTTGGAGCAAGCCCTGAAGATTTGGGGAGCCTCGAGGGGAGGCCATTGCTGTTTCAGCCCTGGAACACAGGATTCATCCGTGTCGGAACCGCACAAGGCACAGAATTCACGCATGTGTGACCTGCATGGTCACTCAGTCCTGCATTGTAGGGTCCATGTTCGGTCCAGGGCTCGGTCATCACCGTTTGAAAACTTTTTTTTTAATAAGGACCCCGTATTTTTCGGGGCGCGGGGCGGGGAGTTGCTAGGAAGCTTGTGGAGTAAAGGAATTGGCCCTGCTTACAGAATTTCCTTCCGGAAGTAGTTTTGGAGCCCGGATGTAGGATCCCCATCTGGAAGTTTGGCGCTTTTCCTCTTCAAGGTCATTCCAGGAGGCAGCCCTAGTGCTTCCCACAGGCCAGTTGTGAGCACACACGTCCTACCCACGAGACTGTGTGCAGGAGGCTCACAATCCGCATTCAAAAGCTTCGAAAACATGGCCCTGGATCTGGGAATAGGCCCAAAGCGTGGAATTCGGGAGTTTAGAAAGACCGTGGTGATCTCGTTTTGTAGCGTAAAGGTATTCCCAAGGCAACTTAATCAGTACTGGTCAGGGGCAGGACCTCGGGCCCACGCGCCTCTCCCATTCTGCGGCATCTGTCAAGCGGAGCTCACCTGGATGATTACAGTCCCAAACAGGCCTGGACTCACGTCACTTCCGCCTTAGTGTGCGCTCAGTACTTCAGTCAACAACAGCTTTATTAAAGGAAGGGCTGAGGAGATAACCGCTCTCTCCGCATCATCTCCCCCAACATTTTCATTTCCTCCCACTGCTTGATCTTTCTCTGATGAAGCTATGTGCTAATAATAATAATTAAAAAAAAAAAAAAATCACGGATGTCAACCGCATGGCCTCTAGGGATTCAACCTACACACGATGCCGTCAACCCTGTAACCCTGTAGAAAGGAGGAGAGAATCCAAGGCCCAACAACCCACAAAGTGGGTAATTAACACTCAGAGATATTCAGATTTGGCTTCGTCGTGGTGGCTCAATTACTGAGGGGCAAGATGAAACAGAGCCCCGAACTTTCCTACAGAGGACAAGAGCTGCAGCACCGCCATGTTCTCCTCAATCAGAAAGGACCCTCTTGTCTCAAGACGGACTTAACTGCCATAATTCAATTAACATGCTTCCACTAATTATATAAGCTTGGAGATGACAGTTCAACAGCAGCACCACTGAGAGCAAGCCAATTTCTTTTCATTTTTTAACTTAATCTTAATTATAAGTGAATTGGATTGATTTCTTTTTCACATCTTGCCTTCAGCCTTCAACTATTTAGTCGTTGTGGGCTACTATCATATAATTTAAAGATACTGGGTCTTTGACAAAAATTAAAGGTATTTATTTTGTGAAGAACTGCTGAATCCATAAACATAAATTCACAAATATACAAATTCCTTTTTTTCCTAGATGACAATTCTTATCATGTGTTAAGTGAGATAAAGACTGTTCACATCAAGTGAAATGATCATTTATTTCCCAAATTCTGAAGTATTTATGGAAGATTCAATAAAGATTTGTAAACTAGTTATCAATGAGATGACTTTGGGCACATAAAGAAACGCTAAGGAGAGCCAGCAGCTATGCTACCTAATTACAAAGAGCATACGTGTTCTCTCCCAAGATAAATTGTACGGCCATTCACATAAGGAGCCATTCAAAGGCTACCTGGAATTTAAGACACCGAATGCATAGTCTATGCTGTAAAAATGGTAATTGGATTAGCTCTTCCACTGAGCAAGATAAGAAGACGGGCCTTCAATATGAGTTACCATAGCCACACACAAATGAGAGTTGACAAATGTGAATTACCTGCTAGAAACCAGCAGACAGTGGCCCCACCACACTTGGAAACATTTCAACAAAGCAAAGAATATCCCAGGAGGGCTGGCCCAGTGCTCATTTGCATAACAGAACAGATTCATTTTGATAAACCTCTGTGTTCATTCAACAAAAGTATACGTGTTCTCCCTACCACACCATTACTAATGTTTTAGGATTTCCATGAGTTTTGATTTAGTAGAAGTTCATGAATAAGTCAGAATTTTGATATACTTAGGATTCCAAAGTTAACAGAGTAGAAATAAAACTATTTTTTCCCTTACGAGCTCTTAGCCTCACTTTCCTGCCTAGCATTTTATTTTAGTTAGATCAAATTTTGTCTTATGCATTTGCTACTTCATAAGGCCCCAGACTAAAGAATAAAAAGTACCAAAGGGACAATATATCCAATAGCATCAAATGAACAAAGTAGTATCAGCTTAGGGGGCGAGGAAACAGACATCTTAAAACTCAAGTACTCCCCAGCTATGCAGGATTCAAATGGCAGCACCAAGCTTGGCCCAGGAGCATGAGGCGAATTCACCCATCCTCATTGCTTGCCTGTGCCATTCCTTTTTCCCAGATATTAGACTTCTTGTTTGGGCTTACTTAGCCTTACGGAATAGTAGACATCTGAAACTCACCGGTCATTAGTTATCATTGATGTTGATTTATCCCAGCAGAACATAATCTGTTTGAATGTCACCATATCACTGCCATGGTTCTGTTCTGAAACTTCCACAGGTTTTGTAAACATTCTTATGGAGGAAGAGAAAGAAACTGAGGCTCCCAGCTCATCTACCAAGGTCTTTGACTTCGTTGGAAGTTTTTCACTTGCCCTTTGTTAGGAAAAGGTATATCCACATGCCAGGAGCAGTATTTTGCGGTTACATTCATAGTGCTACCGACTGGCCATCATGAAATCGTGATTTGGAAAATAAGACATACATCCGGCTTACTCTGGGAAAGATCTGAGGGACAGAGGTGGCAAGGGTTAAGGAAAAAAGTGTTCTCCTTCATTTTAAAGAATGTTTTGTTGCTCCTTGGACACACAAGCTGAGAACATCCAGGAAGATCTGCTTTGCCTGGGGCCCTGTAGCTTCCCCCTGCTTCCCCGTGGATGTGGGGTGCATTTTCATGCCCACACCACACATGTAAATCAATCTCTTTCCACAGAGATATGTGCAATGGGATGGCTTTTTTTTTTTTTTGAGTTATATTTTTCAACCCACATGTGGCTGCCCAAGAACATCAATACCCCTCCCTCCTGTACCCTTCTCCCACATACACTTTTTAATCTGTGTGTCAGGCCAGGCTTCTCTATTTACACAAGGACAGAAGAAAAGTTTGAGGAAGGTAAAAGGGTCACTGGGCCCATTATCCTGGCTATCTATGGCTTTCTCCTGTCATTTCCTCTCATCCATCATTGTCCTTTCTAGAAACTCATCCATGTCACTTGAGTTTCGATTATGCCCACCCCTCCCCCCCTTAGGTAATGTTCCTTTTACAGAACCTATTTTTAAGATCATTATGTTCTCTGGAAAGTTGTTTGGCCAGAATGTTCCTGTTGGTCTGGGCTTTCTATCCACCAGTACTGGCTTCCTTGTTCCCACATGCAGGGAATATTAGCATTCTTTCTTATTGTGGGGAACAGAGCAGTAATCTTACACCGTATGTATTTTTATATCAAAAGTCATGAGATCCTTATTTTGCATTCCTTCACTATGAGCCATCTTCCATTTTTCCATCCTTCATAAGGGGAAACCGGGTCAGCAACGCCATTAGAGATTTCTCAGAGAAGCTTGGGAATCTGGCAAGGGTGGGGGAGGGTTCCCACTTGTTTGTTTGCTTCTGATAAAGTCTTTTAAGTTCTAGTCATTAACTGCCTAACTCCCAGGTACTTCATATTTGCCGCCCTGATGTCATGGTAGCTGTAGCTAAAAAGCAAGCCCAGGCCGGGGGCGGGGGTGGGGGAAGGGAGGGAAACAAATTGGAAGTGAACGTTCTTCTGCAGCTTGCCTGTGCTTACTTAATGAGGAAGGAATGTAGCAATGGACACAATCAGGAGTTTAAAGACAAAGGATCTTCAAGGTCTTTCACTCCTGAGCTTTGCAGAGCGCAGCTTCTAGGAGTTATAAACAAGTGTCTTATGAGCAAATAAGTTTGGGAAACATCGTATCAAAATTCACAGAACACATTAGCATATTAAAGGCTCTGATGGTTTCACATTAAATAAACTTAGTTAACTTTGTTTAACTCAGCATTCCCAAAACCTATTTGAGCTTGAAAAACTTGCCACAGTTTACCCAGAGGCAACCTGCAGAGCCACATTCCCTGGACCACTCAATTAGAGGACACAGAAATACAGTCTATTATCTTAAAAGTGGTATGCTCTTTGCAGATATTAAATATATGAATGTAATTTCCTTCTCTAATCATTGTTCATTGTTGTATCTCATGGACCTGGGTCACAGGGATCACTGGCCCAGATGGAGTCTTTGCTTTTTCAGCAAGATAGGCTTCATAGAGAGGGAAAGGAGGGTTTTCTGGTTTGTTTAATTTTTTTAATTGCTGATTAGATGCATCTGGGCATACGTTTTGGGGATCATTTTACATCAGGGTTATCTAGGAAGAAAGGGGAAGTGAGAGGGAAATTACGTTTTTGGTGCTGAAACACTTTGAGGGCTGATTGTGCAGAGAATGTGAAAAGTGGAAAGTGGATGCATCAAACCTGATGCAGTTACCCCTTCGAGGGGTGGCTGCTAGAAAAGAGGGGTGAGCACTGGGAAAATCTGGAGGGGCCAGAGGGGCTGGCTCCTTCCTAGGAGAGCTCTGGTATGGACAGGCAGAGGTGATACTTGAAATTCAATTTCACAGCTCGCCCCTAGTTTTGAATATGGCATGGCGGATACCCCCTAGCTCCAGTACCATCAGACGGCCAGAGAGAGGAGTTGTCAGTCTGGATAGGCCAGTTAGACCTCAACAAAGGATAGCAAAGCCAGAGCACAATATCTCCCACCCATAGCCCTGTGGGACAGACTGCAAACAGGGGAACTGCTTGTGGTCTGTGCCCCACCACTGTGCACCCCTGAGAATTTGTGAATCCTGCTGCCCCTTCTTCGCCCCAATTCTGCACTTCCTGAGAACTGGGAGAAAGGGTCAAAAACAACTGATGCTGAACTACCTTTGGAAAAGCGAAGCACTAGCCACATGGCGTATTTATACTTGTGGGTTGGAATAAAATTCACCTGGACATTTAGTTACTTATTTGCCTACACACCTGTAGAGTGGGGCTCATGAGGAAGGAAAGAGAAACGAGAGAAAGGAACTGTATTTTCGTACGTACGTGTGTGTTTTAATTTGGAATTTTAGACATTGCTGCATCCTGATTTGGGTATTCCGGAAACACTTGCTATGAGCCCAACTGTCGGACTGGCTTCTTATGACAACAACTTAAATGCACTGTTGTAGTTTCCAGTTTATTGGAAAGGAGCCAATTCACTGCAGAGGCCTAGCTCCAATCATTATTTCTCCCAACACACAGAAAACACCAAGTTTAATATACTCAGTATACACCCAATAAGCATTCACTGAAATGAATGAATAAAAAGGTGAATGAATGAAATGTGCTCAGGACACAGTCTACAGGGAATTTGCCTGTGCATCTTTTTTTATTAAAAGAGAAAATAAAAGGAAGTAAGGCTTGCTTGCAGAGTACATGGCTTAGCCATCCTTCCCTGTGATGTCCTTTATTTTTTTTTTCTCTTTCTGTTCAACCATTTGCTTCCCCCACTGACTTTCTCCTGGGTAAATGCTTTGGAGATAAAGTTGGCTGACAGATTAAAGGAGTGGTCCAGTGTTTGAGCAGTCCCAACGCCTCCTGAACCATGACTTTGGAGAAATTTAAATTCAGCTTAAATGGAGAACAGAGACTTTAGTTCCTAGCTTGAGAATGTTTGCTCATGCCATTATTCTCCTCTACATTCAACCTGCCCACTTGCCCCATCTACCAACAGAGTTTCTCTATAGGCCCTGGGTCCCGTGTTCTCCCAAGGCTTGGCCTGGACCCATAAGATGACATAGTTTGGTGGGTTGTAGCGGCCCATTTGCACAACTGTTTCCCTCTATAGACTTTAAGCTCATTGAAAGCCCTGCTTTCATTATTACATTATGAAGATGCTTTCTCCTGTGTGCATGGAGCATATAGATTAAAGCAGATATTTTTTTTTTATTTCTTAAAAGCATAAAAAAAGGAAGTTTACTTCTTCAATATTCAAATGCAGGTTTTTCTGACCTCCTGTCCCCGCTGGTCCATCAAGCCTGCAGGGTGTGACTGAATGGCTGCCTGCCCTCCTCACCATCCCTCTTGCTAGAGAGTAACTTAGGCATTCAGAGCGTACCCACAGAGTGCTCTGTCTCTTCTTACCTGCTGCTCTGACTGTTGTGGTGTTGTGCCTCTGCCTTTTCACAGGCACTCACAAGTATCCCCAGACATGCAGATGGCTTCTGAAGAGGCAAGTTCCTCAGGCTAAACAATGGTGATGAGTCTCTTCTGGTTGCACTGCATCAGAGCCAAGCTGAGTCTTCAAGAGAGGAGCACGTCCGTTTCCTTTCCATGACTTAAAGCCAGAGCCAGGGCACTCCGTATTTGGTACTCATCTTTGTAAAGACCGCATCTGAGTCTTTGGGACTCTTGGTGATAGGAGAAAGATTTTTCTAGGTTCCCAAGTAGGGCCTAAATGGCTGCTCATATCTTTATCATTCTTGTGGCTTGCTTTTTTTTCATATTCTTTTACTGAATAGTAAATGTCAGGTGATCTTTTTTCCATTAAGGCAAATATATTGCTTATTTTGTTCAGTCTTCTAGCTTCTTTACTTGTCATTGTGCCTACCACATTATAATGGTTAGTAATTATAATAATTATGGGCCATCGAGCAGATCAACAGGTAAAGGTGCCTGCCGAGCAAGCCTGACAACCTGATTGGATCTCTGGAACCCACATAAAGAGAGAACTGACTGTGCAAAGTGGTCCTCTGACTTCCATACCCATACTATGGTGCCAGTGCTCAAATTCTCATCGTGGTGCTAAAAATTATCACAGTGAGTATTTGCATTCACACTGTCCTCTGTACAGTTGCTTTACCAGCTCAAGCTGTCCACACATTCCCCCTGCAGGGTGTATTTATTGGTCACTTCATATAGCTGGACAAAGAAAGGCAAGAAGAGATTAAATAATTTGCCTGTGATGGTCCCCCATCAAGTAGCTTGTAGCTTAAATATAGGTGTCGGACCCTAAGCCTCAAATGTTTGGCAACTAGACTGCACCATGCCCCTTACTCTAGATAGACGGCACCTGCCTGTCACCATCACTCTCGGGACTGGATTCATTCTTGGAAGCAGACCCAGCAGGCTAGACAGAGGAGACCACTTCTCTAATGCAATGAGGGGGTGCACAGCAAAGAAGGCATAAGTATCCCAACTAGGTATGAAAGAGAGAAAGGTATAGGGTGTGTAGATGGATGGGAAAATCAGAAGAGCATGGGACGCATGTAGCAGGTAGTAGAAGTCGGGGGGGGTTTCAAAGAGACAGAAACATCATGTCTCAAGGAGATTTGGGGGTAAAGCTCCTGATGAGGCAGCCTGAAATACCATAAGACCTCATCTAAAAACCTTCTAGTCTAGGCTTACATTATCCTTCAGTTTAGTCTTGTCACTGAGAAAACTGTGCTATGGAAACATCCAGACTGGACTCTGATTCAACAGGCAGTTAGTGCCGCGATGGTTGTTACTGCTTCTGCCCGTCTTTAGAATTCTTGGGGAAAGAAGAGGAAATGGCCGGGCCTAAGCTTGAAGCCAGCTGCAGCTAGGAGTTCTGGTCAAAAGCCCTCCTGTTTTGGATTTGAGGATACACACATTCAAGAAATGACAAAAAAGAAAGGAGGAAGCAAAGGATGCAAAGGCATAGAAATGGAACAGGAGAAAGTGAGAGAGGCCTCCGCATCTCTGATTTGTATGGTGTGATTGCTGACATGGTTCCAGCTTGGTGGGATTTATGTGGCTTCATTAATCACACTTTCATTTGAAATGGAATTTTCTGCCTTGGAGCCTTTGAACATTGACATCCAAACACAATATATTCCTTTAAAATCACCTCTGGTTAAAGACAACCTGTGGGGGTAATTCCCCCTGCTCATGGATAGGGGCTGTTTGGTTCACAGATCTTGATGTAGTATGTGAAATTGGCCCCTCCCTGCCCAGAACAGAAGAGTCCCTTGTCTCTGATTAATGACAAGCAGTGCCATCTAGTGGCAATTTGTGTTTATCCTGGATAATGAGAAAGGGGCCTCCCAGCCCAGCTTTCTCAGGACTGGGAAAAACAATCACTTTTGCGATGGATGCAGTTAAACGGCAGAGAGGAGAGAGTGTCATGGGGCTGCTGCCAATCGAGGTGGCCGAGTCTAGAACAGGCCTTTTGTTGGTAGGGTGTCAGCTTTTGAGGGCTGGGAAGTCCACACAAACCACACAGAACAAAGAGTTCCTTGGGACGGGGAGGACAAGGGAATGTTCTTGCCAACTACACATCTTACCTAACGTTAAGACTAACCCTGGTTTGAGAAACCAACCATAAACGTTGGAAGCCAGGCAGTGGAAGGGGCAGAGATGCGGGTCTCTTTACTCCTTCCTTCTGATTCACTTTTGTTGGAATTTCCCTTCCTGGAGGCGAACATCTCTAAGTCTTCCCTGGATTGTCAGCTACTGAGTTATCAGTACCACCTTAGGAGAGGTAGAGGCCCCCTTAGGTTATTTTTTAGAACACAGTTCCTGTGACTGAGGTGCAGAGAGAGAGAGCACCCATGCTTTACCTCTCACAGCCCCTCCCTATCCTTCAGTTTGAAGCACAACAGAGGGATATTTGCTAGCTTATGAGGCAGCTGCCACCGGCTGCTGCTGCAGCTCTGCAGCGGGCCTCATGGCATCCTCAGGGCACCTGAGTAACCTCCTTGCCCCAGCACTGTACCTTGAAAGTGAATTCTAGCTTGTCAGATTCTGTTTTAACAAATCATTTTCTGTGGATTGTGAAAATAAGTTAGAAATATATGCTTCACAATTGGAGAATGAAGGGTGACTGCAAAGCAGGAAACCTCTTTTTGAATAGCTAGTTTACGTGGGGCTGCTCAATGTAGGACTCGGTCAGAAAAATAAATGTTGATTTCCTTTGTTGCTGGAAGTTGACTGAAATAGAAGGAAAAAAATATCTAGGAATATAAAGCCTCTTCAATGTAACATATGAAGCATGGGGACCATGAAATAGCTCTGCTCCCCTGAACTACAGCAAGAAAGAGAGAGCATTTGGCTACAGCTGGTAGTAATGAAGCAAGTGTATCCAGTTCTGGATCTTTAATCAGGCGCTCAACTGCAGTTACATAGGTAAATTATTGTGTTGTTTGACCAGAATCTAATAGACCACACAGACAGACCAATATGAGGGGCATAAAGTTTTAGGTTACATAGCAAATTAATATATAGTCTTAATTTGACCACAAGTCCTGGCCAAAGGCACAGAAAATGAGAGACTGCAGAATACTCAGCCTTCAGGTTAACTTATATACCACAGCTCCCTCCTCCCGAGGCTCTGGGGTCAGGTCACTGAGGAAGATGGGGCAGAAAGAGTGTAAGAGCCAGAGGCTGTGGACAACAAGGAAACACTGCCTTCCAGGCACATCAGGGCAACTGCACGTATGAACTCACTGAGGTTGCGGCGGCACACTAGACCTCTGCAAGTCCGAGACACATCAAATTCCAGCGCAGAGATGGGGGTTGGGCGTGAGAGCCCACCCACACCCATGGAGCTACTGGCAAGTGTTAGCTGCTGGGAACGGGAAAATCGGTTTTCTCTCAGAGGGTAGCCCTGGTGAGTCAACCACACTCCTCCAGTAGAAAACCAGAGACACAAAGTTAGGTAGATGCAGAAATGGGTAGCTCTTGGAAGAGTCGAGGGAGGTGAGTATGAGCAAACATTTTTTAAAAAGTCAGACTAACAACAATCAAACAAAATACCCCCTTCCTGTTGTAGCGGACCCTCTGGAAAACAGGAAAAGAATATCATTAATTAATTAAAACTATAGTTTTCAAAGCTGCTGCTGCACGACTACAAAAGGGACTCAAGTCTCAAGTGTTTCATCATCAGTGTGAAAAATTCATTCTCCCTGAAATGACCTGTAGCTGACATTTCAGAGAGGTAATTTCTGAAACATTATATCACAATTACCTGTTTGTTCACTAGCAAACACTGGCTCTTTATATAATATGAGCTGTTCCTGAAGAGTGAAATATAGACTATGTAAACATGGAGAAAATAGTGGGGTCTGTTTTGATATTTGTAAAATGCTTCTATAAATGAAAACGAGCAATGTCTCCATGTTACTGTAATTTAGAATAAGAAGTCGTTTCCCCTCATAACTTGGGCTTTAATTTATTCTGAAAATGAACTTGACATGAAGTTGTTTTTAAGAGTGAAAATTTGACACGTTTTCACAAGAGCAAGAAGGAACCCTAAGGTACACAAGCCACTGATGAAAGCAGCCGTTGGTTGTCAAGGCTCTCAGTCATGGAGACCAGGTGAAGAGGCGGAAGCCGGGACTGCAAACATGGGTATGGCTGCAGTCACTCCCCGGGGGTGCTGAATGGGCTGCCCTTGAGTTAGAGTCCGCACTCTCATATTTTTAACATTTTCTCAAATTTGTGGTGCTGAGACCTATTCTTAGCTGAAGCTCACCCCGGGCGTTCTACCAGCGGAGGCCAGACGATGCCCCACAGAGCGATCTCAGTGGATAAGGGAGACTGTTACTGCTGTGTCCAACAAGGTGCCAGTGTTCTCTTTCTATATATGCTCGTGTGTTAGCTGGTTTCCATTTGTGGGTACATTTTTCTTTGAGTTCTAGTCATCTGTCACTCACTCTCTTTTTCACGTGAGAGCTCATCATCGACTCAAGAAGGCCCCTTTCTGCTGAAGACAGTGAAGAGGGCATTTGAAATTGCTTTCTGTTTAGGCAGCTGCTCCAACTGTGTAGTTGGGTTCAAAGTCAGGCCCAGGCTAACTCTATTCATACTATTTTCCCATTGTTTTCATTTACCACAAGGCAATTGTGGTGGTTTGAATGAGGTGCCCCCAATTCTTCAGTACCCAGTTGGTGGTCGTGTTTGGTTAGATGTAAGAAGAAAATCTCACTGGAGATGAGCTTTGTGGTTTCCAAGGTCAAGTGTGTATTCCTGGTTGGCTCTCCCCCTTTTCTGCTTTTACTTCCAATTGTGAGCTCTCAGCTGTTTCTGTACCATTGCTGTCATGCTCTCCCAGCCATGATGTCGATGGATTGTTATCATAGCCCCAATAAATTCTTCATTCAGTAAGTTGCCTTGTTCGTGCTTTTTTTTTTTTTTTTTTTTACCACGCAGTACAAAAG
This sequence comes from Psammomys obesus, assembly GCF_907164565.1. Classification (NCBI taxonomy): domain Eukaryota; kingdom Metazoa; phylum Chordata; class Mammalia; order Rodentia; family Muridae; genus Psammomys; species Psammomys obesus. Next base: position 5,783,199 of record NW_026585686.1, on the reverse strand, counting down.
TAACCAGTACAGCAGTAAACACACTAGCGGTGTGGGAGGCAAACGCCCAGGCTCGTGGAAATCCACAGATGGCCGTTGGTGCTCTTCTCTACAGAGGCGGCAGCAGCCGCAAGGACGTCAGTCCTCTCCCCCTCCTTCAGAGACTGACCTCCTGATGTGACAAAGGCTCTCTTTTGTCTTATAAGACTGTCCCCATGACATAGCTGATGGATGGACTCTGACTAAAGATAAGCCCATTTCATCCTTCCCAGGATTTTGGAAAAGAAACAGAGGACATAGCCCACTGTCGCCAATGCTTAAGAAATATAGAGCAAACCTGGCACATTTCCAGCTATATAAAAGTACATTTCAGAGAATCACAGTAACATTCTGGACGAAACATGAGGTGGAGACAGCCTGCTCTGGTTCTCCTCAATACTCTAGTCCTCCAGAGCTTCTGAAGCTTCCTAAACTCACGATTCGGATCGTGCCTCTCTTGCGCACAGACTGAGTTGCCGTCACTTATAACCACTGGATCTGTTGAATGCGGGGTGCTTCCCAAATGAGCAGCTCATTGCACTCAGTCACTTACTGAGATACAAAGAACTCTGGACAGGCTGCTCCTGTTTTAACTAAAGAACTGCAGTTCGGTGTTGTCTTGAAGTGGCGTTAGTGCTGGCGGCGAGACAAGGCGTGCGGATCTGAGGTAAAGGCTAGGCCAGGGCCTTTGGAAAAAAGGACAGGCACGTGGGGACACACGAAGAGGAAGGAAGGGTGCGAAGTCAGCAGTAAGAAGAAATTCCAGAGTGAGAAATGGTCATGAAAGGGAGTCTGGAGGAGACAATGAACACATTTTACTGCTTCCATAGCACGGTGCTCTGAGACCGATGTGTTTAGGGGGGTCATAATGAAGGAGTGACTGCTGGCTTTGAAAAGGGAGGAATGGTTCTTCTTCTGGTTCTTCTGCAATGGTATTTGCAAGAACTCACTAGCTCTGAAAGAATTTGATCAACTCTGTATATTTTTATTTGAACAATTTTCAGTATTCCATAAACTCAACACACTATTGCTAAGTCATGGAGGAGACAGGCACCAGGGCATTAATGTAGAATATTCTAGTGGTCCCTTATTTAAAACGTGACTGCTGCAATTGGAGAGCAGTAAAACCTCATTATAACACACTTACCGTTGACATTTTCAGGCTGGATTGTTCATGGTCTTAAGTCCTGGAGAAAAGCCCATTAAACCCGTGTTACCAGCGTCAATTCAACATTTAGCCACTTAACAATACAAACCCCAGTCTTTTGGAAAATGACATTAAAAAAGTTACGCCATATATGGACATTATTTATGGCCTGAGCCCTATTGTCTGCTTTTAACATGCCCTTTATCAGACCCAAATGCCCACTTCAGAGATTTTCATTCTAAGCAACAACTGGCTTCTTACATTATCCAATGATGCAGGAAAGTTAAATTACAGCCAGTTCATATCATAGAAACAAAATGTTTCCTGCAATTACTGATAAGGGACAGTTCATTTTCTCTCTGTCATCCTGAAAAAAAAAACCCTCCTAACAACAATTCATGCCTGGTTAAACAGGATTTCCACATCTCCTGCTGACATCTTTCCAAATAATTCAGGGCTGTTATTACTGTACAGCCCTGGCAAGACTCAAAAGCAAGCAGACTTGACGAGTCCGCTCAAAGCACAGCTTAAGTAGTTGTAATTAATAATAATTACATGCCCACTACACTCCAGTTTTATCATATTATCCGTCAATGCAAATTAAAAAAAAATCCCCATACAACACACTCGCAGCAAGACTGGTGCTTTAATAAAGCGGCTGTATACGTGTCATCTTCGTAGAGTTTAAAGTATTTGTGCTGGTTCCTGTTTTTATTGATGTTCATTATTCTGTCTGCTTGCAAAATGTGGCTTGGATGCTAGACACCACGTGGCCACACCTTTTTTTTTTTTTCTTCCAAAAGCCTCCTCATTCCTGCCGTGACTCGGATTCGAACCGAGGTTGCTGCGGCCACAACGCAGAGTACTAACCACTATACGATCACGGCGAGCTACTGACGAGCTGAGCACCAAGCCTCCCTTCAAAGCCTCTGCAATATTAAAATTTGTGGAAACACTGCCATCTATTGCCTAAGCGTGTACATTTTCTCCATGTTGCCGGAGAAGAGCTGTGCATCAGTGAAAGCCAGCATGGAAGGAGCTCCGCCTTCTTCACTGCTGTGCTAGGAGAGGAGAAACTGGATCCACTGCCTAGGAGATGTTAATCGAGGCGACAAGGCAGGCAGAAGCTGCCGGGCTGATTCATGCTCTCCACTGTTTATGCTGCAGAGACCACGAATTGCCCACCCCATGAGCCGCATACCATGCTGCCCTGGGTGACATCAAGTGGAGTCTCTTAGTGTCCTTTCTGCTGTTTGTCTTACTTACACCTGCTTAGGTAGCATCACTTTAAAAACGTGGCAGAGACAGAAATGTCCCAGGATTCAGAGGATTTGAGAGACTTTTTCCTATCACAGAACAGAACATATCCCCAAAGAGAAAAGGCTTCGTCCAAACCTGTTGATCCCTGAAGCTAACTTTCCCCCATTCATGGGTGTAAAAGGCACAATCCAAAAGCGCCTTAGCACCAGCAAACCATCAGACATAGAAAAAGAGTATGATACGGGCGCCATACATTTCCAGGGGTAATTTTATACGTTTTTTTGTTGTTGTTTTGTAAACATTACTATTTGAAAGGCTAGGAATCTTAGGAGAAAGCTACATCAGAAGGAGCCCTTATTTTGTTATCACTTTTAAGCCTTGGAAACCTGGGCACAGCAGGCTGACTAGCAGGTGGATGATGGTGCCATATCAGCGTGCTGATTAGCTAGGAGCTTCCGGGTTTCTGGAGGAAGAGTGTCTCTAGCGGTAGAATTAGGACACAAAAGTTCACTGTCTCCTCTCTGACCCACAGCCCCTCTATCTTCTTCTTTCATAGATATTTCTTCTTTCCGTGGTGCCATAGAACAGTCTTCCCCAGTTTCCTGAGCCCTTCATGGTGTGTGTAAGAAGCAAGGCAAAATGTAGATGAGCCTAGCAGGCCACCAGGTGCAGAAGGGACAAAACAAATGTCTTCCGAAAAGGAAATAACCATTTTCTAAGCTCAGTCTTTGGTGGATCAGCTTTAGGTGGCTGGGTTTTGTTTTTACTATCACCAGTTACTAACTAAAATACTACTTTTATGAAAAGGACTCTATAATACAAATTATGAAATAAGATTCTGTTTGAATTGTGGTTTGTCACCTATAAACTGGCCATTTTTAAACCTCTGTGCTTTTCTACTTAGGGATCATGATGGCATCTACCCCACAGGACTACCTAGAGAACAGATGGGCAGGTACATGTCAGTATTTAAAATAGGACTATAACTGGGTAAGCACTGTAGAAACGTTAGTTACTATAGTTTAAATAAGCACATCTCATTAGCTGCTGTAAGCCACTTCATACATCTCTCTGTCTAGGATGTACTATGCAGCAATGCCCAAAATAAGATTTCCTCTCCGCTTGGGCCATCACAGGGTCCTGCTGTGTCTCCTCACTCAGGGTCCCAGGCCCAGGGAACATGTATTCTCGGGAGCTGACTGCCCATTGAACGTTGCTCATTGCTTGACAAATGAAAGAAGATCTCTAGAAATCCTAAAATAAGCAAGCAAAAGCTCTTTGGAGCAGCTGAACCATGCATTCTTGCCCTAAGGGTCAAACTATTGGATTGAGAAATATGGGTTTTGAATACGGTATGTAATAATCATTAAGCAGCCATCGGGTATTGGGAAGTTGTTGGAGACCATATTGTCCAGGCTGTGCTGACTGTTTTGCAATGGGAAGGGAGTTCATCTCCTTTCTGCTATCTTCTTGGACCCATGAGCTATATCTGACATCATCCAGACCCTGTTTCCAACAGCCAAAGTTAAGCATCAAAATCTTAGCTTTCATTACACGTCACCTCTTTAAGACTTCCCCAAATGGAATTCTATGGAAAAGAGTGTAACGTAAAGAGCAAGGGGGCCGAGAGAAGGTTACCACGACATGCTGGGCTCGTGTTTTGTTGGGTTTCTGCGGCACAGTCCATCTGGAAATAAGGTTTTCAATTCCTTTCCACTGCATCTGTCAGTGCAGTGTCCTGTTCAATGGGCTGCATGAACGTTTGCCTTTTGCTGTCTTCATTCAACGACCCAGGAACAAACTCTCCATTTAGCTACATCCGAGAAGCAAACCTCTCAACTGATGAAGGCAGAGAAGGTATGACAGAGAGAAGGGGGCCCGTTTGCTGTTCCTGTATTCTAGCACATTCTCCACTTGTTCTTTTCTTTTGACCTTGGCCTGCTCACTGATCTTTCCTCATGAAAGTAAGGGTTATTGAGCTAGATTTCTTCTAACATATGTTGAGTCTCTGACATGCCACAAGTTAACTTACATACGTTTATGGACAATAATGCAATATAAACTACTTGCAGGAAAAAAAAAAAAAAGAACCATTTAGAGAGGAATGGTAACCACCATTACAGTCTGTTTCTCCTGAAGGTCACAGAAGCTGTCAGTTAGCTGGCTTTTCGATGCTTGTAGCCTTAGTCTCCTGCCCTTGGGAACATATTTTAAGCATTTAGGATTGTTCATTTGGAATAGTGGCTTAAGCTGAGTGTGGGGAAGAGTTCCTTCTTCTTTAGTAAGTGTTTAATACAGTTTTATTTTGTAAGAAAGAACACTAATGTAAGACCAGATGCATACACACATTGTGGATCAAAATTGTTTGCAGGCCTGAATGGCAGCGGGTTCCAAGAGGACCAGCATCTCTCATTTGTGAGAGGCGCTAAATGACGGATTTCTCTCCCGAAGACACTAACTGTTGACTTCCCTTCTCAAGCCTTTAAGAGGAAGATTGATGCTTACTAGGGTCTCATTGTTAGAGTAACAGCCTTGCCGCTTGACTGCCGCAGTGTCTCTCTGATGGAGCTGTTACCTCCTGGTTGTTCATAATGGATTCTAGCACAGGAAAGGGGGCTGACAAGGGGCCAGGGACTGCGAGGGTCCCCACCTCCCAGCTGAGCCCTGTCTCCTCTGTCACCCCTCCTCCCTCTTTTCCCAGACTCAGCTCTGTTTTCTCCTCCCTCATCCCTTTTTTTTTTTTTTTTTTTTTTCAGTTTGCCTCCTGCCTCACTGGGGGTGGGGAAATGACAGTCAGATCCCTCACTGGGCTGGAGGCCAAGCACGCCAATCCATTGGGCTGAGGCTGGCTGCCTGCCCAGTTTTCAGACAAAGACAGGTTGGGAACCCCCCTACAAAGAAGGCTCCACGGTCCCCTCCTCCCAGGGTCCTGTCTCTTCTTGGGCACTTTCTAGAACACCACCTCCATCCTAGGAAGCTGTGTGTGTGTGTACATGAGAAGAAAGGGAGAAAGAAAAAGACAGAGGCACAGGGGGCAGGGGGAGAGAGAGAAAGAAGGAAGGAGGGAGGGAGAGAGCAATTAAAATTAGACAATCTGGTACCTATAAGGGGACCAAGGATTTCATGTACACAGCACATGACTCAGAGAATAAGATGTATTTTCAGAAGGAAAAATAAGGCAATTGGAACCAGGAAAAGCCCAAACACATGGTGGCTTTGAGTTTCAAACTTCACCACGAGTCTCCATCACAAACAGATCGGAAGTGCCGACTGACTGAGATTTGAACATATCTCTGAGGCTCCCTATCTGCACTGGAAGATCGCTGACTGGGAAATCACAAAACACTGGAGAAAACGCATGATTTTCAGAATGCTTGTAACCACAAAATGTTTTAACAGCTTACGTTTTCGAGAGTAAACTGCCTGGAGTGATTTTCCCTCTGCTTATTAATGAATTCTATTTAACCAAGTCAGAAATCTTGCTGTGGGGAAAGCTGGAACTGCGGGTTGGCGGTGGGGGGTTGGTGGTTGGTGGTTTCATTTCAATTTTTTTTGCCTGAAGGCACCTTTATAAAACTCCAGATGCAAAGCTCTCTCATAGAATTCCTCTTCCACCTAACACTCTGGAACATACAGTCTAACCTTTACAAGACTGGCAGTCCAGGCCTCTGGAAGCCTTCCGAAGGGGCTGATCCATTAATGAGAGTGGGAGACAACAGGGAGTGACCCAAACAGCTGAAGGCCTCCGGCAGCAGAGAATCGGGCTCTGCATGCAGGAAAAGGGCCCACTGGGTGGGAGAGGGACCCCTCAGGATGGATAGCAAGTTTCTTTTCATCACATTAAGACCTGAGGCTTGCAGAAAGAGAAGTGATGGAAAGAAGGGGCCTGTTAGCAGCCTGGATTTATCTCTGACAGATTCGCTAGGCAACTACTTCTCTTTTATTGTTTATTATGATTATGTTTTCTGGTCTGCTGGGGATTGAACCTAAGACCTTATTCAGGCTATTCACCATTGAACATAATCTATGCTAAGGCTAAAGCCTTGGATAGATTATTTGGCCTTTCTGTGTTTGTTTCTTTCATACAAGAAGGGAAATAATATCTACTTTATAGGGCTGCTGTGAAGATGAACTAAATGTACAATATGCTGAAAACTGCCTGGTTCATGGTAGGCTTTAGAACAGTGGATCAGATGTGAAAGCCAGCTGCTGTGAGTCCTGGGCCAGCATGAGAAGAGGCGGGAAGAACAGGCACAGGGCAAGGCCCACAGTGGCTTGAGGTTTACCTACTGGTCTCTTTTCATTATGATCAGTGGCTGTGCGGAAGGGCCTGTCCACTCTTCACAGCAAAGAGTATTGCAAGGCCTGGGAATTCCAGGATCAGAGGAACCCAACTGGAAACCGTGGCTAGAGCAGGAGGCAAAAGTAGAACTGAAGAATCCAGAAGGCTCCCAAGTCAGGGGCCACTTGTACCAGGTTCAAGTTGATTTGTCGCCACTGGGCCCTAAATAAGCCAATGTCCGAGCCGGTTCAGCCCAGAAAGAGTTGCCTGAAGCAGGAAGTGGTGCTTTGGGGTAAAGAGAGGGTTGGAGAGGAGAGGTAGATAGGTGAGATCTAGGTGTTATCGGTCAAGCCCCCTGTGATACCGACAGAGGTGAGAGGCTCACCACCTGGGCCTGTTCTTTGTCTAGATCTTTTTTTCTTAACAAGATTGCTCTTAAAATGACTGTGCAGTCACGTGTAGGAAGCTCCTGGCCCCAGGTGGATGGGGTTGAGGGCAGTGGGTAATGTGTGGCCTTTGGGAGGGCTGACACCATGTTACTCCCCCGCCTCCTACACGCTTCACTGAAGTGCTGGTGGACCCCAGCCACCGATCTCCAGGAGCTTCAGGAGTGAGCTGTGTCTGGGTATGCTTTGAAATCCAAAGTGTGATCATTTCAGGGCAAGCTGATAATACGTAAGAGCTTTTGGCTGGATGTGGCAGCACATGAGTTAACACTGGCACTTAGGACAGCAAGGCAGGAGGGTCATGAGGTCAAAGCCAGCCTGGCCTACACAGCAAATTTGAGGTCTAGTTTATGTGACAAGACCCTGTATCAAAAAATGCAAAAAAAGTTTTCCTTGACTGATGATTAAATGCTTTGTTACTGGTTATTTTAATGTCATTCATTTCTGAAGAATGCTCCATAGGTACATATTTATTAAGTCGGTAGAGTACTTGGTCAGTTTTGAGCTTTTCTATGAATATCAAATTTAGTTTTGTTTTGTTTGTTTGTTTGTTTGTTTGTTGAGACAAGGCTTCACTGTGTAGCCCTAATTGTCTTGGAATGCGCTGTAGACCAGGTTGGCCTTGAACTCAGAGATCCACCTACCTCTGCCTCCCAAATTCTGAGACTAAAACTGTGCAGCACTATTCCCAATGAATATCAAATTCTTTAGGGCCAAAATCTCTCCTAATTAAAGTGGAGTTAAAATCTCAACAAAAGCCAGTTAAGATGACTCAATAGGTAGGGACACTTGCTGTCAAGCTGATGACCTGGAACCCACATTGTAAAAGGATAAAACTAATTTCCACAAGTTTTTCTCTATCCTCTACATGTGTTCTATGGAACACACACACACACACACACACACACACACACAAATGGAATAAAAATATTTAAATCTGAACAAGCTAGCTAACAGGTCAGACCTTGATAACTTGGCCATCAGAAATACCCAGAAGGAAGTATAGCTTGCCTTGATCTCATTTTTGTTTTTAGCCACATGTACCAGAGAGAGGAACGAACCAGGGAGTTAACAATGAGATGCAAGGAACACCTTGAACAAAGTGACACCTCGAATCCTGCTTATTCATGTTGTGTTTTCTTTTTTTCATGATGAAGTTTATGCTCTGGGAAAGCCATTTAACCTCCTTTGCTTCCCTGGCTTTAACAAGAGCAAAAATAGATAGAATGATAGATAGATAGATAGATAGATAGATAGATAGATAGATAGATAAAAACAAAAAACAACTCCTTATCTACTATATGAGGATCTTAAGAGAAAAACGTGAAATAATTAATAGAAGGATTTGAACAGTGTCACCTACAGTATATAACTAGAATTATTCTCACCATTATTATCATCATAGCCATCGTTGATATAGAAAGTAAATATTAAGGAGCTCCACAAGGAGAGCAACAGAACCAAAAAACCTGGGCACAGGGTCTTTCCTGAGACTGATACTCCAGCCAAGGACCACTCATGGAGATAACCTAGAATCCCAGCACAGATGTAGCCCATGGCAGTGTCCAAGTGGGCTCCATAGTAATGGGAACAGGGATGTCTCTGACATCCTGATTGGCCTGATCTTTGATTACCTCCCCCTGAGGGGGGAGCAGAGTTACAAAGCCACAGAGGAAGACAATGCAGCCACTCCTGATGAGACCTGATAGACTAAGATCAGAAGGAAGGGGAGGAGGACCTTCCTTATCAGTGGGCTTGGGGAGGGACATGGGTGGAGAAGAGGGAGGGAGAGTGGGGTTGGGAGAGTAGGAGGGAAGGAGCTACAGGGGGGATACAAAGTCAATAGACTGTAATTAATAAAAATAAAAAATAAAAATAAAATGGCAAAGGGGAAAAAAAAAGATTGTTAAAAAAAGGCAGACTTCTTTCCTCAAAACCCTGGGGTCAAAAAGATATATCTTGGATGAAAACTGAAGACTCTGACACCTTTCTCCTATTACCAATTCTTTGGGTGATTGAAAAAAAAAAAGAGAGAGAAAGAAAAGAAAAGAAAAAAAAAAAAAACAGAGGAAACTAGCCTAATTGAACATAGTATAAACTATTCATTAGCAAACTAAGTAGCTACGCATTTAATAACCTATAGTGCCTCATGGAAAGCCAAGACACTGCCAAAAGTAATTGAAGTTTGCGATTCTCCAAACTGTTATTTAAAGCAGGGTTTGGCAAGGCTCAGCCAGCCTGCACCAATTTTAATTGTATTTTTAAAACTCAGGATGGAGATTGCATTTCTTTACCCGTTATTTGCATAGTGAAACCTCTTTATGTTGAACTTGCTTACAGTAAAACCTTACGCCGTGATTTTAGAGTTCAATCCATGTGGGCTCCATCTATACCAAAAGCCACACTTTAAGTTCTGACCTTTTAAATGATTAATTCCCAGTTGAACATTCCTTCCGATTTGGTCTCCCCCTTCCCCACCCCCTGACGTCTAACAACTCGGTGAACTCTATTACTACCAGAGAAAGCTTCTTGAGAGGCTTAACTCAAGGAGACTAGCTCACCGGGCCCTTGGGGAGATTTACCAAGTGGCATGTCCTAAGCCACGGTTACCACACCCTGCCCTCCTGGACTTGGTTAAACATAGATACACAGTGCATTTTGCACAAACTCTTCATCCCCTCCCCCCCCACACACACACACTGCCACAGCAGTATTGACAAACTGAGCCCACATGTGACTTTTCGTAACTTTGTCCCCATTGACTTTTTGTGCCTTACCACACAGGCACCTCAATCTCTGAAGGCTTTTAGAGACCCCTACCCTGTAAGAGCAGTTGTGGGTAATACCTCCCACAGGAGGTCACAGTGAGGATAGTTTGAGCCCCAAACAAAGGAAACTCCATTTGAAGAATGACAGGCTACACACAGCCATGCAGTGTTTGCCGAGGGCCACCATAACTGCATAAATGCAGCAGCTTAGATGCATAACTCAAATGCAAGAAAGAGCCCCCGAGTGCTCCTCTTTGGGCTGTGAGCTGAGGGTCTGGAATAGCTGCTGGTTACTCCAACTTGCACCAGTTCTATGAGATCTGTTCAGAACCCCTTCCAACCCCTGAGGCTCAATTTGTTAACTTTTCTCTCTAGCTTTACCGTTGAACTCATCTTCCACATTTGCAAAGGTATTCGAAAATGTAAACATGATGGCAGAGTTTTCATGAGAGAATTGAGATTTCAAGTGGGCGGTTTGCTATCCAGAACTGTAATTAATATGAGAGGCTTGAGGTAGACTTAGATATTGGCAAGGTGCACAGTATCGATAACAGCCAAACAAGTGCCGCAAATGAACTCATGGGACAGTCAGTGCTGATTCAGGGAGAGTATTTAATAAGCTCCACACAGATCATCCAATGAGGCCTAAGGTTTCAGATAACAATGGGTCTTTCCGGTGGCAGCATCTAGAAGAAACCAACCAATGAGCACAAGTGTCAAGGAGCAAGGAAAGTAGAGATCTGGAAGCCATAACCATAATGGTAACTGATGAAGCTCTAGGAATGGAGGAGAACTCCAAATAGGCATGCTAGAGAAAAACTTGTATGTACAATCAGACAGCATACACTAAGAGATGGAGACTGTGAGGGGCAGCCTTAACTGTAAGACACCCATTTTTTTTAACATTGCCAAGTGCTGGAAACCCATTTGCTCCTTGACCTTCATATCCATTTTCTCTTTGACCTTTTAAGAACTATGAAATATGTCCAAAGAATATGGAAATATATGTACATTTCTAATAATTTTAAGTGAGTATAGGTGCAGCCAAATTGAAAGAGAACACTGTGAGGGGAACTGGGGACAGGAGGGAAGGGAAACTGAGGTCAGGATGTAATATATGAAAGAATAAATTTTAAAAAATTAAAAGAGAACATTGCAGACCACAAGCCTTTCCTGTCTACTCTGCCTTCTCTCAGAAGTAACCAATACTCTTGCTTCTTTATTGTCATTATCCCCCACATATATATTCCTCAGCTGTAAATGAATTAACTGTGCTTGCTTACAAACTCTAAATATATGGAACAATAAAACATACACTAGTTTGCAGCTTGCCTCTTATTCTCACAATTATGTTAGTGAGTTTGTGTGTGTTGTCATGAGTAGCTGAGGTTTGTTAGGTCTTAGCGTTTTATGGGGCTTTTCTGCCCCACGAATTTGGTTGTGCTGGTTGGCTTTGTCAACGCAAACGCTGGACATATTTGAGAAGAGGGAATCTCAATTGAGGAAATGCCGTCACATACTGGCCTGCAGGAAAATCTGTAAGAGGCATTTTCTTGATTGGTGATTTATGTGAGAGTCTCCAACTCACAGTCTGCGGCTCTCCCTGCCCCCCCCCCTGGGATCTTGACCATTAGTCCCCTGTCCCCGAAGATAAAGGGAACGGAGAGAGGGGTTGGTGGGGGGTGCAGGCTTGGATGTCTGTGAACATGACAGAATGACCTCTGGATCAACTGCTGGAGGCAGATCAATTTTCTTTGGGGTGAAGAAGGGTTAAATAGAACTTTGAGAGAAAGCCAGGGTAGGCAAATGTCATTGGCTAAGGGCTTAGAGTACTGAGATGCCTCATTTACAGGGAGGCTGCTGAACAGGTTCTACCTGGAGAAAATGAGCTGGACCTGTAATTTCCCTAAGGGCCACATGACATTCCTCACATAGAGGATGTGGGGATTTGGGCACCACAGATAAGGCAGAGAAGAGGAAACCCCAACTGACAAAAAGGGAATCCAGTCAGGTAATGCCAGATTTTGACCCTAGCAGGAGGGTTTCCCAACATCTGTGCGGGTTGTCCCCCCTGGGCGGGTGGTCTGGGGTGGTATTAGAAAGCAGGCTGAGGAAGCTTCAAGGAACACGCTATGGGGGCAACCGAGTAAGCAGCGTCTCTCTGTGGTCTCTGTTTCATCTCCGACCTCCAGGTCCTGCCCTGAGTTCCCTTCATGCTGGACCATGTTTGTAATGTGTAAGCCAAATCTTTTTCTTATCAACTTGGTTTTGGCCACAGTGTTTTATCACAGCAATAAGAAACTAACTCAAACACTGGCATATAGAATTGTAATGTGTATGTGTGTATGTATGTACGTATGTATGTATATATGTTCGTTGGGTTGTTTGTCTGGAAGTAGCCCTCTCTGTCCTGGAATTCATACAGAGCCACCTATCTCTGCCTCCCAAGTCCTGGATTAAAAGCATGTGCCACCATATCCAGCTCTGAAGTTCATTTCTTTTCCAGTAGTTTTAATCTGACAGTGTTGCCAAACCCTCTCAACAATTCTATTAATCAACTCATTTATATTTTGAGATTATTCTGTTTCTAGGCTTTGTATCATCTATAAACAATGGCACTTAAAATGACAGTTTGATCTTTTTTTTTCTTTGTTATCCTAGCTAAGATGATTAGAGCAATCTAGATTAAAATAAGAACAGCAGACATTCTCGTCTTTTGATTATTTAAAAGGAATGTTCCCTCTGGAAAAGTAGTGGTGGGTAAAGGCTCTTTCCAGAACCAGCTGAACCGAGCCAATCCCTAGAATCTCCAAAAGGGTGGAGAGAGAGAACTGACAGCAGAGAGCTGTTCTCTGACCTCGGAGCATACAGTGAGCCACAAACACTACCCCCACAACACATCCTGCATGTGAACGCACAGGACAATGATGAGTGATCTTAAAGGAATACTCAACATTTTTATCTGTCAAGCATACCACTCTAAATTTTTATAGAGAGATTGGCAAATTATTGGCACAAGAAAATTTGACCTTTTTAGAATTTAAATGATAAAATAGAGATTGCTGTTTACAACTCTTCTTGGAATTCTTGAGATAATCATGTGATTATTTTCCTTTTTATCTGTTAATTCAGGCATTGGTTTTCAAATGTCAACTGTGTGTCCCTAAAGTAAAACCAACTTGGCTAGTGTTGCTCTTTAAGAGCTCTGCTCGTTTAGCTTTCTGAAAATGTGTGTGCGTTTTCTTGCATTCCTGAATGAGGTTGGCCTGACCTGTGTGTAGTTTAGTAGCCAGTACTTATTTCTGTTTCATTCCATTTCTATCACACCTCCAAAGCTTGATTTGCAGCACTCTCTTGATGTCTAAAGATAATTTTTTTCAGAATTACCATTAGAGGCTTTGCTTGCAGCAAACTAAGAAGTTTCACGTAGTCTGGAAATGTGGAGATTCTGTCTTCCTTTTCCAAGTACGTTTTCCATCGGACTTGAATTACAGGCCTTCAGCATTCTGGAACTGTCTGGCTCTCGTCCAGCACTGTTGCTAAGAAAAGTGCTCTCAGGGCGTAGAGATCGCTCAGTATTAGAAACACCTTCTGCTTTTGCAGAGGACTCAAGTGTGGTTCCCAGTACCCATGTCAAGCAGCTCACAATTGCCTGTAACTCCAACCTGGGGAGAGCTTGCTCCCTCTTCTGGCCTCTGAAGGCAACTGTGCTCAAGGGCACATGACCGCACCTAGACACACATACCCACATAATGAAAAACAAACAAACAAACAAAGAAAAGTGCTCTCAAATAGTTACTCTGCTGAGGAGTGGCTGGGCTTGGCTGCCCAGCTCTTTGTAAGGCTATTTCTTCCTCGTGGTTTTGGTTGTTTGGTTTATGCGCTATATTTTCCTCCTGTTTTTAGTTTTACTGTATTGTGCCAGACTGAATTTTATCTTAATTAGACTATTTGAAATTAATGAAGTCTCTTACTTACTTAACGTTTAATTTTTGTTGTTTATTATAGTGTGAGAGAGAAAGTGTGTGTTTGTATCTACTTATGAATGCAGGCACATTCAGACCACAGTGCCTGTGCAGAAGCCAGAGGGCAAGTTTCAGGCGTTGGTCCCTCCTTCTACTGTGGGTTTCAGGGACTGGATGCATGTGATCAGGTTTCTGCAACAAGTGATCTTACCTGCTAGGCCATTTTGCTGGCTTACTTGAACTCAAATCGGTATATTTCTTCAATTCTGGAAGTTCTCAGTCATTAGCCCTTCAGATTCTGTCTGTGCTTAATTGTCCCTTTTCTGTCCTTCTGGGACTCTGGAAACCTGTTTTCCAGTCTAAAGAAGCCCACCACATCTCCATTTCCATTAGTGATCACTATTGTTTTGTTTTCCTGTGCTGCTTCCCGGATATTTTTTAATAGATCTCTTCTACTAAGCCTACCCATTTCATCTCATCCTATATAACATCCAGTTATAGTTTGTGTTAGCCAGTGAAAATTTGTATGTATATCACATGTACAGTCAAATGATATGAAAATACTTAAGATAATTATGTATTTTTAAATTATATTTTAAAGATTTGCTTTGATAAACAGTTAAATAGCTTTGGCAAAGCTATCTAGGCAAATATACTTTCTGCCCTCAAATAAACTTATGTTTATATAAAAACCATGCATAAATAAGAATAAATAGAAGAATATTGTCAAATGTTAATTATGCAATATTAATAATTGTCACTACATCTTTTAAAAGCTACATACTTTTTAATTAAATTTTTATTTTTTATATTAATTACAGTTTATTTAAACTACATACTTTCAACAAAAGTTTCTTAAGAGAATTTTAAAGCAAATCTTTGAGAGCCTGTAACTTCAAATGAAATGGAATTCCATCTGAAAGTACCTTAGCTCACATCTCTAACTGATTAGAATGCCTGCCTGTGTGTGTAGCAGAATCAAGACGCTATAATTATACCTAAGTAAGGCAGAGAGTGTGTGTGTGTGTTCATGTGTGTGTGTGTGCACACGCATGCATATGCACACGCTAAGGAATGTTACACAGCATTTGCAGGAATTCAATTTAGTTCTCTAAAACTATGCTCTGCTATTTCATCGTTCATTATTTCTTCCACATGTTTTCAAGTCCATGATGTATCTCTTGAAATATATTATGCATACCTTAAAAAGCATTCTGTCTGAACCTGCCATGATCTGCGGTCCTTATGAGCCTGTTTCTGCTGTATTTAAGTTACTGCTCATTGTGACTTACTTCCTGGTGCGTTTAGCTGATTTTTATTGTTGGATGCTTGATATTTTTGGAATCTTACTCATGAGGATTATTTAGGGTCTGACAGAGAGATCTGTTCTTTACGAAGGGTAGGTATTTGTTTGCACCAATCATCAGGTGGCACAACTATTCCAGAGGTCACTCTTGATTAAATTCTTGGCTCAAGGTTTTTCAAGCTATTCAGGGAATGTGGATTCAGGCAGTAAATCTGAGATAACTGGAGACACACGTTCTCAGTGATAATTTATAGTTTTCTTACCTTTACTCAGCATCAAGGTTAAACACTGTAAATTTTCTTTACAGCCCTTGGTTGAGGACGGGAATAAGGAGAAATGACAAGATTATTCCTAGTTCACATTAAGCCATTTGTACAACTCTTTGACACGTAGGCTTTTGGCCTCCCCACTTTGGTGTCATCTGAGGTTTTTAAAAATATTCTCAATATCATGGAATTTGTAAAGTGGGAGTTGACATTCATCTGATAGAACAGTTGCCTCACTTTGTGGGCTAACACTCTCACCCATGGGTTTAAGGTGGGGCTTTTAATATACCATTTTAGATTTGAGTTCTAAGTGTGTGCAGAAGGAAGGCTCATCCAGGAAGGGGAAGTAGTCAGTTATGTAATAAATGCTGTTCTCACCTTCTGAGCAGTGAATCTAGGGAAAATCTAGTCAAGAAATACACACACACACCACAAGTATACTCATAAATGGGAATAAATTGGAGTGAAAAAGCCTGATTTTTTTTTTTTTTTTTTTTTTTGCAAATATCATACTCTTTGAGAACAAGAACCACAGCAGACCAATGTCTGTGCTAAACCATGCTTGGAGACTGAGTTCTTTGGACACAATTCCTTTCCTGTATTATAACTCAGTCATGTGACATATGTCTCTCTTATGGCCTCAACTATGCTGATTCTTTCTTGAATAAATTTCATCATTTAGTATGTGCCTTTCAGTACTTACCATGGTGAGATAAAGGGATAAAACTAACTGAACCAAGAAACTAAAAATATGTTAATTAATGCCTGAACTGATTTAATTACTCACAAAAAGAGATCAGGAAGAAAAGATTGGTATTTTCATGAGTATCAGTAACCCTTTCTCCAATACTTTCACTGTCTCCAATTTTTTTAATTAAAAAAATTAGAATTTATTTACCTTTTATCCCAATTGTAGCTCCCTTCCTCATCTCCTCCTGGTCCCACCCTCCCTCTTCCTCCCCATTCCCCCTAGTCCACTAATAAGGGAAGTCCTCCTCCCCTACCATCTGACCCTAGCCTATCAAGTCTCATTAGGACTGCCTGGGTCCTCTTCCTCTTGGCCACCCTGCTGGAGGGAAGTGATCAAAGAGCAGGCAACAGAGTCTATGTCAGAGACAGTCCCTGGTCCCCTTACTAGGGAACCCATATGGAGACTGACCTGCCTATGGGCTACATTGAGCAGGGGGTCTGGTTCTTCTCCATGCACGGTCCTTGGCTGGTGCATCAGCCTCTGCAGGCCTCCCTGAGCCCAGATTTGTTGGCTTTGCTAGTCTCCTTGTAGAGCTCCTGTCCCCTCTGGGTTCTTCATTCTTCGCCCCTTCTTCCGTAAGACTCCCTGTGCTCTGCCCAAAGTTTGGCTGTGAGTCTCAGCATCTGCTTTGATCTCCTGCTGGGTGGAGTCTTTCAGAGGACATTTATGGTAGGCTCCTGTCCCGTTCCCTATCTTCCACTGCTTCTGATGTCTATCCTATTTGCCCTTCTGACTGATAATTAAGCATCCTCCCTAGAGTCCTCGTTATTTAGTTTCTTTAGGTCTGTGGATTTTAGTATGGTTATCCTGCATTATATGGCTAATATCTGCTTAATACATGAGTACATACCTTGCATGTCTTTCTGCTTCTGGGTTACCTCATTCAGCATGATATTTTCTAGTTCCATCCATTTGCCTGCAAATTTCATGATTTCCTTGTTTTTCATAGCTGAGTAGTAACTATTCAACATAGTACTTAAAGTTCCAGCTAGAGCAATAAGACAACTAAAGGAGATCAAGGGGATACAAATCGGAAAGGAAGAAGTCAAAGTATCACTATTCTCAGATGATATGATAGTATACATGAGTGACCCAAAAAGTTCTACCAGGGAGCGTCTACAGCTGATAAACACCTTCAGCAAAGTGACTGATACAAAATTAACACACACACACACACACACACAAAAAAAATCAGTAGCCCTCCTGTATACAAAAGGCAAACGAGCTGAGCTGAGAAAGAAATTAGGGAAACACCCTTCACAACAGCCACAAAAAACATAAAATATCTTGCTGTAACTCTAACCAAGCAAGTAAAAGACTGGTATGAAAAAAACCTCAAATCTCTGAAGAAAGAAATTGAAGACAATATCAGAAGATAGAAAGATCTTGCATGCTTATGCATTGGTAGGATTAACATAGTAAAAATGATCATCCTACCAAAAGAATTCCAACACAATTCTTTACAGATCTTGAAAGAACAATTCTCAAATTCATATGAAAAAAAAAACAAAAACCCAGAATAGCTAAGACAATCCTGTATAATAAAATATCTTCTGGAGTTATCTCCATCCCTGACCTCAAGCTGTGCTTTCTTTATCTTGTAGGACCTGGTCCAGATGTGAAGGAGCTTTCTGAAAGATATGATTCATTCTCAAAGGTCTTTATGAGTCTGAAAGAAAATCTTAAAGCCGAGTGTGGGGATTCAGATGGAAATGAATGGAATGCTTTACGGAAGACATGGAAAGAACTTCATTCTCTCTAGAGGAAAGGCAAAGAGGCAGAGTGGAAGCATGAAAGTAGGGAGGTGTGATCAACTATAAACAGATGAGGTGGCCAAAGACCTTCTCAGCCCATCAATGTCTGTGATTTAATATTCTACTTCAAGGTCTTAGGCTTGTGGAGCTGCCCCAACCTCCAGGAAAGTTGGCTACATTCACAGAAGTAAGGAAGAGACATGTGTGCAAATTATAGAAAGAAAGCTGCTTCCTGTTAGGGTCAGTGCTAAAGCTGAAAACAGGAACGACTCTGTGGCAATCCAGTAAAGAAGAGGAAATTGTTTGACTACGTAATAAAAGGTGGCTACCATGAAACTTCAAGTCTCTGAGAAATTTGATGGACTTCAGTCCAGAGTTTCAAGGGCAGATGTTTGTGTATAACACTTGGGTCACTGTTAATATTCGTAGCAAGTTCAGCAGCTTTAGAAAGTCCCTGTAGCTTTCAGCAGTCAGAAGTCACTATCAAGATCTACCCACAGTCTTATTCTTCCTCCACCATGGCTTTATTTCTCTAGCTCTGCTCAAGCAGTGGTTTCCAATGCTATATACACATGGGAATTCCTGGGATAGCTTAGACCTACTTGCCTCACTCTGGGCGTTCTGCTTTAGTCGATCTGAAACATGGGTGTCAAGACTGAAATCTTCCAAGCGACAGCAATGGTATTTATAAAGATGTTGTCAAATGGCCATGTGAGAAGGTAAAAAGTACAGAGAACATGAGAGAGAAAGATGACAATGAAGCATGTTAACTCTGATGAAAACGCATCCCTACATAATCCTAGTTCATACTGGAGCTGGAAAATGAAAGTTAAAAAAATAAATAAGTGTTTTGTAAAGCCCACCTTTTGAGAACAAAACCTGTCTAGCCACGCAGTTTATCTCTGTTACATTTACATGAATAAGGCTGACCTTGACTTTGCTATGATACTCCTGCCCAGGAAACTAAGGCTGAAAAGTAGAGTATTGGTTGTTTCAAGAACTCCCCTCATTGTGCACAACCCTAGGTGCTATACCTCCAACACAACTCCTGCGCTTAAGGCTCAGATGACATCTCTGAAGAAGAGGCAAAAAGACCGTAAGAGCCAGAGGACAGAGATCTGTTGTGATATTGTGTCTTCTAGGAGTGAAGGGGAAGCTTCAGCTCTGACACCTCAACAACATGGCTGCCTAAACAGGACCTGAACATGACCAACCCCAACAGACATGCTGGCATGGAAAGTGAAAAGTCACAGGGCCCATCATTAGTCAAAGAA
This sequence comes from Psammomys obesus, assembly GCF_907164565.1. Taxonomy (NCBI): domain Eukaryota; kingdom Metazoa; phylum Chordata; class Mammalia; order Rodentia; family Muridae; genus Psammomys; species Psammomys obesus. The sequence continues at coordinate 5,763,962 of NW_026585686.1, read as the reverse complement.
CTACTAGAATGCAACTAAGGAATGCTGTGCTCTTGAGCAATAGTCCTCCCCAGAGATGAGCACCATCATTAGTTATCCACTACCAAGTAGTCAGCTCTGAAATCACATACACACAACTAACACCAAACAGACTATGCAGTTTATATTAATATATTTAGGCATTTCTATTTATATAGCAATAACAGCTAAAGGAAAAGTAATGATTTTGAGAGGAAGCAGGAAGGCTAATCAGGAGGGCTGCAGAAAGGAAAGGGGAGAAAGAAACGGCACAATTTTATTTTAATTAAAAAAAAATCTTCCCTCAAATTCATTGTTTTTCTATCCACTATCCCTTCTTGGGATAACTGATGGGTACAGAGCTGTTGCCTTTTACTTTGAAACGTACTTTGCTCTTTACTTCGAAACTCTGCCCCTTCTGTGTCTACTCAATCTTTATAACATAGTAAACTTCCCCCAGTTCCAACCTAAAGGCACACCTGAGCTCAGACCCCCTCCCTCCAGCCTTACACCTGCCCTGACCTTGTCCTCTGAGTCCTCAGTGCCCCTCAGACATTTTACAGGAGATGATTCTCTTTCCTTAAGCAAGCGGCAAACTGGGCTTTGTTTCATCAACTGGCCGTTGGGTCTTTTCTCGGTGGTATGTATTAAAACCTCAGTTGAAACAGTTTTCTTTTGGGGGGTGATGGCTCTGCAATTTACAGACACTGTTTGTAATGCTTCAGCTGCATTTTCAAGGTTGATGTCACTAATCAGATTTTTATAGATGAGGACGTGGGATTTGGCACCTTACTGCTAGGGGCACAACTGTGTTGAAGGCAGGGATTTTAGCCCAGGTGTTTTCGATTCTCAAGCCGTAGTTAGCTCCATGGCAACGCAGTGAAGCCTGAAGCCAGGTCCAGTCTGGCCAGCTGGAGTGAACAAGTGAGGTGTTACTCATTTTAATGAGTTGACACCAGCAGCTACTCTCCCAGTGGGACCCCACAAACACAGCTAGATAATTGAGGCCAAAAAGAAGTATAAAGCTGTTCTGTTCTGTCTTGTTTTTTTTGATACCTTGATGTGTTTTAAATCTTTAGCCAGCTAATAGATAGGCAATTGCTTATTAAATTATTTGTTACATCTTTGTATATATGGCATACTATAATAATTTTTTCTTCTTTTAAATTTTATCATAAAGTATTTTATCATATACAAGAATAGCAAGTGTATTGGTCCCTTATATGTTCTTGCCCAGCTTCAGTGGTGACTTAGCCAAGTTAGTATATACTGCTGAAAGATAAAGATTTTAAACATATGTATATGGAAAAGGTAAGCCATTAAAAACAACGCAGTACCATGTCAGACTAAAATAAATTAACTGCAATTTTTAATTCTAATTAAATATATAGCCAGCCTCCAAATACCAGCCATAACAGAAGCACAACATTCCATACCAGTGGTTCTCAACCTTTAGTGCTGCGACCCTTTAATACAGTTCCTAATCATAAAATTATTTCTGTTGCTACTTCATAACTATAATTTTGCTACTGTTATGATTATAATGTAAATATATGATATGCAGGATATCTGATATGCTACCTCTGTGAAAGGGTCATTCAACCCTTGAAAGGGTCGCAACCCACACGTTGAGAACCTCTGTTCTAGAGTGAGTCTGGACAACTGGAACAGCTTGGGCTGATTCAAGGGTGGTTTAAGGCTTCATTCAAGTTAAAGGACAAAACATCGCCCTAGATCAGGCTGACCTCACACTTGTGTGGAGTCTCTGCCTCTGCCTTCCCCGGAGCTAGAGTTATAGGTCTGTGCCACTATTCTTGGTTCATTCCATTTCTTAGAAAACATTCTTCCTTTTTCTTCTTCTTCATTCTTAGTTAACAATATTTCCAAGGAGCAGTAAAGTAGCTGTCAAGAATGCTGAGAAGCAGAAGAAAAACAGCCAGGGATTATACAGATGGAGGTTTTACTACTAAAAATCTCGAGGCACTTTAATCAAAACCCATCCTTTCCGGGTCATTATCTCCATAATATTTTCATGTAGAAAAGGAAAAGGCTGGAGATAGTAAAAGAAGGTGAGGAGGAGGTAGAGAAGCAATCGAGGAAGAAATGGAAGAGGAGGGGGCAAGGGCAGGAGGGAGGAGGCAGGGGATGAAAGTAACAGGTGCCTTTGAAATCATATAATGATAGATTAATCTTGTCTTTCTTTCTTCATGAGTCGTATAGTTAGAGCTTGTCAGGTCACCTGTCAAAATGTAATTAGGAACTCTCAATCCTGCAGCTTTATATTCTTCCCCATTCCCTAGTAGACATGCCTAGTCCTGATGAGGCATCCCAACGTGGCAGTCGTCCTGTTAGCTAAACAAATATCTGCCAAAACATTAGGCAGATGGTTATCAAATGATTTTCACATTCCCCGTATGAAGATCCCTGTGCTCTGCTGATGACAGGATTACACCGGGACTAAAGCAAATTAACCGGAAGAGGGGAGGAGAATCGAGCGAATCCTATTAGTTAGGACCACACATGTGGTTAAATAAAAGCAGAAAAAAAAATTATAGCACTGGGTTTTAGTCACACCAGCCCAAGCTTTCTCAGAGGGGTTGGAAATATGTGTGATGTGCTTTGTCCGTTTCTACTCATATGGATTGCTTTGCAACATAGGGTTTCTTAAGAGACCCTGAGGTCATCACACAAGCCTGCCATCATCCCTCCAAGTGATGTTCATGGTATGGGTCCTATGGAGGTGCGCTCCTGCTCTCATTTCAGAATCTTGAGACTATTCTTTCTTTTCACATGTAAAAGATACTTGCTCCCCCTCAGATGTCACCTGCTTGGAGACAGGAACACTAAAATGAGTGCTAGCAAGGGGTAAAACTTGAGTCTGCATAGTGTGTGGGTTGGGTAACAAACCCTGGGTAAATTTCTTGATCTGCACTTAATTTGAACCAGGAGTTAGCCTGACATTCATTTGAGGATCAAATGAGATTCTTTTTGTCAGCCTACTATGAGTTGGGAAGACTTATCGCCAGCCACACTCGGGTAGCCTCTTAATACCTTTCAAAAATACAAGTACTTCCATCCTAATAGGTTTTTAGCTTGAGATCTAATCATCCACTCTTGAATTAAGATGCTTGAATGAAGCCAACTCATTTGGAACTAAGCGCTTTAATGTCAACAGAGACATATGGTAGGGAGACGGAATTACAGAAGCTGTCTTCTAAAGCATCCGTTAAGAAGGCAGGACCAAGACCCCAGCGCCATTATGAGTTTACTCATTTATTTCTCAGTAAATAATCAAGAGTAATATCATCTCAGCGGCCTGGAAATTCTCTAATAATTACATGCCTGGGATAAAGGTCCATTCCCACCTGAAGGAATTAAACCATTCCCTGGATGTATAATTACTTCTTTTGAAAACAGTGTTGTTTTCAGATCAAAGAAGATATATATACGCACTGTGCAAATACATGCATATATATATATATATATATATATATATATATATATATACATATATCAAGACTTCTATGAAACAGCTGTAGCCAGGTTGCAAATATCAGGGCATATGTTGCCATCTGTACGAAGGTACCACCCAACCCATGGAATCTGGCGTCATAATAATGTGTAGCTGAGCTCACCTCTGACATGTCACGTGGGAAATCATGATAACAAGAATCTCTGAGATTGTGTTGTTGATCTTACATGTAGTTAGTCCACCAAGTGTAAGAGTGTTAGTTCTGTTCTCCCTGTACCCTGAGCCTAGCATGTCTTAGACAGGACTGATCCTCTCTCCAGGAAGGTAATGGGTCCTGAAGTGAGATAGTGACACACAGACAGAGCTGAGTGAGAATGGACACGTGTTACAAGCAACCCTTAGTTATTGATAGTTAATGTAGCTTTGTTTGGTATAAATGTCTGATGATTCTCAGGCCTACAGCACACATTTGAGCATGGACCTATCAGTAGATACAAATGCATGATGCAGACAAGAATTCAACATATACCCAGGTCCAGGAGAATACATCATGTGCATCATGATGTCAACCACAAAGATCTGGGGCTTAATGTGATGTAATTAAATGTTTAATTATCTACTTTTGAAGCCTAAGTCACTCAGGTTAAATATGTGTGGAGTAATAAAAGTCATGAATAATTCAGTGTTTACTATGGAGAATGAAGCTGTGATTTCATGCAAGGGGGAGATACATGGAATGTCGTGATGACAGGCTGATAAGAGATTCCCCTGAGGATCTGGCTGGGTGGACACGATTCCTCAAGGGTTTATCAACAAGGCCTTTTGTTTGCAAGGGAGGAAATGGCAGATTTCTAAAGAGAGATGAAGGCAAAGACAATGTGTAGATTAGAGACATTCAGGGATAGGAGCAAATGGGGAGGATACATGAGGCTGATTCGTCAAATGGTAGAAGACACTCAGGACAAAAAGATCTTCTAAGCAGTAGAGGAGAATCAACCAGCCGAGCACCCACAACATGCTTACCTGTCACGAGCCAGAGCGGCTGCCTGTGCACAGTATGTGTGCAGTTGCCTCTGACGGCCACGGGGTGTCAGGTCCTCCAGAACTGGAGTCACAGCCTGTCGTGAATTGCCATGTTGGTGTTGGGAACTGAATCCAGGTCATCCACAAAAGCAGCGAGTGCTCTTAGCCACTGACTCCTCTCTCTAAGCCCCTTTTGCAAATCATTACATTGGACTTGACTTGACATCTTGCAGCTAAATAAACACCAAGTTTACCTGTAAGTATGCTAGATCTAACCATGGGATCATTTCTATGGATCAAAAACCGTAAAACACCGGTGATAGAGTGTTGCTACATTATGGATGTAATGATTTTTTTTTTGTAATCTTGAATTAAAAAAGACTTTTTATTTTTTAATTAATTCAATTTACATCTCAGTAATAGACCCCTCCCTTCTCTCCTCCCAGCCCCATCCCCTCCCTTATCCCCTCTCCCTTATTTCTCAGAATAGGGCCCCCTACCCAGACACTTCAGCTTATGTATTCACGTGAGGACTGAGTTCATCTTTCTTCATCTTCCTCCCCTGAGGCCTTGTAGGGAAGTCCCATCAGGGGGAAGTGATCAAAAAGCAGGCAACATAGTCCATGTCAGAGATATAACCCACTCCCCCAACTAGTGGGCAGGCATGAAGTCTAAGATGCCCATCAGACTTATCTTCTTGGGGTCTGTGCATTGTAGTATGTCTGTCCTGTACTATATGACTAAAATCATCTTATAAGTGAGTACATACAATGTGTGTCTTTCTGAGTCTGTATTACTTCACTCAGGATGATCTTTTCTAGTTCCATCCATTTGCCTGCAAATTTCACGATTTCCTTGTATTTAATGTCTGAGTTACTGTTCCATTGTGTAGATGTACCACAGTTTCTTTATCCATTCTTCAGTTGAGGGACATCTAGGTTGTTTCCAGTTTCTGGCTATTAAGCTAAGTCATCAGGTAAAGGCAAATCAAAATGATTCTGAGATTCCACCTTACACCCATCCGAATGGCTAAGATCAAAAACTCCAGTGACAGCACATGCTGGCGAGGATGTGGAGAAAGGGGAACCCTCCTCCATTGCTGGTGGGAGTGCAAACTTGTACAAACAGTTTGGAAATCAATCTGGTGCTTTCTTTGTAAACAAGGAATATGCATACCTCAAGACCCGGCTATACCATTCCTGGGCATGCACCCGAAAAATGCTCCACCATACAAAAAGGACATTGGCTCAACCGTGTTCATAGAAAAGAGTTTTTAAACTGTAACAGAAGCCAAAAGCCTAAATTCAACCACTTAAAAATAAACCTTTTCACAAAAAGTTATAATTACCATAAAAAGTTTAAAAATACAAAAATAAAACTAAGCATACATGTTTACAAACATCCTACATATTCATATTTATAGGTACATGAAAACAAAACAAAGTTTAAGACAGACAAAGAGAGACAGCCTTTGCAGGGTAAATCACCTGCAAGCAAGCCTGCAAACCTGATCCCTGGCCTGGACAATGTGGAAGGAGAGGACCAGCCTCCACAGACTGTGCTCTGACCTCTGCATGGCTGCCATGCTGGGCCCAGTCATGGGACACACACAAGATTTTAAAAAAATGTAAAATAGTCTTTCAAAAAGAAATCAAACATGAAGATAAATTACAAACTCAAAAAATGTTTTCAATGCACGTATAGACATGATTAATATTTTAAATATCTCAAGAACTTCTATAAATGCCCTTAAAAGACCAATTAGGTCTTTCATTAATAACCTTTATAAGGTAAAAATGCAATAAGAACAAGAGTTCAAAGGTCAAGAAAGTCCGCTAGATGGAGGGATGCTCAGTCTTGCTTGGAATACTCAGATGCAAACTAAAATTAGAGTGAGGTAATGTTGATCCCCCCCCCCCACCAATTAAGCTGCAGAAGCCCAAGAGTGTAAGAACATATTGCATTGACAAACTCATGCATTTCTCGTGGTATACAAGCTCAATGAAGGCCACTTCGGCCTCACCAATCAAAATTACTGAAAAGCATATTCTGCTTCAGACATCCCACTCTGGAGGATTTATCCTACAGATGCTATTGCTCATATGAGAAATGACAACGGCATCATTGCTAATTGTGTAACTGTTTGCCAAATCAAAAGACAGGGAGTGATCTGAATGCCCATTATTGGGAAAAGGCCTACTCGAGTTATGAGGCCGGTCCATACGTGCATGTTACGCAGCCACAGCAGTGCATGAGAAACATGGAAAGGCTCATACAGAAAGATGTCCGTGCCAAAGACATGTGGAAAGAGAACAGGAAAAACAAAGAGAACTGACTTTCAAAAGGCCAATGAAGAGTACATGCATGTACATTCTACAAGTGTAAAACTTCTGCAGAAGCCTGGTGGTTGTGAGAAGAGGAACTGGTTGCTGAGAGAAAAACTCCGATGCTGCACCCGCCACTGTATCTTCTCTTACTTCTTGAATTTTGATTCCTCTTCATATGTTCCTTGTTCACAAAGTTAAAATGTTAATTCGGCTAAAACCAGTTGATGTCAACACTCATTGAAAGAAGATTAGGTCTTACTGCAGAGACTCATACGCCTGTCTTGAAAACAGGAAAACACAGACATAAAATCTCAAACCTGACATAAAAATAACTAAAATATTTTGTGAAGTTATCATATTATTATGTGTAATTATAATAATTACACTTTAAATAAGTGAGTATTAAGATAATTCATTTCCAGCACCACAGTTAGATGGAACTTTCTAGAACACAAATTTGATAATGCCATCTTCCTTCTGTAGACCTCTCCATTGTTCTGCGCTACTTCAGAGTAATAAGCTTCGATTTCCTTAATATAAACTATAAGGCCTGTCGTCGACCTGGCCTCACCTTGCAACTCCAGCTTCATTTCTCATTCCCTTTACTATTTTGTTCCAGTAATCCTGAATTCAATGTTGTCTTTAAGAACTGATCTCCACTGCAGACCTTTACTTTAGCCCGTTTGTCTTCCCGGGTTCCTTTGGCTTAAGGATCTCACCTCCTCTCTCCTTTTATCTCTGTATCCTCAGTGACTAAAAAGCATGTCTCCTTGACCCCCAAAGCAGGATAAGTCTAATCATCTCCATGTCCTGTGACACACTACACCACTCAATCTCTGGCTGATCCTCACTTCCTTGTTTGGTAACTGGGACTTCTCTCTCCCAACTTCTCAATAGACTGTGATTTCCTCGAGGGAACTGTAAGGATCAAAGCATCCATAAATAATCTGGTGAACTTCATCAATGGGGTCGCACTAGAGGAGAGACGTGGATGCCGAAAAGAAATGTTTCGAAAGAAACAAGCAGGATTTGGCGTCAGGGAAGGCCTTGCCAATGAATGGACTTCCCAAATACAGTGCTCTGATTTTCTTGGCCACGGTCAAGCCTTCAGTAGCAGCAGGCAGGAGTCCTTACAGGTCATCAGGTTTGCTTCCTTGGGAAAGCACTTCCGATAGGTTTTCTACAACTCATCCCGTTTCACTAACAGATCATGACTGTAATCCCAAGCAGCCTGCAGGACACTGGCTGTTGCAATCACAGTCAGATCTTGAGTGGGTGCTGGAGGACCACTGGGATGGAAAGTACTGAATGGTGCAAAGACATGACTCAAGCCATTAGGATGGCTTTCAGGATAGTCCAGCGAACATTGTAGTGGTGATTATGTATTAGTCTATACATAAGAACTGCAGGTGGAAAGGGAAATGCTTATATAATTATTCTATAAGTCCATGTATTTTACTGATGGATTGATATATATTAATAAATATCAAAAATTTAAATATTTTTTTTAAATAGAATAGTACACTGCTATCCTGGGGGTAGCAACGGCAAGGGGAGACCAGGGCCTAAGTGAGTCACGTGACTGTATCTTCTGAATTATTTCTTCTGAGGCTTTAGAGACATTTCCAAAAGAACACCAAGGGCAAAGGCAAATGACTGGGAATGGCTAGGGCACCTGGGTGAATGCTGCCATGATTATGAGCATATTAATGTTTTTATTTTTTTGTGATTAAATTGGTTAAAATTTATATACAGCCAGTTGCTTCAGCTTGCAACAGCAACATGTCCTTTGGTTTCTAGTGGTTCTCCCTGCATTCCATTCAGCAGACTGCTGAATTCCTCCAGAGTGGAGTAACCACGGGAGAATGGCTGGTCAGGGAAGTTTATAAGCCTTGATTCTTAGCATTTTTAATTGAGAGAGATTTCTGGTCCATAAAAGTGAGACATTCTTGACTACTAGGACTGGGAGCCCCCAGTGAAGGAATATTCAGATACCAATACAGTTTCTACAAAACCAATAGGTGTGAAAACTACAATAATAATTTAAATTCAAAGTAGCTTACAATGATAGAAAGAAAAACTGCAACAATCCAGGACTACACATAAGATCCACCGAGATGTTTATGAGTATAGTTACTAAAAGATTAAAAAAATCTAAGAGAGAAAGATAACTACTGAATAATGTCCAGAGAGAGAGAGAGAGAGAGAGATTTGATGTCACTGGCTTTAAACATGACAGAAGGGAAGAGGAGGGCTGTAGACCCTGGAAAGTGAAAAAGAATGTTTTTTTTTTTTCTTTTGGAAGAAATACAGTCCCGCTGGAGTTGGCTTCAGCCTGTGAGATTCACCCAAGGCTACTAACCTACAGAGCCAACCCCATCTTCATTTGTGGGTCTCACTTTAACCCTACCACTATTTCTGGTTCTAATCTAATACCAAGGAGGATTCCCACAAGAAGATTCAGACATCTCCTTATTCTGGATCAAAAGTTGAATGAAGTCAGCTTCCTGAGGAGAAAATGGGCTGGCTCGCTGAAGAGAAGTACAACAAAATGTCCTACAATCTTAGCTAGACCTATGTAAGCAGGTCCTTAAGTCAGAAAAAGAAACTTTTCTCTCAAGCCTAATGAAAGAAGCAGACATGTTGAGAGAAAGATACAGAATGGCCTTAGGAATTGGAAAGCAGAAATGGACCGTTCAGCTGCCTCCTACCTGGTGTCCTCTCTCTTTGAGAAATACCAGTGGTCTTTTCCCAAAAGGGAGACAGGAGAACATGACAGGAGCTTTCGTGTTTCCACTTGGGGGTGGGGGGGAACAGACCAGAACCACACTGATTCAAACTCAAGCACCCTTCTAAAATGGAAAGGATGTATTTCTGACTAATCAGAAGAAAAAAATCTAGTGTCAATGCAAAGACTCCTGCCCTGGTATTTACAACATGGAGAGAAGAAAATGGCTCATTAATGATTCATCAAGATTATTGTCATCATTAACTGAAGCACATTTTGTGATGGATAAAATGACTTATTTGAAACACACACACACACACACACACACACACACACACACACACATGCCCCTTGCAGGGGTGCTTCCTGGCTGTCGTAGTGTTTTTCACCACTCGAGGGAGCCCGAGTTTCTTTGGTCTTGGCCTCACTAGAGTCACATGGGGGCCCGGTAGAGTCCCAGCCTTCTGTTACTCCACTGCAGGGTGGACACCCAGATGAGCTGGTTCTTTGTTGTCAGGCTCTGTCCTGTGTGCTGCATGATGCTTAGCAGCATCTCTCTGAGCTTCTGCCCACTAGTTGCCAATAGCAACGATACTCCCATTTCCCAATTGTGCTGATCAAAATGTCGCCAGACAGTGCCAAATGTCCCCTCCACTCTTGGAAGGGGATGCCTATTTAGTGAAGCTTCCAGAGCTTATCAGCCCCCAAACTCTGATCCCTAACAGTAAAATGGGGCAGAATCGAGAAACACTCAGCTGTTTCTGTGTCCCTCTTGTGTGAACAGCCTGGTGACAAGCAGAATCTAGGAAGACTGATATGTCTCCTGCAGGCCTGGCAGGAAGCATCAGAGAGTTCGAATCTTGGCCAGCCTTTATAAAGAGAGGAGCACTGTCATGGTCCCTCTGGGTGGTGCTGAGCTGAGGCAATGCTGTTGTCTTCAGGCTTTTGGTAGCAGCTCAAATGATTAGTTAATTATTCATTACTATTTGTCATAAAATCCTGAAGGGCTGCCAAGTGGTATCATGCAGGCAATGCCAAAGCAGAGGACATGTCTTTTCTTATGTGCCAGTGGGTAGCAAACATAGGCTGCTTTGAAAGCGCACCGAGGACTCCAGGCACCAGCTCGAGAGTGTGCAGGTGGGAGGCCCAAGACAGCGGGTCTTGAGGCTTTGCCCTCCGGGCCTGTTCTTGCACCTGCCCCCTTCTCCCGGCTACCGACAGTATTAGGCTGAGGGAGAAAGAGATGGAGGAAGATGCTTCCAGTGAAAAATGGAATCCAAGGTCTGACCAGCACTCAGGTCTCTCATTTGTTCATAAACCTTCACCTCCTGCCCACAGAAGCGGTCAGCCCACAAGGAGGCCTCTGGGTCTCTTTTCTCCTCCCTCACTCCTTGACCTCAGGGTCCCCTTCAGAATATCTCTTCCCCATTTCCTCTTTTATGGGCACCCTTGAGTATTCACTTTAACTAGATTAAAAAAAAAATGTACACAGGTCGTGGTTTGTATTGGGGCTGAAGTCAGCAGAGGGCACATGATTGGTTAATTTTGAAAGTCCCTGGGGAGGAAGCCAGGCTCAGAGAAACCAGGCAAGGAAACATCAGCTCAGAAAAAGCCTCAAACAGAACGGGAGATGGACCTGGCATCTGGATAAAAAAGGATCTTAGAGGTACTGGGAGCTTCTCTCTTCGGTGTCTTTTTTCCCCCTTATCATCACCATAATGTTGCCTGTTAGGATGTGTACTCACAGACCCAGGCATCAGAAAGGGGTGGGATGTGGGAACGCTACCACCATCAGCACCCACCAGTGTGATACCTGCAGCCTGTGCCTATATTTTCCTGGGCTCCCGTTTCCCCTTCAAGACTATTTTTTTTGACATTCATCATTTCCAAGGTTGTCAGGCACACAGTTAATTGTTTGTGTGTGTGTGTGTGTGTGCGCGCGCGCCACACGGACACCGCTCGCCAGGGCAGTGCTCCCAAACTTCCTGATGTCTGGAGTGCTATGGTTGACGTGCTGTTTGTGAGCTGGTTCCCAGGGCTGCTTTTCTGCTGAGCGGGGGCCAGTGGACTTCCAAGACTCAGCAATGCTACAGTGGGCATCCCTTCCGTGTCACAGTCTGACATCACAGAGCCACGGGCTGTGCCTCTCCCCTCATGATCGGTGTGTGACACTAATTGGTTAGGAGTTTGGCACCTGGACTAATCTGTGCTTGACTAGCTGTTTCCCTCCTCTTCCCACCTCTGTTTTATACTCCCTTTGGGACATGGACTCAAAAGAGTTTAATTTTCAGCAAGGTCTCCTGTCTTTGTTAAGGACTGCCCACTGTGGTTCTGCCTGGGAAGGTTTTCAATGCAAACTAACTCAGGTAAAGGATTGTGAAAGAATATTAGAACTGAACTGAACTCAAGAAACAGAAACTTCATTGTTCCTGGCGGGGGGGGGGTTCCAGTCCACTTTCCCCCCAAATTCATTAGTGAGGAGAGTGGAGGAGCACATACGTGTGAGTCATTTCTGTAAGTTGTATGCATGCCTGGCTACCTGGTTGGTTTTTGTGGTTGGGGTGGGGGGGTTGTATTACTTAGATAGGGTTTTTCGTAGGTCTGGGCCTCTCCCTGTAAGGGAGATGGACTTGTGCAGGATCTGCCTATGTAGTGCTAGGATTAGACGTACACACATCCATGTCTAGGGTTTTGTTTGTTTGTTTGGCTGGTTTGGTTTTTTTCCATTTTTGTTGTTTTGTTTTGTCTTTTATGGGTACTGGAGATGGACTTGGGTCTTTTGGGACATTACCTACTAAGATAATTCCCCAGCCTTAAATAGTCATTTGGGTTGCATTTAAAAAAAGAAAAACAACAACAACTATACTTTCATATAAGTAAAAGGCACTAAACTAATTGTACTACTGGGACTCCCAAAAAACACACTTTTATAGGCTAAAATGAAGACACTGCCAGAGACTGGCAGGTGCAGCATGGACATCCAGGAATTGCTGCGACAGTGGTCCCTGTTGAAGTTAATTGTCGGCTCCAGGGCTTTACTGACTCCATCTGTGAATGCAAGCCTAGTCCAGGAAGCCCCAGCTTCTGCACAGTCTAACCTGGGCCTAGAATGTTTTCAGCCTCAGAGACTCACTGCTAAATAAGCTCACCCTTTCAATCTCTTCCTGAACTCTGGCTGGCTGGTTCAACTCAGCTGTTCTGGCTCAAACGCCTCTCCAAGGTGGCTGATTCAAACTGGCTTCTCTCAGCTTCTGACTGAATTTCTCTGTTTGGTCTCATACTAACTTTGGCAATATGTTCTAGTCTTCTGGCTCCTCATTCTCTGGCTTGCTCTGTCTTCACCTGTGTCTAGCTTGTTGTCTCTCTGCAAACCTGTCTCTGTCAATCTCTCCAGGTAAAACTGTCTTCTCAAATTCATGGCCTTTCAACTGACTCCCAACTGGCTGACAGACTAGAACTCAGAGATCTGCCTGTCTCTGTCTCCTGAGTGCTGGGATTAAAGGTGGTACCACTGCACCTGGACATAAGCTTTTCTTTACCTGAAACTTACTCTATGGCAGGTTGGCCTTGAACTCAGAGATCTACTTGTCTCTGTCTGCTGGGATTAAAGGCATGTCTGTATTCCAGCCATGTCACACAGAGCTAGAAGGTCTTTGGATGTGATCTCTTGCCAGCGTAGCTATGTTTTGAATTAAAATTCTTCTACAGGTCCCCATATTGGTTAGTGACATGAAAGTAAAGACAGCACTTACATCTGCCTCATGGGTGGTGGTGAGGCTCAGAAGGACTTCACACCAAGGAGGTTTTCGGGACAGTGCCTGGCACAGAGTTGGCAGCAGCAGAGAGATAGTGTGGTCTGTGTTTGACTGTGTGTCTGCTCCATTGTCTTCTCCTTGGCTGCTGCATGCTCCTGGCTCTCTGTGCTCACAACTCTAAACTGAATATGGTTGTGGTTTGCTCTCATTGTATTCTTTTAACTGACTCCTGCTCTGATGCCACAGTCACACTTTCAAATGGCCATGTCCCTCTGTTCTTTGGTCCACGCTCCAGAAGGAGAGACTATGATCAATTGCGGGTGATCTGTGGATGAACTTCATGTTTATCAGCAGGCCAATCAACAGTGAGAGTAGAGGAATTACAGCAGAAGGTCAAGCAACTTGGGGAACAGGGGTTTGGGGCTAGGGATGAGCAGGCAGCCAAGGTGATCAGCATCTTGTAAATCAAGACCACGTGTCCACAGTGGTTACATTCAGAGTTGAGAAACATGATATCAGTTTTACAGAGTGATCTTAAAAGAAGGATACAAATGTTGCTGTTATTTCCTCAGATGAGCGGATGAGGTGAGAGCCATTCCCAAGCCATTCTAGCTCTTTCTGAACCATTCTTGACTGGGTCAACTCAGCTGTTCTGGCCTAAGCTCCTCTCCAAGCTGACTGATCCAAACTGGCTTCTCTGGGCTTCTCTGGGCTTCTCTGGGCTTCTCTTGTCTTCTGTCTGAATTGCTCTGCCGGGCCTCAAACTAATTCTGGCAACATTTTTTAATCTTCGGGCTCCTTCTAATTCTCTGGCTTGTTCTGTCTTCACCTGTGTCACCTTGTTCTCTCTGCAACCTGTCTCTATAAAACTGTCCTGGTAAGAAACTCTCAGTTAAAAAAAAAAAAAAAAGCCTCCCTCTCTCTCCCTCCATTGCTCTTAGGTAACCTCTCTTTTCTCTCCTGTTCTTGTGAGAATTGGGTGTATCCTATCTCTGACTCATTCTTCCAAACCTTTCTCTGATTCGTCACTTTCCAACATGGCTTCTTCCTTCTTTTTTTTTTTTTTTTTTTTGGCTTTTTCCTTCTATAAACTAACCTTACCTTCACTGGGGAGTAAAGGTGAGTACTAAGGGTGTGTCTGTATTCTAGCCAGATCATACTGTAATCCTGAGTATGTCTGCAATTGATCTAGAAGGTCTTTGGATGTGATCCCTTGCCAAAGCAGCCATGTTGCTGGATTAAAATTCCTCTAAAGAAGGAATATTTACTTGGGTCATGGTTTCAGAGTTTGCCATCCACATGATGGAAATGCTGGGAGGGAGCTTGCATCACGGTGTCCAGGTAGCAGAGAGCAACCAGGAAATGTCTACGCTTGCTGGCTTCCTTCCATCCTTCATTCTGTCCAGGCCCCAGCCTCTGTGTTAGGGAAAACCCTATCTAGGGCTGATTTATCTCTGAAAATTCATTAACTATAACAGATACAACCTGAAGTGGTTTTATCAGCCTAGGTACTCCTCAATCAATCAGGCTAAAAATCAAGATTAATCTCCACAGGCCATTTGGGCCACTATAATGCGTCAGAATGTATTTAGTACAAGCTGAGATGTTCAAGACAAAGGTGCTGGCAGACTTGTGTCTGTGAGGTGCTACTTCCTGGAAAGGCCATACCTACAGACTGACTGACCTCTTGATTGTAGCGAATTAGAATGATGTCTGCAGATCAAGGGCCCTATCCTGCTTGCGTTATCTTTATTCTTTCTTAAGCCATTTTTATTCACCTCTGTATCTAACCTAACATTCTTTTGTCTTTCAGTAAAACCTTTGGTATGTATTCTTAGCAGATCACTAACTTTTACCACACAAGCCAAGATTGTCAACAGGTGCCATCTGAAACCTACAACAATTTTCTCTGCTTTGGTAAAACCGCTCTACCTGCTGTCTCCACCGATATATTTGGCAAGTACATTGATTTATGGCTGTCTTTTGTGCTACGACTCTGGAAGCTTCTTTGTTTTCATTTTTTCTTGTTTTGTTTTTGTTTTTTGAGACAGGGTTTCTCTGGGTAGCCTTGGCTGTCCTGGACTTGCTTTGTAGACCAGGCTGGCCTTGAACTCACCGAGATCTGCCTGCTTCTGCCTCCCCGAATGCTAGGATTACAAGTGTGCACCACCACACCTGGCTGACTCTGGAAGTTTTATCTAACCAGGCCCATGGTGGAATATGTCATTCAGGAAAATCTGCATCTGTGTCCCGGGAAATGGCCATTCACATTTGGCTTTGAATAGACTATCTAATTCCTTTTGATAAGAGCTGTGTTTTCTGTCAAGGATTATGGGCAGATAGGTATCTTTTACTGTCTTCATGTGCCAGAAAAGCTGAGGAATTTCTCAAGTGGTCACTTCTATAAACAGCATGAACTATTTTCACCAGGGTTTCCACCTTCCTTGACCTCATCTCTCCCAGAGACCCCACCTGCAAATATGACCATAGTGAAGGTTGGGTTTCAGCAGATGTGGTTCAAAGCAAGACAGATAATCATGTCGAACATTTGTTCCTCACCTCCTTTGAAAAATACATTGTTCTTGTACCAATAGCCTTTAAAATAGCTTTAATTTAAAAGAAATTTTTATTCAATATGTTCTGATCACAGTTTTCCCTCTCAAATACCCTTCCAGATCCCTCCCATACAACGCCACACCTTCACACACGGGCACACACACATACACACATGCACTCACAAGCACATACAGACAGACATAAAACCCATAAAACGCAGAATTGAAAACTCTAATATGTAAGCAGGAGATGAGGAAGGTTTTTTTTTAATCTCTAAACTTACCATCGAGTTCACTTTGAGTTGGCCATCTGCCACTGGGCACGGGGCCTGCCTTCATTGTGGTTTGTATACCCAGTGAGACTCCATTTGAAGAAAACTAATTTTTCTTTCTGTGAGTGGCTGTCAATCTAGCCTCCAACATCTTAACTTACTCAAGGTTTAAAGCTTAAGTCCAAAATCTCATCAAAACACTGTTTAAGTTGGATGTGAGTGAGGATTGTCCTGAAGCAAAGTTCTTCCAGCTGTAGACCTGTGAAAGCAAGTGAGTTATGTCCTTCCAAACTACCATGGTAGGGCAGGGATCAGATAAATATTTCCATTTCAAAGGACACGATTTGGAAAGAAGAATGGAAAGACAAAATTCCACGGCCAAATTCCAGTCGACCTTACAGCTAAAGAACTGGTGGCTGAAGGGGGTCTCCAAACAACATTTACTCTCCATTTCTTCCTGACCTTGTACCCAATGTTACATCATGTCCCCGAGCTTAACCAAGCCTTACCAATGCGCTGTATTCAATACCTTCCAACACACCTCAGGAAAGGGTGGATTTCTCAAGGAAGTCGGTGATTTTTAAGTTTGCTATTGCATTCTATCTTCCACGTGCCGAGGTAATAAAACACACTTTTATTCCTTAGGCAGAATCCCCATTGGAAAAGGAAGATAATTCAATACATTCTCCACATCTTACTTATATTAATTTACAAGTCCTGAAGGCTCCACACCAATAATGACATCAAGGTCATTGGTAATTACAACAAAGAGATACATTCAAAATCAAGAAATATGTTTGCTATCTTGTGAGTCTAGTTAGTCAGAGACACTTGACGAGGGAAGGCATATTTGACAGTAACAACCAAAAATACAAGCCGCCCTGTATCTGTGAGACTTCTAATGTCTCTAAATCAAGCATCTAAACAGTTCAGAAGGAAAGTGAAGGAATTTTTTCTTGATTGAGTGGAACATGAAAAATGAATGGTCCATATCCTGCAAGCAAGTTATGTCCTTCCAAACTACCATGGTAGGGTAGGGATCAGATAAATATTTCCATTTCCTCAGCATTCCTCTTCCCACAGAGAGTAGGCAAGAAAAGTGCTCAAATTTAGCTGATTGACGTGAAGAAAAGGATAGATCTTTACATATTTATTATGGGTGTCAAGTGCTGGCGATGCAGGCCATCCAGCTGGGGCGTTTTTGACTTATCTTCTCAGGCGTGGTAGATGAAGCCTGTCCTAGTGGTCAATTATTATCTCACCAGCCTCTCACGGTCTCTATTAGTTCCTATTTGATAGACAGTGTATAAATCAGAATCTCAGGGCCCCCTGCTCTGGTTACTTCTGGAGGCTTTTCATTGCCTTTGGTTCTTTCTGTCTGTGAAATCAACAGAGAAACTCCTGGTGGCTTTCTTAACTCAGGCAGTGAATGGACATGGAGAGCTTAGCCTTTTAAATTAAAACTCATTGAGCTCATTGACAAAACAAGAAGAACCTACAATAATTCCTGAGAGTGAAACATCAGGCAAACCAGGGGCCATCAATCACCAACTGAGGTTTGTTAAATTTTGGCATGTTCTTAGAGGAGACGAAAGTGCTCCAATCCACTAACAATGATGACAACAAGCATGTGAAATCATCACACCTTGAAGATTCCACCCATGGTAGCTAATGGAATGAGGTCTAACTGCTTTGTATAAAAGCTACTGACTTAGTCTGATGAAAACACCAGAAAACTCAACCTAGCCTCATTTTTCTTGAAAAGAATGCATGGACGAAAAAAACCCTCTTTGAAGATGTGGCATGGAGAAGCAGCTGTTGGAATGTAAAGAATACCAGCTCTGCTGAAGAGCAAATATTTTTCTGTTTGCTTGTTTCTTTCTTTTCTAGGAATTAAAGAAGGTTTATTTGTATACATCACTCAAAACACTGCATTTCCCTGTCACATTTTCATACATACCACCTACTTTGATCATTTTCCATCTCCATTACACTCTCTGATCTCTCATTTCTATTCCTCTTTCTCAACAGTTTCCCATCTAGTTCCCCATCTTTAAAAAACATACAGATTTCACATATGAGAGAGAATACTTAATACTGTCTTTCTAACTCTGCCTTATTTTCCTTAACACAATGAGTTGCTGTTTCATCCATTCTCCTGCAGGCTCCAGGACAGCGTTTTTTTTTTTTTTTTTGGCTGAATAATATTCTCCTCTATTGTGTATACGTACCACACCTCCCTCCCTCCTTCTCTGCTCTCCTCTCCTCCTCCCTCCCCTCCTCCTTTCTTTTCTTCCTTTGGTGCCTGTGTGGGTATATGTTAATAGGAGTGCATGTGTGTGTGGGAAGGGCAGAGGTCAAACTCACGTGTTGTTTCTCAGAAGCAGTCTACAACTATGGGTTTATTTATTTTTTCATTTTTATTTTTAGGCAGTCTCACATTAGCCTGAAACTTGCTAAGTAGGCTAGACAAGCTGGCCAGCAAACCCCAGGAGTCCTACTGTCTCCTCCCCAGCACTGGGGTTCCAGAAGCTTGCTATCATTCTCAGCTTTGTGTGTATATGTGAGGAGGGGACAGGGGGCTTCTGGGGGTTGAACTCAGGTCCCTATGCTTGGGTGGCAAGCACGTTATTGACTGAGCTATATCCCTGAACCACATACCATATTATTTTCTTTATATACTCCAATCCCTGTAACAACTTTTTTATTGTGAATAGTGCCAAAAACCAAAAACAAACAAAAACCATGGTCATGCAGGTACCTGCTGGCTTAGATTAGCCAGGGTGTAGACCCAGAAGTGTTAGTATTATGGCATGATACGGATCGTACAGCAGTTTCCAGATTTCTATCTTAGTTTCTTCAGGCCCCTCCACACTCATCTCTACAGTGGCAGAGCTAATCTACATCCACACTTACACCAGGGACTTCGCCCCACATCTTCACCAGCATTTGTTGCTTTTTACTTTCTTCATTTAAAAAAAAAATAACTGCATTGTCTAGGTGGCTGCACAGGTGTATGTATAGCACATGTGTGCAGGCTGCTGAGACCAGAAGAGGCGCTGGAGCCCCTGGAACTGCAGTAACAGACAGGTGAGAGCTCCCATGTAGAGGCTGAGAACCAAACCCAGGTCCTCTGAAAGGGCAGCCGCTCCCCTTAGCTCTAACCCTGGTTTTTACTTTCTTGTTGATAGTCATCCTGACTGGAGTGATATGGAATCTCAGTGGAACTTTGATTCAAATACTCAGGATGGCTACAGCTGCGAACATTTTCTCATGTACATTCCGACCCTTTCTGTGTCTTCTGAGAACACAGTATAGTTCATTTACGTGTTTCTTCATTTGTAATTAGTGTTTACTTTTGAAATGTTCTATATGTGGGGTATTAAACTGACAGCCAGCAAAGGCTGTAGCCTGTCTCCTCACCCTGATAACTGTGTCCTTTCCTGTGCACAGCTGAATTCAGTTTGATGCACTCTCATTTTCTATTATTGCAATTATTTCCTGAGCTGTTTGCATTTCATTCAGAAATTTGCTGCCTGTCCCAAGGTCTTCAAGTGTTTTCCTGCACTGGCTTCAAACTTTTAGGTCTTACTTTAAGGCTTTTGATCTGTTTTGAAATGATTTTTCGTACAAGGTAAGAGATGTGGATGTTAGGTTTTCACACAGCACCTTATGTTAGACACACCATCTGTCTTTTCTCCAGCGTAAATGTTGGTCCTTTTGTTGAGAGTCAAACATGTGCAGCTTCACGAATTTATGTCCAGGTCTCCTCTTCTACTCCACTGGCCTGCACTCTGGTTTCCTGTCATCAGGACACATAGTTTGGATGTATCAAGCCTCTGTCAAATACTTTGTATCAGGACTCATGATACCCTGATACCATCAGCACTGTTAAGCACTCTCAGTACTGCTCTGCCTGACACCAATCAGGCTCACCTGTGAACGTTAGGGTTTGTTTTCCAGGTCTCTTGAAAACGTTTTTTTTAGGGATTTGGTTGGGGGATTGCATTGAGCTTACAGACCTGGGTAGATAAGACTGCCATTTTCACAGCATTGATTCTTCCAGCCTACGAACATGGAGTCTCATAAAGGGGCATTGAATTGTATCACAACCTTTCCCACACTGTGGAAATGATTCTGTGATTTTTTTATCCTTGACACTGTTTTTGTGCCTTATAATTTGTGTACCTATCGGATCATTCTTGCATCCGTGGAATTAAAAAAAATGTGTTGTTGGGTTCTGATGACAAGCATTTTTACTGATAATTTTTGTATCTAAGTTCATTGGAGAAGTTGGGCTATAGTTTTCTTTTCTTACATACTTTTATTTTGTTTTTGTTATGTTCTTATTCAGATTTGGTTTCAGAACCATACTGGCTTTGTACAATGAGTCTCATAGCATTTCTTCTCTTTCTGTTGGGCGTAGTTGGAGAAGCATTGGTGTCCAGGGTGGTAGGCTTCAGTGAGGAGTCTATCTTGGGCTGTTCTATCTTGGGACCCTTTTTTGCAGTTGCTGCAGTTTTGTTGCTTATCATTGATCTGTTATGTCTCTACTCTTCTGGTCTTTGTTGCTTCTGCTGGGAAGTTGGCTATTATTTTGTTGGATTGATTTTACAAAGAACTCAGTGCTCCTGTCTGTCTTACAACCTACTGCGCTGTCTGTCTTCTGTGACTGATGTTTGAACTACAGTATAGTATAGTATAGTATAACATATAGCATAGCATAGCATAGCATAGCATAGCATAGCATAGCATAGCATAGCATAGCATAGCATAGCATAGCATAGCATAGCATA
>NW_026585686.1:5602457-5743027 GCF_907164565.1 Psammomys obesus | reverse complement strand
TAGCATAGCATAGCATAGCATAGCATAGCATAGCATAGCATAGCATAATACAATGCGGACAGCCTTTTCCTAGACATGCGCTTAGGATTCTAAATGCCTCCTGTACTTGGAGTCAATTTCTTTTTCTGGATTTGGATCACTTTCCAAGGTGATTTCACTGAATAGATATTCTATCACTCCAGTCTACATGTAGGTTCCTTATTCTACATCAAAGGGTCTTAGATCTACTCTCTTCATTATGTCCTAGATGTCTTGACACTTTTAGTCTGTCATAGCTTGTTTTTTTTTTCTGTCTTTGATCTGTAGCAATTGTCCAGCCTGTCTTCAACACTTGACATTCTTTCTTCTGCCAAGTCTAGGATATTACACCATTAGTGGCACTTTCCCATCTTCCTTCCTTCCTTCCTTCTTTCCTTCCTTCCTTCCTTCCTCCCTCCCTCCCTCCCTCCCTCCCTCCCTCCCTCTCTCCCTCCTTCCCTCCCTCCCTCTCTCCCTCCCTCCCTCTCTCCCTCCCTTCCTTCCTTCCTGCCTGTTTTCTGATTTGTTTTGTTTTGGTGTGTGTACAATATATCTGTATATGTGCCCATTTCTACGTGTGAATTCTTGTGAGTGTGTGTGGCAGTTAGAGGACAACCTGAGGTGTCAGCCTTCACCTTTACCTTATTTGAAATTGGGCCTTTTGTTGTTGTTGTTTTCCAACTGCACACACCAGGCCAGCTGGACCTCAGGCTTCTGGGGATTCCCAGTCTCTGCCTCCCTCTCTCCCTCCAGGAACTTGGGGATTGAAGATGCTTATGCTCTGCAGCTGTCTTTCTTTAATGTGCACTGTGGGGATTTCAGCTCAGGTCCTCATAACTGCACAGGAACCACTATTACCCTCAGAGCCATTGCTCCAGCCCAGAGATGCTTTCCGTACTATTTACCGAGCTTTCGTTTCCATGGATTTGCCTTTCCCAGGTATCTCTGTTGAATCTTCTGCCTAAGTCTTCAGTTGACTTTATTTCTCACTCTATCTACTTATTTGAGTCCCCGTTGAGGTAGCTGATCATTTTTAAAACTAATCTTTTGAAATTTTTTGTTTGGTGTTTAACCATTTTGTTACCTGTGATTATTAACGAGTTAATGGTCTTTGGTTAGAACTGCGCATCTGTGTTTTCAGTTGAGCATCTGATGGTATGAGCCCCTTTTGTTCGCTTGCTTGCTTGCTTTTGTGAGCAGCCATCTTTTAAGTGTGCCACGTAAAGTACTGCTCACAGAGGGAAACCAACCACGTTGATACTATGAACAGCTGTGGGCCAGGCTGGCCAAAGTTACGCCACCTGCCTCTTGTCAGCCATGTTGTGCGAAGCGTTCACTTTAGAGACTTCCTTTCCTGGTATCCTGAAAGCCGCTGCTGATCCCAATGGATTTTGTGGGCTGAGGGCTGGGCAGGCCCGCACTTGCTCCACTCCAGAGGTTCCCCAGTCTATGCACCCAGACATTACCCCTGTGTCTCTCCCAGCGTTCTGCCTCATGGCTGCTCCTTGTTCAGAGACACCTAGATAAGATCCGCTCAAATAATAAGCCACCTTTTAAAATGGTGCCTGGCCATTGCATGCCAAATTATGGAGAGCAATGCAATTGATTTTTTTCTCCTGTGCCAGCCCGGCACAGAATCTCTGTTACACCAAATCCCTGGGCTGGCTCTAAGGCTCCTGAGAACACTGAGCTTTTTTTGTGCGTGTGGCTGGGGCTGAACCTGATGTCACCAGGACTGCCCATCCTCTGCTGTAGGGTAGTACCACACCCTCCCCCACTCCCGGAAGTCAAGCTTGGAGTGGGGACCATTCCCTACCTTCTCTGCATTGTGCCCCTGCCCCTCTGGGATGTTTAGCCTCGTGTCCTCGATTCTTCCACTCTGTCTTTCCTCAGAATAGCTCCACTTGTCAAACCCTGACCCTTCTCCCTCACAGGGCAGAAACTTGCCCTTTGCCCATCAAACCCATCTTTAGTCTGTACTTTATATTTATAAGAAATAATAGTTGCAGTAAAACAAAAGTAAATAATGAAGTGGCATTAAAGTGAGGGTGACAGATGTTCAAGTTCGTCGGGCTGGTCTTGTATCTCACTCAGCCTGGTGAGAACACTGGCCTTTCACGTAGATCTGACTGATGGGTGACTTGGCAGTGGAGCCCAGAGGCTAAAAACTTTCTCCCCAGATCATGCTAAACATGCATTTTCCAACATGTCCCAGGAAATGAGAACTTCTGGAAAGTAGCTATGTATGCAAAGGATGACAGACTGACTAGAACTAAGGGATGCAGAGGGGTTGGAATGTTGCAGATCAAGAGCCAAGTTGTGATTTATCTATGCCTGCCTTCATTAAACAGCCTCTGTGTGGGCCTAACATCCCAGAACTAATAATAAAAATATATATATATTTAAAGTTTGTTTACTTAACAGAACCCTAGTTTCCACCAGTTAAAGGGCTAAGAATGCTGTCAGATAGCTTCCAAGGCCTTCAGAAGAGTTTCCCCAATTTTCTTCAATTCGCCTACCTCGTGTACCCACTAATGTACTTGAGTAGTGTCTTGATTTATTTCTTTGTTCTGCTACTATAAAAAGTTGTTCCTCGGCCATGGCCACTCACATTTCCTTTGAGGTGGGAGCTGTTCCGTTCTTTGACACGCCTTCAGAAGCTGTTAAATCTCTGTGTGTGTTCCTTACTTCCTCTATCCTCTCCCCCAGGTTTTTAGATATCTGTTTCCTTATTCATAAACACACCTAAGCTCTTTCCTATGGAAGAAGATATGAGACTTGTTCACTTGTCTCCAAATGTAGCTGTCTCAAAACAAAACAAAACAAAACAAAACAACCAACAAACCAAACCAAAACCTTCTTTTTTCTTTTGGAGAACTCTGCTCTCTGCTTCCGGTGCTTGCCATGCTGCTCAGTGTGCAAATGGTCCTGCTTCAGTAACATTGCTGCCCAGCACATCATGACCAGCCTCCCTCGTGATTCAACCCGTTGTAAAGCCCACTGATGGGTGAAGAAAGTAAGACACTGAGAGGTGACCTGGGACAGAGCGCTAGTGAGTCTGAGCATCTGATCTAGACACCAAGTCTCCTGGCCAAAGACCGTGGCTAGTGGCAGCAGTTTATCCCACAAGCGGGATGTACAAAGCACTGTCCTGTGCATCAAACATATACAGACAACGCGTGAAGAATGTGTAGAACATGCGAAAAATACAGACAATAGCTCCTCCGAGATCACTGTTTCAGGCTGAAGGGCAGCCTCCCTGCATTGTGTAATCTCAGTATTTCCTCAGAAGGGCCTCTGACTGAGTGAAGGGGTGAGAGATGGGTGGAAAGGGGGTAAGGAAGCTGGGAAGTGGGGAGGTGAGAGTGATTGAAAATGGAAAAGAAATTATTCTGAACAGGAGATATGATAAAAGGTAAGAGGAAATAACCTCTTAGATGAATTTGTTAAGTCAGGCCTTCAGTTCTTTTTAACCCTCCCTATGACACTTACATGTTTGGGGGCAATGAGGGAGGGTTTCAACAGCTTGGCTGGGTCGTAAGGTATTACTCTGTTCAGGATTTGAACCTAGCTTTTCTTCATTCCTAAATGTAAGTCCTTTGGCTGTGCGCGAAGCTCCTTGACCCAGTGGAAAGCTCAAAGCGAAGGACCAGGTCAAAGACACCAGAGCCACGTGTCAGCCCCCCTCCAGCGACTCCACATGGAGGAGCACAAGGCTTTTCCTTCACGGCAACTTGAAAAGTTGAGTGAATCGTGGCTGCCAGAGAAGGACAGTCCATTATGCAGCTAGTGTTTACACACTCATCATAACCTTCCTGGGTCTATTTGCATTTTCAGTCCAAAACCCTGTTTTGGGTTAATGAGGCCCACAAGTTCCCTAGCCAAATGTTTATTGGCTTCCAGCTTAACATAAGCTCGTATCTAATCAGTGTAGACGTTGAAACAAGTACCATGCTGGCAAATTCCCAAAGCAAAAGGAGGTAAATGAGAACAACATGAATGAGACAAACAAGGGAACCACCATGGGGGAACAGTTTAATCAACACTTTGAGAAACGTGGCTGCCTCCTGCGGAGCCGGAGCACAATCTGTTTTGTGGATAGCCAGCGCTTAACCATACCTTCCCAGCGCAAAGCTCTTCTGCCTTTTGCACCGGTTCTGGGGGGATGGGGGGAGTCATTTTATAGCAAGAGGAATTGAGAAGTCTCTTATCCGGGGTTTTAAGCGAATATTTCAGATGTAAAGGACGGGAGCCTACACTCAGGTGTCACCACACCGCAAACCGCCGATTTCTCTGCGTGAGGATTTCGTCAGGCTCGGGGAGGGTGACAGACAGGCAGTAGGAAGCGCTAGAGGGTAGCACACGGTGGCTGTTCCCGTCCAGGGACCGAGGTGATAGACAATTAATTTGATGGGCAAACAGTCAAAGACTTCATTTGTCTGAGGAGCTCAGCACTAACTCCGTGCATCTTCGCCACAGTTGGGAGATTCAGCTTCCATCAGCTCCCTGCGCTTCCCTATCTCACGTCTCCGCCTTCTCCTCTGTCTCCAGGCTGTATCTCCAAACACAACTAGAATCTTCTAGTTTAAGTCGCCTTGGGGACAGGCTACCTAGCAGGAGCACACGGTCTGGATGGGAAAGGAAGGAATCCCCGGGGAAACAAGGCTTCGGCCCCTCACTCACCGCACGCAAGGACTCTATGTTGTGTCATCTCTTTCCAGCTTTTTCTTCACTCAGTGACTTTCAGAGGAAATGGGGTTGGGGGGTTGCTGAGCACCTGGGAACTGTTTCTTTGTCTTCAGGAACCTCTACAGATAGATGACAGCATTCCCTGCTTCTCTCAGGACATCCCTACATTTTAAAATGTGAAGCATGGAAACGCCCAGCCTTAGAACGGGGCGGAAAGGAAAAGGACACCCATCCAGGCCTTGGAGACACCAAAGAGGCTCACGTCAGCTGGAAATAGCTCTCCTTGGTCCTCGCGCCTGCCTCTGCGGTTCTTGTGTCGCCTTTCCTCCCACTGTCTGCCTGTGTGGGTGCTACCTTCACCTGTGGTCCCCCCTCAGGTTCTGTGATGAAGCCCCTCACTGTTGCCTTGCTGCAGCAACTCTTTCACGTAAGAGCAGGTATACCAGGATGACCCCTAAATGCCTGGATTCTTAAATACCATGTCCCGGGACATTGCTCTTCTCTCCCACAAGCTTGATCTCTTCTGTCCCCGAGCTGAACAGTTTCCCAGCTCTTACACCTTCCCCACGCTTCTTCCATATGACAAAAGCAGCTCCCCGTTTTTCTGCTTTCAAACAAATCCCCCTGAATACAGTGCCACGAAGAGGGGCGGGGTTAGCCAGAAATCACCGCACCTCAGCCCCTACCCACCCCGATGTCGCCATGGCAAGAGAGGGCACAGCGACCTCTGATTCCTCGGTCTGTGGCCTCCTTTCCTGCTCTGACACTGCTCTGACACTGCAGGGGCGGGAGAGGATGTGACACCCACCCTTCCTCCTCAGTCTTATGTCCACCCCAGCTTTCTTCAGTACGAATCCTGCACAGCAGGCCTGGCCTCCAGACGTATAAAGCTAACTCCCTACTTGTGGGGAGATAAATCAGGAGTAAATATTTTAGAGATTCCAGTGTTTAGGTCGTCTTTTGATTATCCAAAACATAAGGGTCTGGTAAGAACAATGACACGGCGCACTACTCAAGTGTATCAATCTGTGTGGAGCATGTCAGGGCTCACGTTGTTCACCTAAGCAATTGCAGTCCCTTCTAGCTATTGTAGGGAATGCTGTTTATATCAATATTTAAACACGCTATTGCCCCCAAATGAAGCACAACAGCCTCATTTAAAGCTATTTTATTACGATGGACCGATATTTGGACAATTGAAAACTGTGCTCCCCTTGCTATGCAAACAAATGCATGATGCCTCAGTTCAGCAAATACATATTCAAACAGTTTAAAAACACATTGACTGCATAATTTGTGTTTGTAACTGCTCAAAAGAAAGGTCTTTTTATTTAGCATGCCAAATAATGGGAATTTGGATGCCATCTGAAAGGATGCATTATTCATGGGGAAGAGAAACAAAATCAATAAGTGAAAATTCAAATAAAAATACAAGCCATTGTGATGCGGTTCTCAGACAATGCTGCTCTCGTGCATTATTTACTCAAGGAAGAGGCTCAGGAAAGCAGCTCTTTTGGACCCAGGCTGTGGGTTGAATTATAAACTCCTGCTTAGGCTGTTTGAAAATAAACAAAACAGTATGTTTCTAGCATTTTCAGCTTCATTTACTTCATGATTAAAATTATTTTAAAATTCAACAGCGAAATAAGGTGAGAAGGAAGTCGCGTTCTCTCATTAGTGTGTTGCTCAGTTCCCGGCTGCAGGATGTGCAGAATACATTAAGGTCCTGGATGGGGTTCTGGGACAAGCGAGCTTTGCCTATGGGTCAAGTATGCTTGTCCTGAGTGCAGCAGTGTGACATGATGGATTCTACTACACTGCATGGTTTCATTACTCCCAACAAAGGCGTCAAGAGCAGGTAAGAAAGGAGGCCTTGGGGACACACAGCCTGGGCCAAATCCTGCTACTAATACCGTTAGACCCATGACTTCCATCATTAGCTCCTGAGGCCTTAGTTTCTTAGTTGTGAAACGGGTGGTAATACTTACACCTACCTCATACGGTAGTGATGAAGATGCCTAGCACCTGATACACAGTCATTACCCAATCAATGTCACAAAAAGTATCTAAGACTGCATAATCTTCCTTTGAGGCAACTGATTGGCACATCATGACTATCTTTCACTCACGAGCCACGGTGTGTGCTCCATTCTTTCAGAAGAAATCATCGTACTGGGACACTGCCTAAATATAGTTTATTATCTCTTATTCTAGGCTTAAGACAGGACATCAGGAGGTCACACTGATGAAGTCACAAAGGCTGTCAGAGTCACTACCCCAAGGCTGGCACTTCTGTCTATTTCATACCAACAAACTGCATTGGAGGCTAAAAGGAAGCAACTCTAGGAAGCGAAGTATTGAATTTGTTATGGGAGCATCTTGAGAGTGTTTCCTGTGTTGTCATATGGTTTCCCCGTTTGCGAAGATATGTTCCTGGCTAAAGTAAGGCAAACGATGCATTTACTAATTTACTTTAAAATAGTACACTGCTACCTCAGTTTTCACCGGGCAACATTCAGGGCACTGAAGACAACATTAAACAGAGCAGAGAACGAGGCCTGCTCTGAGTGACAGTGTTCACTTCATATCTACATATCATATCATATCTAGCATCTGGATGTGGCCATGGAGATGGATAGTTTATGAATACTATAAATCTTAAGAATAACTCAGTGTAAAATGTGTTTTAGAAAGGTGAGAAAAGACAGTCTCTGACAGGAACTCGGTTGCCTGCTTCTTGATCACTCCTCCCTAGTGGGGCAACCTAGCCAGCCCACAGAGGAAGAGGATGCAGGCAGTCCTGATGGGACCTGATAGGCCAGGGTCAGACAATAGGGAAGGAGGACCTCCCCTATCAGTGAATTAGGAGAGGAAGAGGGAGTGAGGGTGGAACTGGGAGGAAATGAGGAAGGGGGCTACAACTGGGACACAAAGTAAATAAATTGTAAATAATAATAATAATAATAAAAGTGTCATACTAAAAAAAAAATGTTTTATATTCTGAGAAGGTCAGAGACAAACGTTCTCATGGAACACTCCTGTGCACTACTAACTTTGCTCCTGGATTTATCTTGTTACTATCCCCTACCCAGCTCTCATTGATTTCTTCATCATTCTATTGCAACATATATATTTTGATTACTACATTCAACAATTTTTGGAAAAAACAAATTAGTAATTTATTACTTTATTTAAAAAATAAGTAAATACACCAACATAAACACAGGTATGTTCCTGTATCTTAAATGGTTGTCTTGTTTTGCTTCCCAAAGGGACCCACCTCTCAACTCAGAGAGAAAGTATGCCAAAAACCATCCACATGCAGACTCCATTCAAAGGGGATGAGCCATCATGGTTAGCAACAGAGCCTGAGTCTCTGGAAGCCTGTGTCTGTATGGAACTGTACTAGTTAGCTCTAATCACTAGAATAAAGTACCATATACTGATGGCTATAGCAACAGGAACTTGTGAGTTCAGGTTTTGGAGGCTAGTAATCCAAGTACAGGGTGCCAATCTGGTCGAGATATGGTATGGGCACAACTTACAGATGTTTCCTTATGGCACAGAGAGAGTGAGATCCAGAGGAAGACAGAGATGTGTGTGGTGTGTGTGTGTGTGTGTGTGTGTGTGTGTGTGTGTGTGTGTCTGCACATGTGCATGTGTGTATACGTATATAATATATTTTATTATATATTATTTATGTATGCAGATATAATTATTTATATATGTGAGGGAAGAGAGGTAAAGAAGGAAGGCAGGGAGAGAACCTATCCTTTTTTTAAGGTGGCAATTATTTTGGTTAAGTGCTTCACATTATGACCTCATGAATCCTCAATTACCATCCCAAGACCCTTCCTCCAGCTCCAGTTACAGGAAGATTAGGGCTTCAACATTGAGTCCATAAACTGTATCATGAAGACTGACCCAAAGCTGAAAGGGCTTTATGCAAAAGATGCTGCAAATTCAGTTTGGGTTTTTGGAAATCACTCACTATTTAGCACTTACATTTGAACTAAATCAGATTCTAGGAGAGGGTCAAGTTTCTTTTCCCTTTAGATCATGTTTCTATAGCATCCTGAAGGAACACAGCTGATAACAGATGCATTAGTGTTTACTAATCGCATTGTACAGGCACTGTGGAGAGCTGTTGCTGGAAGTGCTGGCATCCACTGAGTCAATACACACTGTGGGCCCGCCCTGCCCCAGACATCGCCAGGGGCTAGTGCTGCAGTAATTACTACTGAAACATCATCCCTGTCCTTACAGTTGACTAGGAGAAACAGACAAGTAAGTACATGATACAAAACACTATCGGTGGCAGAAAGAGGGAAAAGCAGAGTACCATGGGCACACATACGATGTGTGGTGACATGAGGGACCAACAAAGGCTTTCCAGTGCATCACATCTGGACTGCAATCCCTGTTATATAATGCGATCTAGGTAATGTGTGTGAGGAGATCAGGGACGAAAGCAGGAAAGGTGTTCCAGAAATAGGGAAGAAGGAAGGCGGAGAAGGTATGGAAGTTATGGAGGCAGAGCTCCTTAGGAAAACCCCAAACTGCACACCATGTCTGCAGAGAGGAGAGGAGAGTTCCCGGGACAGAGCTTGTAGGAGAAGCAATTGTTTGACGGACTTTGGCGGCGGCTGGGGGGGGAGGGGGCGGGCGGATAGCTAACACATTACCCGTGGAGACCATGCCATATGGTAGGAGAAGGTGAAACTAGACTTCCAGACACCCAGAAGGAAATGGTAGGACCAGGAGGATTTGATTCATGTTCATTCTGGACTTCAGTTTACAAAAGAATCATCTCAAAACTTGTTGAAAATAAGAGGTTGCCAGTCACCACCCCCAGATCAGGTCCGGTTAAGTATGGGGTGGGCTCCAGACATTGCCTCTACTTCAGCATCCCAGGTTGTTCAAATACAAGACTCCATGTGTTGAGAAGTGTTGAATTAAAATCACCATGGCACCCAGTTACCCCTGGGGGATTCCTCAAGTGTGCATGGTGTGAGGCAACGGTCACCTCACAGCCCACACAGCCTCAAGCTTTCTAGAGCATCAATTATAATTGCTGATGGAGGGACACTGCCATTTTTTTTTTTTTTTTTTTTATTGAAGCGAAGAAGAAATACAAACCAACAACAAGCTGCCTTGGACTAGACATCCAGTTAGATGTTCTTTCTCCATTCCCAGTGGAGAATCTGAGACGCTGTCTCAGCGGGTGGCAGTAATGCTTTGAAGTTTCCTCATCTAAGGTAAGCAGTGTGACATGTGTCTCAGCTTGGAACCGCCGTAAAGCAGACAAGAGATAATGCAGGTTAAGCCCCCGGCCCAAAGTCTGATATCCCAAGAGCGCCCATAAACATTCATTTTCCCTCTGTGAATGGAGCTTTTAAGTTATTGAGAAACTGACTTTTTGTCTTCAAGATGAGAACTCTGAACGAACTTACAGGAAATGGTTTTAAGCAACAGGTGTGTCATGCAAATGTTAGTAGTATGGGAGAATATAACAGCAGGTAGATGGTATGTTAAGTTTACCTGAACAAAATGCCAGAGAAAGAATAAAATGAGGCACAGCCCTGGAGGAAGCCCAGAGAGGGGATGCCTTCCTTTTCCTGTGTCTCCTTCAGCTCCCACCTTCCCACTGTATCACTGTCATGTGGATGACTTTGTGCCTTTTAAACAAGCTCCTTGAAAGTGGGAAGTGGAAACCGTCTCTGCAGTCATTCCTCCGTTTTCTTATTTAACTGAGATTGAAGCAATCTGTGAGTTATATGTGTGTGACCAATATATGTAAAGCTGCAGAAGAGGCAGTAAAACCACCCCAGGTCCTCTACTGAGGGCCAGCCACTAAGCTAATTTTTTTTGAACCTTTCCAGAGCTATTTTATACAACTATAAATTGTTTCATAAAAATAATAGCTATGTAACACCTGACTTCTATGCTTAGCTCTTACAGTTTATAAAACACCACATATTTTAACATGTATGCATATGTTACTTTATGTACAAATATTAATTGTGTGGTTTGAGTTTTTGTTCTTTTGCTTTTCGGATTTTCAAGACAGGGTTTCTCTGTGTAACAGAGCCTTGGCTGCCGTGGAAGATGCTCTGTAGACCAGGCTGGCCACCAACTCACAGAGGTCTGCCAAGTGCCGGGATTAAAGGCGTGCGCCATCGCTGCTGAGCTTGTGTGCTCTTCTTGGAGAGGAGGGTCTCATAGCCTGCAGCCTACACTAGCCCGAAACTGATTACACAGCCAGTTGTTCTTCCGTTCACAGAGATCCTCTTGCCTCAGCCTCTCTGGGGCTAGGGTTCAATGTGAGCCAGCGTGCCAGCTTTCCCTTCCTGCTTCGCAGAGGACTCTACCTCAGTGGATGGCACACTGAGTTCTGCTTTCTAATCCGCAGCACGCTGCACGCTATCAATCATGCACCCTCGCTGACAAGCACTCAGGCTGTCATTAGTTTAGGTGGTCTTCTTGTAAAGATTGCTACAATACTACAGGGACTACTAAAGTGAATCCCTGTACATATGCCTTTATACATATCTGAGAGTGTGTCTATAGTATCAACTCCCCAACATGGAAGTGAGGAACATTCATAACTTAGAATTTACCAAATTGCTTTCCAGTAAAGTTATACGAATGTATTATTCTTCAAGCAACCATGCTTATTAACCCCCAAATTCAATGACTGACATGTTGTCAACATCTAAGAGCCTGGTGAGTGAACTTCATATGACTCCAAGAGAGTTCTGAGGAGTGGAAATGGGAAAGTCTTTTAACGGGTCTAGGATGAGAATGTGTTTGGACACACAAACACACAAAATCAAGTCAAGGCAGATTTTTTTTAATTTAAATGTATGTGCTGGTTAGTTTTCCCCATCAACTTGATTCAAGCTAGACCTATCTGGGAAGAGGAAACCTCAGTTGAGAAAATGCCTCCATCAAATTGGCCCGAGGCAAGTCTGTAGGGCTTTTTCTTGCTTAATGATTAATGTGGGGAGGGGACAGCCCACTGTGGATGGTCACCCCCTAGGCAGGGGGTCCTGGGTGCTGTAAGAAAGCAGACTGAGCAAGCCACAGGGAGCAAATCAGTTGCAGCATTTTCTCCATGACCTCTGGCTCAGTTCCTGTCTCCAGGTTCCTGCTTTGAGTTCTTGCTACAACTTCCCTTCCTGACAGACTGTAAGCTGAAATCCTTGTCCCTCAAATATGCTTTGGGGCAGAGTCTTTAGCACAACAACAGAAAACAATCTAAGACAATGCAAATAGGGGATGATAAGAGACAGGTGACCTTGATTAAACTGACATCATTAGCACCTGATCATTATGAAGTGCTAGGCAGAAGTAAAGGGTGCTGAAGTCTTCAGGAGGACTGTGTAACGCAGAACTGGCTGGTTCAGCAGCTGGATTTATATGCTACTTACATCTGCAAAGCAATAAAAACAAGCAGAAAAATAAAAACACAAGCATTTTACAGTAAAGGCAACAGGAGTGTTGAACATGCATGTAAAAATGCCCTTTAGTATTTAAAGAAATGCAAATTAAGTCCTCAATGAAATACTATCTTATTATTTGCCAATAGCTTTTGCTCTTGGGGTTTGAAGACTTTGAACAACCATTTGAAAATACCAGTCACTATACTCTGTAACAGGAGGTACAGACTTTGTAATTCTAGTTTCAGAACCTGTAGAAAACCTATGCAGATCACGTCCACAATGGATAATTATATAGAAAACACAGCAATTCAAATCATGAACCTAAAAACGAGTTCATTTTATTTAAATGCTGTTGTGTCCACTGACAGTGTAATTTTGGACAAGTTACTTTTCTTTATCTCATTTTCTAAACTCTAGTTTCCCAGCTCTGTGGTGATGACTAAATGCATAATTGCTCTGAACACTGTATCTGCCACAGAGTAAGCGTCACATTAGCAATTGCTATTGCAAAGGGGAGACAAAAGTTTTCATTCATCTAAATAAAAAAAAAAAAGGCAATGGGCTTTGAATCGGATACTAAGGTATGAAGGATTATTAATGTAGGATGGAGATGGGCAGGAGGAGCTTCAGGCAGGAAGATCCAGTCATCAGCTTACAAAGAGTGTGTGTAGAGAGCAATCGTGACTGCTGTGGGTCAGAGCTGTGTAAAACAGAGCTATGACTCTGACTCGGTCTTCCCACCAGACCTGATAGCCTCGGTGCCTGCTCATCACGTTCTTCCCACCCGCGGAATGTGCAAAGTCCTGCTGGTAGCACAATCCATGCTACTCCTTACCTCCTGGCCTTGCCCTTGACCTCCTTTGGTTGGCTTATTTGTTTTATTTTCTGTCTTACTAATATCAGCCATGAATGTAATTATTTCCCCCATTAATTTATCTATTCACTTTATATCCTGATCGTAGCGCCTGCTCCCTCCTCTCCTCCCAGTCCCACTCTCACACCCCCCAATCTCCCTTTTCTCCTAAGAGAAGTGGACCCCAACCCCTGCATTGGTACCAACTCTCCCTGGCACATCAAGTTGCAGCAGGACTAAAGGCATCCTCTCCAACCGAGGCCAGGCAAGGCAGCCCAGGTAGGGGCAAGGGATTCAAAGGCAGGCGACAGAGTCAGAGATAGCCCCCTCCAATTGTTAGGGGCCACATGATGACCAAGCTGCGCATCTGCTACATATGGGCAGGGGGCGTAGGTTCAGCCCATGCATGCTCTTTGGTTGGTGCTTCAGTCTCTGTGACCCATATGGGCCCAGGTTAGTTTATTCTGTAGGTCTCCCTGTGGTGTCCTTGACATATGCTTAATTCTTAACGAGAGCTCCTTTGCCCACTTTCATTTTCTTTTTTGTTTTCGAATCTCACGACAATGGTGTCTACCCTGTATTTTCCCCACAAAATCTTTATTCATGTTTTAGTGTGCTGTGGTTAATTCTCATTATCATCTTGACTGACTGGAGATTAAGTAGACCAGAGCATGCTCTGTCTTTAGATGTTTCCAGAGAGGTTAGCTAAGGAGTGAAGGCCTGCCCTGAGTAAGGAAGCGCCACGCGAACCATAGCAGGGCCCATATGGGATAACACGGGGAAAGAGAGGGGTGGCCAGTGCAGGCAGTCCACCCCTCTGTTCCCTGACGGTCACCAGGTGAGCCTCTGCTGTCACCCTGTCCCTGCAACAGGCTGAAACCAAGACATCCAGAGACAAGGTAAATCTCTCCTTCCCCGCATTGTTTCTGAAAACTTTTGTCACAGCAACAAGTCTGATATTCAGTACTCAGTGTGTCGATCTCTTTTAAGTCGTCACCACACGGTCAGCATTCTTTTCCAGGCAGCTTTGCTAGCGAACAAAAGAAGGCGACAGGAAGGGGGTCATGTTTGCTTTGACCCGATCAGTTCTGAGTTCTAGCATCTTAGATGCTAGCTGGAGCATGATGATACACCACTGGGTTTATGCAAACTTTCAACACGTAGCCCAGGTGGCATGTCCTAACCATGACTGTCACTCAGGCAGGAAGGCCAGGTTGATGGTCCATTCTCCCCAGGTGAGGGTAGTGTGTGCCCTCCTGTTTTCCCACACAGGCTGTGGGACCAGGGAGGCACTCAGAACCTCCTTCATTACATCTATGAAAGATGTAGATCCTATTCTTAGTCTTTTTGGTTTTAAACTACGATTTCAAAAGACATTGTCACAATTTTGAAATAAATAGTCACTTGGTGTTAGGCTAATGGCAAAAGAGAATACATTTTGGTTTAGTTCTGGAATTAGCTCTGAATTCATAGAATTCTCAGAAAGGAAAGGATCATTTTCTCCATCTCCATCATTGTCTCCTTTAAAAGGAGAAGAGCCATGAGCACGATCTTAATACTGAAGTCATTTGTCTCACGGTTTCATTAGATTACAGCATAAACACTGGGGTCAGGAACAGGCTGCCACAACTCTTCAGATCTCCTCGGCTTGGTGTTGGAGCTCTGAGCAGGTTCTAGGAAGGTTTCTTGCGTAAAGATGGAGTCTGGAGGGAAACCATGGCTGAAGGCGCTCGTCTCAGGACTGCATGTATTACATGTGTTTGACACAAATTCCACAGTGTGGTAGGCTTCCTTTAATCCCCGCCTCTCCATGCTGGGTTGTTTCTTCCTCCCCTTCCTTCTTTTCTCTTCTTGCAAGTAAATATTTCACGACTTTTCACGACGTAGGGAAGGTCTTTTGGGATCATTATTTATCTCCCATTAATTAAAGTGGCTTTTCCTTTGAAGTACATCATTTCTTTTAAGTCAGATCAGATCCCACATCAATTAAAGGCAGCATTCCTGGGCATACCTGAGCAATACATATTTTTAAAAAAAATGTTCCGGGCGGGGGGGGGGGGGGAAGTCCTGTTGAGCTTTCGCTTTAAGAGTTCCTGACCGGTGTAGTGTAATTGCCATTTTCAGTCCTCTCCTCTAAGGTGGCAAGTGCTATGTTTCTAGGTTTAAATTCAACAGTAGCGCAAACAGAAAGGTGCCAGTGCTTCCCTCCTGTTTGGCGCATTTATATGCAAATAACAAACGCCGTTTAGGAGACGCTGCAGTCCGAAAGCACGAGCGACAGGACTTTGAATTTATTACACGATCTTTGGGCTTCGTGTCAGATTGGTTATTTTATTTTGGATACCGAGTTAGTTACTTTCCTCAACGCTGTGATAAAATACCAGACAAAAACAACTTGGGCAGGAGAGGTTTCTTTGAGCTCGGAGACCCAGAGGGAGCCCTTTATCCCGCAGGGAAAGCAGCTGAAGTGGGTCTTTCTTTGGTGATAGGGATTCTAGTTGGTGGGACCTTGCAGTGCTGGGGCCTTGGACTAGTGGGAACTTGAAGCAGGGGAACTCACAGTGGGGGGGGGGGGGGGGCGGGGGGGGGGGGGGGGGGAGCGTGCAGTGGGGGGGGCGTGGAGCAAGGGGAGCTTGCAGTGGTGGCGCCTCAATGGCACCAACAGGGAAGCAGAGCTCTGACTGGAAATGCGGTTAGCTGTACCCCTCAAGAACCACAGCAGTAGCTATCACGGAGACCATGGAGTCTTTTGGTCATGTTACCAGCTGGAAATCACATGTTCACTGAGCCTAGAAAGACATGCTCAGAGCCTAGAAAAACATACATCTCAACTGTAGTAGCGCATCACTGTATGTCTAAGTCATAAGCATCCTCCAATTTCCTCTTGCATAGTGGCTCACTAGAGGCTCTTGTAATGTTGGTGCGGAACGTTTCTCAGCCCGAACCCCGTTCTTTCTGGCAGGATCCCAGACGCTCCTCACATTCGTGGTGTTTCTAAGATGACAAAGCTGGAAAAGCATAGATTCCTAGAGTGGGTTCCACAGTTGGGAGGCCTGAGAACTCCTTCTCATAAGGATTTTTTTCCTTAAAGCCATCCATCTGGGTCTTCCCCACCACACACACTCAACATACGTGTCTTACAGAAGCGATCTCCCTGCTCCTCTTCATGCTGCATCTCAGAGACCCCGGTTGGTCAGTTTCAATGGCCGGCAATCCAGTTTGGCCCTCCTCATCTCACCACACTCATTAAATACTCATGGAATCCTCTCCAGTCACAGCAGCCATGATACTATGGCACGTCATGTTCTTTTAAAACATGATTGTGAGGTTGGGAATATGGCCGGTGGGCAAAGTGCTCACTGCACAAGCCTGATGACCTGGTTTTGGATCCTCAGAATCCACAGAAAAGCCAGACACAATAGATGAAGCATCTGTAATCTCCCCAGGAGAGGAGATGTGTGGCAGAGACGGGAGACTACCCAGAAGCCTTCAGGACAGCTAGCCTGGTGTGTGCTGCAGTGAACCAGAGCCCCTGCCTCAAGCAGTTAGAAGGTAAGAACTCAAGGTCTGTCATCTGATCTCAATATGTGTGCCACAGCTTGTACACACACCAGCTCAGATCAACACACATATGCATACACACAGCTGCTACTCTCACATTTTTGAAAACCATTTTATTCTGCTTATTACAAATACAATCTTGGGGCTGGAGAGATGGCTCAGCAGTTAAGAGTTAAAGCCATTCTTCCAAAGGACCTGAGTTCAATTCCCAGCACCTATAGCGGCTCACAACTATCTGTAACTTTAATTCCAGTGGAAACAACATCCTCATACAGACAGGCATACATGCAGGCAAAACACCAATGCACATAAAATAAAAATAAATAATTTTTAGCTAGGTGATGGTGGTATGTGCCTTTAATTCCAGCACTCTGGAGACAGAGGCACGCAGATCTTTGAGTTTGAGGCCAGCCTAGTCTACAGAAGGAGTTCCAGGATGGCCAGAGCTACACAGAGAAATCCTGTCTTGAAAAGCCAAACAACAACAACAAAAGCAAACACAACTTTAGCAAAAACATCATTTCAAAACTTGAGGTTGATTCATAGTGTTGTCTGTGGCAGAGACAAAATGATCACTCCTCAGGCCTCTATTCACAACAGCTCTGTTGACACCCATCTGCCTCGGAGATAAAAGATAGAGGAGCAGGCTTCGGTTCAAGAAAGGTTCTGTTGCCCCAGATTGCTCCCACAGTCCGGCATGCTTCGGAGCAGGTGACCACACACTCAGTTCTGAGAGTCCAGAGAGGCACATGCTTACATGAAAGCAAAGGAGAGTGAAGGTAAACTCACGCATCCCAACCCTGTCTCAGAGCCTCCAGGAACTGCACAAGTCCCTCTAGCTTTAACAAACAACAAAGCAACAAGTAGTTGAAGCAAAAAAAAAAAAAAAAAATGGGCTATGGAGACAGCCAGGGAGCGAGAGGTCCATTTCTATGGTGGCACTGTTTGCCTTCAGCAGCACCTGATCTCCTGCAGCAGAGGCCCCTTGTCTTTTAAACCCACCCATCACAAGGCTGGGAGCAAAGATGACCTGTGTGTGCGCTCCACTTCGCAGGTGCAGTGTAATAAAAATTAAGATGGGGCTGAACCAAGATGACCCTAATTATCTTTATTAAAAACACAGCCTTACCAGGCCGCAGAAGAAGACAATGCAGCCACTCCTGATGAGACCTGATAGAATAAGATGAGAGGGAAGGGGGAGGAGGACCTCCCTTTTCAGTGGATTGGGAGAGGGACATGGGTAGGGAAGAGAGAGAGTAGGATTGGGAGGGGAGGACAGAGGGAGGTACAGGGGGGCTACAAAGTGAATAAACTGTAATTAATAAAAATAAAATAATTAAAATTTTAAAAAGAAAAAAAAACAATGGAATTTCATTCAGCCATGAAGGGAAATAAAATTTGCAGGAAAGTAAATAGAGCTGGAAGACATTTTAAATGAGGTTATCCACGCTCAGAAGGACAAATAAAGTATTTTCTCTCACAAAAGAATGTTCTCATACAAAAGAAAAGTTTGTTCCTGGCCACAACAATGTTTAAAGAAAAAACAGAACTTGGGAAATTCTGTGACTGGTCTGCTTTCCTGAATCTGAGGTTCTCACAGGTTGAACATCTTAACCCTTTGCTGCTCTTGATCCAGAAACTGTTCTGGTGTGGTGGGTAAGGCTCTGGGATCACCACTCAAATTTGTCTGCATCCTCCACTTCCCGGCCGGGGAGATGCTACAAGCACTCCAGCTCTTCAAGCCTTCATCTTCCCAGCTGTGTGATGGGGACAATTAACAGCTGGTGTGCAGATTTGCTGTCAATTAAATGTGACTGTGTAGCTGCTTTGTTGTGGGTTTGGAGGCCTATAGGCACTCAAGGAACACAGCTCACTGTTGCTGTTGTATAATGTAGGTGTTTCTGCATCAGCAGACAGTCTATATGCACGCCATCTTTAGCATCTGGGGGCTCTCATGTCTGGTCATTTCACCACTTTAACTAGAAGGCGGCACTGAGAAGCCTTGGCATTCATCATCCACCTGGCGCCTCATAGTCCACCCAAGCCAATTTCATATTCTCAAACACACGAAGTATGGACATGATTCCCATAGCAATGACTCTCAGCAAAGAGCAAGTCTAATACAGACACTGAACATCTCTCTTTACATGGTCACATCCCTCCGGGGGTGGCCTTCTAACTCAAGATTTGTGACAGGGACTTCAGTAGACTGTGGGACACAAAGTCTAGTTTCTGCATTTTCCATGACCATAAAAACGTCTACACATCCTGCTTAGTTATGAAAGAGAACAATGAGCCCCATGAATGTCCTTTTCTACAAACTGAGGTGCTCCCCACACTAACTAAGTTCAGTATGTGATAGACTTTCCAGAACACCCTGTATGATACTCTACATGCTGAGAGGAGCTGTATTAGTTCTTTTTCTATTACTGTAGTTAACAACACTATGACCAACGTGACCGATGTAACTTATAGAAGGAAGGGCTTGTTTGGGCTTATTGTTTCACAGGGATACCTTCACCAAGGCAGCGAGGCTTGGAAGCAGGCTGGGATGATGGCTGGAGTAGCAAGCAGAGAGAGCAAACAAGGACGGGTGCCTGGCTTAGAAACCTCAAAGCTGGCACCCAGTGACATACTTCCTCCAGCAAGGCCACACCGCCTGAAGCTCTCCCAAACAGCACCATTGACCAGGGGCCAAGTACTCAAGCATCCGAGTCTATGGGGACATTCTTATTCAACCCACCACAGGAGCCATTTCAACACCATCAGTTACAAGTGACCCAGTCATGAAAGTCTGCAAGTACAGCTCAACTGAAGAATCTAGGGATCTTGTTCTTTATCTTGTTAGAAGGAAGCAGTGCCGTTAAATGCTACTTTGTTTGGGGTGATTCTTACTGATAGTATCATGGAATTTGAGTTTATGGGAACTGTATATGAGCTGACCAGGGAAGGATTTACATAAGCAAGTTCCCTTCTAAGTAGGTCCCTAAGGTTCAAGTCCAGTCCTCATCTTTGCAGTGTCTGGGATGTCATGTTTCGGGGGAATCACTGACTGGTGGTTCATCTTGGAGTCTGTAACTGAGCTTTTCTGATCTTGGAATGGAGGTGAGGAAAAAGGGAAAGAGCAGAGACCAGCTAGGATGTGTCTGATTACTGCCCAACCCATCTCCCAGCAGATGAGGTACCTCCACATGGGTCATAAGAATGCTAACAGGGGTATTGTATGGCACCCTTGTGTTCTTGTCTTCTAGAATGCTCATGGAGAGCCATCCTGCTTCCACGTCATGGACCTTGGCAGGGCAGGGCTGTAACCTCAGTTCCCTAGCCACCAGGGAGGGTATTAGACTGTGAAAAATTCCTCTATAAGTTATTCTAACCAGACAAGAAAAGCTCTCTTTTTTATTATTGGCTGAATAAAGGCCAAGGTTTAGATGGCAATCTTATTTTCCTGCCATCTGCTGACAGGCAGCCTCAGGATAGTCACACAGAGAGACAAAGGAATAGAACTAAGAGATGGAAAAAGTGCCAGAATTTCAAAAGAGTCATTGTAACTCCTGGATGTAACTTTGCCTGAAGCTGTATAGACTGCCAAGGACACTCTGCTTTTTTTTTTTTTTTTTTTTTTTTTTTTTCATTCTTCTTAAGCCCATTTGAGTTGGGTTTACATTTTCATCTGGAAGCATCATCAAAAAAATTAGAAGCATTTCTGAGAATGTACCTCAGTGGTAGATTCGCCACCATAAAGCCAGGAGCATGGTCACCTCCACTTTACAAAGGGACAGGGACGGACTAAGCTTAGAGAAGAAAAGGTTGCTGCCTTAGAAGTGGCAGGGCTGAGATTCACATTCAGATGATTCTGTCTGCAAACACCCTGGTGCCTTTGGAAGATCAGAAGCTGTGGGACATTTTCCAGATGACGTGACTTTTCCAAGGCTGTGGTGTGATGGAGACAGAGGAGCTTTCACTGTGGAGTCCACATTTCTTTAGTCAATACACATGTGACCAGAAGAGCTTACTAAAGGATGGTTCTGCTCGCACTCAGGGACTGCAGCTGTCCCGGGGGGCGGCATGGGCAAACAGGAGGACAGGGACCAGCCACACCCTGAGTCCCAGCTTGACAGCGAGTAAGACCCCTGTAAGAATAAGATGGGGTAAATATCTTAAAAGCAACCCCAAGAACACTCACATATGAGAAATTAGCTCGGGCCAGCCCCGAATGCATACCATGGCGGGGTAGAGGAATGGAGTGTCAACTCCTGAGAGAATTGGGGCTTGGGAAAGTTCCATGGGAAGTTCTATAGAGTGCTTAATGGGAAGAAGGATGCTGAAAAATTGAAGCTGGACTCTACAAACTATAAACTCAGACAGCAATGGGGATACGCGTGAATATTCCAGTTACTACCCACACACCTACCCACACATCTGCTCATTTCCTACATAAATATTTAATGACCAGCTGTAATGAGGTCGTGTGTACAGCCATTAGCAATTGCATGAGTGGCCACATGTGTACACATGTGTGACAAACAGAACAGGATCTGGAAAGATTTCAAAACACACAGCAAGAGTAAAGTATTAAGGAATGATGCACAGCTGAGGAGAAATTCTGAGCACTGCAGAGAGTCTGGAGAATGAGGCAGGGGACGGGCTGAGGAAGAAGAGAGATCTGAGCCAGAGCAGCAGAAGAGCTTACTGAAGGTTGCCAGCGCAGGCCTGCTCGCTGCCCTTCTTGCTGGCATGACATCTTACAGAGTACCCTGTCCCTGTGGATAAGAATTTCAACTTGGGACATAATTAGCAGACCAGGGGCTGGGGGGAAAAAGTCAGTTCTCTGTGAGTGGCTATTGATATTGTGTGTGGCTTGGATTGCAACGTTGGTTGTCATGTCCATTGTTTCTTTGGCTCTTTGTAGCAGTCTGGAGAGGCAGCTCCATCTGTTTTGTCCATGCACACAATGAAGTTGATGGAAGGGAATCTGTTTACCTGAGCCCAAAGAGGCTGGAACACAGCAGTCAGGGGATCTGAGCTGGAGGCCTCTGAGGGTAAATTCATGCCCTCATCTCTGTACTGCACAGGTTTCTCCTGCTCCATCCCTACTGCTGGAGGGGGCTGAGAGGCTAATGAACTAGCAAGAGACTATAGTGACACGCTTCCTTAGTGGAGGAAGAGACCAGCCAAAGGCAGTGTGTCCAACTATGCTTAACGAAGTTGATAAGCTGGCTCCTGTGCGCTGAAGAGAAGCAACTAAAATGAGATAATAGGAGGGAAGCTTTCAGGCAGAACCAGTCAGTGCAAGAGCTCCCTGCCTTCCTCTCCAGCCACATAGCTCTGCCACCAGACATATTGGCATGTTTTAAATTCCTCCAGCACAGGAGGACAGTAACATGGCCTCAGCACCACAGATAAGGAAACCGCAGCATAGAGAAGGCAGGTAATGTACACAAGGTCACAGGGCAAGAGCGGTGATTCCAAACCAGCAAGCCTGCGCTCACCCCACTGATGATGTCTAAGGCATTAAGCAATGGAACAAAAGAATATTTGTAGAGAGGCTGAAGCATAGTTCATCCCAAAACTCACACAGTCTTTGTGAGAGCAGCTGCTACATGACCAGTTCCCTTTATTATGTCTCCTGTGTAATCTTCAGCGCACTTACCTCAGTGTGTAATCACACACCCATTCGGGATTTATCATATAATAGTTTGTCTTCTTCAATATCCTAGTGCTCAGGGCTGATAACAAACAAACACATGGATGAACAAACAAATGAAACTCCCAGCTCAAGAAGTCCTCCTTGAATGAATGGCTGAGTGAATGAAGCATTCCTTGCCGCCCTGGAGCCGCACATTTTTTTTTCCTGCTCCTGGTGGGAGGAGAATATTGCTTTGTTTCTCCTCATGCCATCTTGGGACTCTCACGCATTTCCCACAGCGGGCCTGCATGGTGTTTACAGGTGCCTTCTGAAAACCACCCACTCCAGGGTTTCCAACCTCAGAGAAGCTGTGTCTCTGAAATGTCAGCCTCTCTTGTTAAGTCTCTTGCTCAAAAGGAGTGAGAGCTTCAGACAAGGAAAGTTTTCAGCTCCTCTCTTGGCTGTGCCAATTGTATAATGAGTCTGTGGGATTGAGTTTATTTCCAAATTTAGACCCACTCAAAGCACAATGGAGGCTTCTAAACCCGTCCCGGTGACTCCCAAACCCACTTTTGACTTTTAAAGATTACAGATTTTTCTGAGTTTGATGAGTGGTGAGTGGGAGCAGAGAGTTCCAGAAGACAGGCTGTGTAGTTTCTGATCATCATATCCTTTTCTCTTTTCTCTAAATGTGGTTATTTAGAATCTGCATTCCACTCCCATGGGCATACTCTACAGGCAAATATTTCCTCTGCCTTTCAAAGAGGCTGTTTTATTGCAGGTTGACCAATGCCTTCAAAGCCACCTATCTGGCTTCCTTGCTATATAGGTGTTCATAACTGCTTCCTTGTGATCTTTGCTTTCTTAATCTTGGCATTCTAATTTTCTTCCTTTTGAAAATATTCAATGACTAACTTACATTTTAACACTTATTTTATTATTTGAACCTTTCAAATTCATTATGTAGGCTATATCTTCTTCACAATCTCCCTTAAGAGCATTGAACATTAAAGATGATTTAAAATGTTATTTTACTTAATTAATTACTTTTGAGAAAGGGCTTCTGGAACTCAAAGCAAAGGGCCTCCTTGCCTCGGCCTTCCAGTTGCTGAGTTATAGGTGTGAGCTGCCATGTCTGGCTGTGTAACCATTTTAAACCTGACACTTCTTTCTACTGAAGCCCCAAAGCTGAGAACAGCAGTGTCAGAGGCTCTTGGTTGGAAGCAGGAATGA
Organism: Psammomys obesus; assembly: GCF_907164565.1. Taxonomy (NCBI): domain Eukaryota; kingdom Metazoa; phylum Chordata; class Mammalia; order Rodentia; family Muridae; genus Psammomys; species Psammomys obesus. Next base: position 5,719,599 of record NW_026585686.1, on the reverse strand, counting down.
TGTACTATGTAGGCGGGGATGTGGTCCAACTTTCCCTGCTCTTGAACTTCCTGCATGGTTGCAGCAGACGGTGAAACACTAGAGGGAAAGAATCACAGCAACAGCGATGTGGACTTCCATCCTCTACTTTCCTCCAACCTGGGGGAGCCAGAGGCTGATGGCTGCTTAGGGCGAAAGAGCAGACCAGGGAGGTGGAGAATGATTGCCCAACAGCGGCACCCTCATCCTCTCGCCCTCCTACCCCCTCACCCCCTCAGTCCTGGGAGTGAGAACTTGCAAGGGAGTTAGAGAAGTGGAGGTAGACATGGGAAGTAAGAACGGACTCCGCAAGATGACAGCTTCTTCTTCTCTGAAAGTGACCTGAGACAACAAGGAGCCTGACTACAATATGCCCTAAAAAGTCTAATGGAGAGAGTGGGGAAGGACGTAATCCAGAGCCTTTCCCACTACCTCAAGAAATCGCTGCTGTAAATGTATATAAGTAGCCGTGTACTTTGTACACAGCAGATAATTCATAGCTGTTAAGCTCTCTTCCACTAGTTCCTTAGATTCTTCATAAACCCTGGCTCTTCCTCATCCCCCAGAGGAAAGCTGGATGGCTTGGGCTGGCACATTACACTTTTTAGGGGGGTTTTTGTAAGATGCAGAGAGGAAGCAGCAACCAGAAAAACACTACACTCAGCATGGAATGCTACTCTGGGGTCATGACCACCCCCAAGGCTGGGGACAAGGGATGGCTATTGGGCAGGACTTCCCGAACACTCTTCCTGTTCCACCCTCTGTCCGCAGTGGCGGGTCCTCAGCCCTCCATGCTTCTAAGGGCTGTAAGGAAGACTCCAGACTCCCTAGAGAGGTAGGACTTACAGGTCTTCTCCTTCTTAGAAGAACATGATGGAGGGGAGGGGAGGGCGAAGAGGAAAGGAAAGGAGGAGGCAGCAAAGATGCGTTAGAGATGGACTATGCAAAGCAGCCTCCATGGGACTCTGCCTGGGATTCGGAAAGCCAGAATTCATCAAGAGGTGAGCTAATCTCCAAGAGATGGAAGCAACTGCAGGGGATATTATAAAGGTACCCTCACTGTGGACGGGATTTAATGATGAATCCTCTCTAGGAAGCAAATGATACAGTTTTTGAACAATGAGTCCCGTGTTGAAACTTTTTTTTTCTTTTCCTGGTGTAAAATTGTTGTCATGAAAAATCTAGTAAAAAACATGAAGGTAAATATGAAAGAAAAGCATAGAAGCAAACCATGACTAAAACATTGTTATCTTGCTGGCTTTTATAAGGTTTATAGAAGTTATTAGCAAGAGATTGAAAATGCCTGTCTTTTCCTTCTTATTTAAGGCAACTCTGTACCTAAATTTGTACTTTTATTTTATTCTAATACAATTTCAACATTGCATTTTTGTTTATCTGGGGGAGGGGCACATGCCTGTCACCCTCTTAACATTTATCTTTAAAACAGGCCTTCAAATGGCATACATCTTAGATGTTACACACCAATACAACCATACACCAAGCTTCCCAGATTTACGCCACTGAACACAGTGTGACAGTTTCATTTTGGTCATCTCCTGTTCTGCCGTGGAGAAGAGAAGTTGCCTTGGAGGGCTTGAAGTAGAAGACTCATCCTTCTGAAGATGCAGCCCGGACACCCAGGACAGCGACAGCTAGTCGCAAGCCACCATGCTACGTGTGTGCTCAAGAGTATGAAGGGGTCCGTTAGAGCTCAGCTCTGCAGACTGAACCCTTCACTTCTCAAAGGGGGATTGGCTGCTGTGGGGAACGGGCAGTCTCTGGATGATAGCGCTTAATTCTTAGGGTCTTGGTCATCCCTTCTCACACTTCAATGTGGAGAAATTAATACAACAAGCCTTCCAGTGATGCTGAAAATTAATTTCATATTGAGAATATAAAATAATTAGTAGGAGAGATTTTTTTGGGGGTGGAATCTGTGATGGTAAATACAGGAGATGGAGATGCCAGGAGCATATGTTTATTGAATTTGAGCACACAAATTAGGTTTATTCTACAATTTAACTTTTCCTTATTTCTTTAACTTTTCCTTGTTTCCTTTCTTCCTCACTTGCCCCTGAAATAATAAAGACTACCAGCTAAGCAAAAATATTTACCTGAATAATTTTTCAATAGCTTAGGAAAGTCTTGGTTTGTTTGGCTGAAAGGAGAGAAGAAAAGAGTTTTCTGGAGGGTCATTATTATTAGGAGGAAATGTAGGAGTTTATTATGTTGGTTTTTAGATTTTGAAGCACTGAACTTATTCCATGGTTGGGTGTCACAGAGAAAATAAATGAGCCATTAAAACAGTACAAGATGTCTTGTCTCAACCACCAAACTCCAGGGCAGGGATTTACAAGGACTGTGGCTACCATGACAAAGGCTGTCTGCTTAGAGACTAGACAGGGGACACATTTTTTTTTTCATTTTTTTAAATTTTTTATTAATTAGTTTATTCACTTTGTAGCCCTCCTGTAGCTCCCGCCTTTCTCCCCTCCCAATTCCATGGATACATATTTTTAATTCCATTATGGCAATGGTTAAGTACGTGTACCCGAATAGTGTGGCCCCCACATATATGTACGTAGAAAAGCAGAGGTCAGCTGTCACATGGGTCGGTGCAGCGGACACTATTGGCAAAGCAGTCCCAGAGCCCTCGTTCTGTCTTTCCTATCGACTACCCACCCCTTACCTGAAAACCTGCTGGAAAATCACCTCACCTTACATCACATCCTTCTTGAAATTGTTGTTTGGTCTCAGGAAGAGGATCTAATCAAGCCATTCTAATCAAAACCCTTCCCCCAAATTTAAATACAATTAAAAGCGGATGGTGACACTTCCTCTCAGTTGGTAAAAACTGTGTGACACAGACTCAAAGAGCCATTGTTTCCTGCGTCCCATCCCGCCTTGGGAGAGGAGTCTACCCACGGTGAGGGAAAGGAAACAAGCAGGGTGAGCCCAGGTGAGGCCGAGGCGGTGAGGCGACTTCTGGTCACCCAGCCGCCTGCGAGCTTCTTCCCTTCCCCTTGGTTTTTCCATTCCCTTGAGTCCCATGTGCCACTAAGGCCTCCTTTTGCCTATGCTGGTTCCTACTGGTTTGGATCACTAATTACCAAAGAAGTCCTCCCTCGCCTGCTGTTTAATTAAAATATTTGATTAATTGAAAACTGGAAGCTCTCCGTGTTCACAAAATAACTTTTTCTGCCTTTGAAAAGTAATGTTTTGAATGTAACAACTATTTCCGAAAGATCCTGCTTCTGAAGATTGGTTATTTAGAGTGGGGGGGAGGTGCCAAAAGACAGCCAGCCAGTGTGGCACATGCCTGCAATTCCACTACTCAGAAGGCTGCGACAGGACAGAGAGGGCCAGGCAGAACCCAACTTCAAAAAAAAACAAAACAAAACAACAAACAAAAAACAAAACAACACACAAAAAGTCACAGATAGATTCCAGGAGAGAGAATGGGCATGATTGGTAATGAGTGTGTGAAATTAGTTGTTTCCTTAACCTATGCTGTGTCTTTCATAATGGCTCCCTCTGTCCAGGGACTGACGATCAGCAGAACAGACTAGAACCCCTGCCCTTGTAAAGCTCACACCCCACTGTCCTTTCTGAACGATGAGAATGATACTAGAACCAGCTATTGGTGCTACTGATTCTGGAATTTGGGCATCTCTCACAGGACAGCCAGCCACACATGCTCTGAGAAGGGGATGGCCCTCTGTCTGCTTTTCCCCATGCAAGCAAACATGGAAAGAGAATTCGCTGCCACCCTTTCTAACTCAATTTCTGTCCATGAGTCTATCTGGGATGTATCTATCTGTCCAAAGGCCAGGGGGATGGTGAAACAACCTACTCATTTCCAAATATGTATGTGGCTCATTGGAGAGTCAGAGGTAGGGCACAGTGGTCAAGAGCATGCATAACACTTGCAGAGGACCGGATCTGCATTCCCAGCACCCATATTCCATGTGGCTCACAAGTTCCTGTAACTCCAGCTTCAAGGTGCTTCAACATCTTTGGCCTCCTCAGGTACCTGCACTCACATTCACATACCCACAGGCTGACACACACATATACATAATTACAAATAAATCTCTAAGGAGTCAGAAGGGGCTGAGGATATGGCTCAGTGGTACAGTACTTGCCTGGCATGTACAAGGCCCTGGGTTCAATTCCCAGGTCCATCATGGGACCCAGCCCAGTTGACATGGCTCTTACTAAAAACTAGCAAGAGTGGAGAGTCTTCAGAGCATTTGTAAGAAAGCAGATCTGCTTCTTGTTAAGTTTAGAAAGATTTGTTTTAGCTCTAGAATTGATTAGCTACAGCTAACATCTTTGAATTATCTCTGATTAACAATGAAACTGGTAGAGAAGTCACCTCATAGACAAGGTAGTGTCAGAACCTCTGTGTCCCATCATCTGGGGCTTCCTGTCACCTCTCCTGAGGGTCAATCCAGGGTTGAGGAAGGTGAGGTAGTAAGGATGAGGGCTGGTAGATATTCCCTGAGGGTTGGAGGCATGGTGTCCTTGACCTCACAGCTTCTCAAACTTTAGGGAACTTACAGATAGCCCAGGGCTGATGGGAAAAGGCTGGTTCTGACACTGTGACCAAGCTTCCCCCTTCCCTTGTACAACGTACCTGGAAAGCTATCTTTCTGCACCGGGTCTAGAGCTTATCCACACTCATGCCAGAGCCTGAGTCCCAAAAGCTCAGGATTCTGAAGTCAGCTAAGAGGCCCGGGCACAGACCAGAACTGCTAATGGCTGCTCCCCTGGCAGGAAGCCAGGGAGCAGCCTCAGCTTGTTCATCTGTCGGAGTGAGAAGCCAAAGGCATTGGCGAGCACCTGCTTCCAGCCCTCAGGAAGCCGGCACTGAATTTAGGCCCTCAGCAGCCGAGCTGCGGAGAGACAGGATTTACAGACAATTGCCTGCAACCACGGTCAGGCACACAGCCTATAACCAACTCCCGTTTCTGCCAAATGCCTGGCCCTGGGAAACTGCTAACCACCAGGAGGTGGGGGGGGGGTTGGATCTTTTTGTTTATTTATTTTTTTTTAATCAGCACACTTGGGGTCTATTACCATGGTTTCAGGTTTGCCCGGTGTGGAGGCTTTGTGGGATAGTCTCTTTTTATTTGGTAATATTTCAGATTTGGGACTTTGACAGGGTTATCTTCCTTCCTTGATCCCAGAAACAAAGACAGTGACTGATAACTTCTTATTCCACAAGGCAAAGTAATTGTGTCTCTCCCTTATCTCAAAGAAAGGCTTCCTTCTTTCGGGAAGAAAAAAAAAATTAAGCACCCTATCTTTTACACATTTAAGCTCTTTGGCATTGCATGGGAAATTATCTGCTCCCCACTCAGTTCATGCAAAAGCAAGCCTATGTGCCCATCCTTAATCTCTTCTAGTTTTCTTCCAATTAGATGCAATCTTTTTCCAATACTCTAATTAATACTTCCACATTAAATATTAGGCCTTGTAAGAGAAAAATCATCTGTAATATAGTCAGATCGAGCCAAAGAGGATTTTTTAAGCTCTTGCCCTTAATCTTTCTTTCAATTTTCTGCCATTTAGAAACAATTTTTTCCCCAACACTCTAATGAATGCAAATGATATTCGTGATTAGTTAGTATTATGCTAATCTGAGCCTGGAATTTACCTAAATCTGCATGGTGTTGTCTGAGCACCAGATTGCTTTGGGTTTCTGAGGAAAATTACATTAGCCTGCCAGATGTACAAAACATGATAGAGTAGAAATCTGAGCAAATAATCAAGATTACATTAGTTTTGTTTCTTAATGAACAACTGTTGGCATTAGGGATTACAGACAAATTATGGTTTTCCTCTCTGAGCTCAAGCAGCTAAGCAGCTGTTGTGAAGGTCCCCTTTTCCTGACTACCCCTAAATAGATTGGGAGCCACCAGGGCAGAGGGAAAGCATCTAAAATTTCACATAATTTAATTTGTTCCATTACGAAGTAATCATCACGATGAGGCCCACAGCTAACCTCCGAATTCCCCCCCCCATACACACCCTCTCTCTGGAATGTGGGAGCCATTTGAGGGTTTCTGAGACAAACCCAATGTGTTTTTCTTCTCTCCTGACTTGGAGGAGGGATGTGGGCTGCATGCCTCGGGGGGCATACCTGCTTTCTCTACCCTCTGGGCCAGTTTCCAAAACGGTGCCTGCCTAATTCCTGCTACTTGGGTGACACAGATGGAATGCTGCTGATAAGGGTTACGGTGGTAACACAGTACATCTGGCTGCAGTCTCAGAGGCTGGCTGCACCAGACACTTGCAGAAACAACAGCCATCTGAGCTTAGACCCTCATCCTAGGTTATTTGATCTATGTCTGTGAAGTCTCATTATAATGAAATCCTTGTCCTACAGTAGATTCTCAGTGGTGATGGTGGGGGTGATGGTAATGGTGGTGGTGATTGTGGTGGTGATTGTAGTGGTGGTAGCGGGGTGTGTGTGTGTGTGTGTGTGTGTGTGTGTGTGTGTGTGTGTGTGTGCATAGGCTGAGGGTGATGAGGGGATAATTTAACAGCCTGTGGTCCTGTTCTTAGACATTTTTCTTGACATCAGTCAGCAACATGGCAGGGCTGTGGACTTTCCTTAATTAGCTTAATTAGGGTCTCACTTAAAGCACAGTGCCTCATTCAGTATGTCCTATTTGGGTCCAGAGCCATGCTCTCTGCTGCCACTGGACCTTTGCACATGTCACTTCCTCCTTAGGAATTAGTACTTTGTTCTTCTTCTCTGCCTCTAGAGAAATCATAGCCCTATAGAAGTTGAAAGAAGCCATTTCTTACTAGCAAGGAACTTACATGCTTACTTTCTTCCCACACCGGATCTGACACAGGGAATGGAACTAAACCTGCTTTGTTCACATAGTATTTGTTATAATACTTCATGAAATTATAGACAGGGTGAACAGACTTATATAATTGCAAATACAGTACTGACAGGAAAAGAAGCTTGAATTTCTATACCATGGCGGGTATGGAAATCCTAAACAATAGGGCATTTGTGACAAGGTCCTCACAAATACCTGTGCAGAAGCTGAGACCCCCTCAGTCCCCAGCCCCAGGCAACAAGGACAGGGGCAGAGGTATATTAGCACATATGACTTGCTGTGACTGGCTGAGCAAGGCTGCTTGAGGGTGGAGTTCATTTTGCTGGTTCCTAGACTCACCTTGGACACTCACTGTTGGGGGCATTGCTGTTCTTGCTGATCACTGCCACTTGCTGGCCTACTAGGGCACAGGGTCCGCAGTCCTCACCATGATCTATTGTCCAGGAGTGAGGTCTGGATGGATGGGTGAATGGATGGGTGAATGGATGGCTGGATGGATGGATGGATGGATGGATGGGATAGGAGAAGTGCACACTCTAACAGAAAGTAAGGATGCTAGGTGCTAGTCTTACCTCCAGCTCCTAGTCCCAGACCCATATATCTGTATCAGTTTCTGAGCTCAGGAGAAGCTTGGGAAGAGACCCAGCAGAAAGAGGAGCAGAGGAAAGGAGGCTGCAGAACTATTCCCCTGTTCTTGCCAGTATCATCAAAAGTAATAGGAGTACAGGCTGAAGAGAGGGAGCGAGAGCTTCTCCTCCAGCCTGTTTCATCTCTCCCTGGGCTGGCAGGAGAGTCTGTGCCCCTGAGAGTGGGGGTGATTCACTCCTCTGAGAGTGGGGGTGATTCACTCCTCCGCTGAGGAAGGGCTGCCGAAGGGAGGGAGGACAGGGTGTGGTTGCCTAAACCCTGGCTGTCTTAGAGAAAGCAGGGTGCCTGGTTCGCACAGGGGAGGTTGTCTTTGACAGAGCACAGGTCTATTGAATGCCTCACTGCGTTTACAGTTTGTAAGTTGCATAGAGGGCAGAGTGGCTCTGTGAAAAGTAGGAGATTCTGGGCACTGAGAAAGGAGAATGAGAAAGTGAGACCACCTCTCTGCTTCCAGTTGTTCGCAATGGCACAACTCTCACAGCAAAACGGAGTGGCGTGAACAGTAAGTGGATTAAAATGGGCAGGAACTCAGAACCAAGAAATCACTGTGTCAGAGCAAACCGAACTGAAACCTCTGAGAAGCTCGGCCGAGCTGACTCGCTGCCCAGTGACTTGGCTGCCGAGAGAGTGACATTCGAAGATACAGTCTCTGTAGCTTTTTGAGCAGAGATGAAATAGTTTTGTGTTTTAACCTTTTTTTTTTTTCTGTTGTTTTCTTGTCTGTATGCCTTGCTATTATAGAGCATCTGACTGTAAGGCCTGGACTGCCCTCCATTTGTCATTAGCTAGCACATGAGAACCAACCCTTGTCCAGGGAACTGCCTTTTACGCACAAACTCCGTCAGGCCGCACCACAGTCTCAAAGTGCATCTTGCTCTTATCCTAAGTAATGGCCATGGAAACTGAGTCACTGGAGGCTGTCATTGTCCTGTTCATCCACCACCAGCATTTGGCATGCTAGAAGCCCAGGCCCTTGAGTGCAGCGCTGTTGTGACTGTCAACAGGACTTGAAACTCTTCAAAGGATAATTTTACATGCTGCTTTCTCTCCCGCTTTAACTTTAGCTTCCCTTACGCGCTCGGCTTTATTAACACCATAAACTGTAGACGGGCAAGACTACAGAGAGCAGACCCTAAAACAACTGTACTTTTTGACTTCAGTCATTCACATGGGACTTTGTGCAGTTCAGCAGCCCTCGTCGTACATGGTGCCTTCGGGACGAGGGCATCCTCAGGGACACGGCCATGCTATCCTCCGGCTATGATTGTTTTTATAAAAGGTCATTTCTTTATCTTTCCACTGAGCAACTGAACACTAAGCGCTATTACATTCCCCGCCTAAAACTCTTGAGTCTCATCCTATCACCTTGTTTAAAAACTAAGGGCGCGTCCTAAGTAGGCATGATCTCACCACAGAAGACAAGAACCCAACAGTCATGAACAGGAAGCCTGATGGTTTTGCAGATGGTCCTCACCTGACCTTCTGTCAAGGACAGACTGGCTTCTCTGGGCCAGAGAACACCTCAGTGGAGTTTTCTACAGGGAACTATAGCCTAAGACCACAGTCCTTCACTTCATCACTTCCAAATAATAAGAAATTGTTTCAAAAGGTGAGATTCTAATCCTGGAAGGCCTGTAAACACAGGAATTGGAAATACATGTGGGCAGATATTAAATTCAGCAGAGATTTTAAATATCCAGGTGTTTTTCAAACTATATGATCAACAGATCATGATATTGATTTAAAGAAAGTGTTTGCATTTAAATAATGAACAAGAATATATTAATAATATTAAAAGAGGTTTTTAAATTGAACATAAGGACGTCTATATATATATTACTAACAGAACATTATATATATTAGTTCTATATGCTTTATGTGTGTGCACGATGATATGGGTGAAAGGCCCAAAGCATTAGAACATATAAACTTATTCATACAATGGCTCAAAACTGAGCAGGCATAGGCTGATGTGATGGCTCAGTGGTTAAAAGCTAAGCCTGACAACCTGGCTTCAATCCCTGGGACTCACATGGTAGAAGAAGAAAATTAACTCCATAAAGTTGTCTTCTGATCTCGACAGGTATGATGCATGTGCTACATACATACACACACAGAGGAAAGGAAGAAGATATTTAAAAACAGAAGGAGTCAGAGCTGGAGAACCAAATAGCTTGCTTATGTCTTCAGAATAGTTAATAACATTCTCTGACCTTCCGGATTTTGGGATTGGCTGAAATGCCACAGCTCATACCAATTGATCAGAAGAGCAGTCCAGAAGCAAGCAATGACAGTGTTATCAAAGGGGTGGAGGCTTCCGAGCTGATGCACAAAACAAGGAGGGAGCCAGGGGTCCTGTGCACTTTAAAATGTCTTGAAAGCAGATCAGGACAGATATACAGACCCTGTCTTTAAATAGTTTACTTAAATATAAAACCACCCAGAAATGGTCTTTTTATTCAGAAAAAAAAATTACTCACTAACTAATTTAAATGCCCAAGCTCCCCTTGCATTTGGCTAAAATGGCATCAATGTCCCATGACACAGGAGTCACTGGGCCATTCAGAAGTTCTTGAATATCTTCTGCTCACAGTGGCTTTACTGCTGGGGCTGTTCATTCTCAGCTGAGTGAACATGGGCGAACTGTCTCAGTCCCCTGCACGTTGGTGTCCCTGCTGTAAAATGACAATCCTACATAGTCACGCATTTCACTGTTGCTGCCAGACTTATATAGATGGTATGTGCCAAGTCTGTAGCAGACAGACTGACAAATAAAGAAGCTTAAAAGATTGAGCCATTTGAAAAAAAATGCAACCACACCTCACAGTCCAATAAAGCAGTTTGCTCAGTTACTAGAGTCTTCCTAATATAATATTCACCCAAAAAATATGGTCAGAGAAGCGTCTTTTTGCCCAACACTGTTACCTTGGCAGTCACTCAGACCCTAAAGGATGTCTATTTGCTAAAACACTGGGGCTATTTCAGTGTTCCTTATTTGGAAGAACAGCTTTATCCAAAAGTCTTTCAATAGTTAATAGTTACTCTTTGTATTACTATTCTAACCCATTGCTAGAATTGGTCCGAAGGATTACAGGATATAGACTCTGCAAGCATCAGCAATATCACATACTTATGCTATGATTGGGAAGCCCTTGTGAAAGTTTAGGAAAAAGTGAAATGACACATTGGGCTAACAGTTCCATGCGTTTGGTAAGAGAGCTCCCGTGAGGGAGGAAAGGGAGGAAAGGGAGGAAAGGAGCCTGGCTGACAAAGGTGGCTGTACTGCATGCTGTGCTGATTGATTGATTTCTTAATTAATTTATGATGGCTCAACAATAATTGCAAGCTACTGTTTGTCAGCCAGATCACTTGTGATGAAGTCAAAGGTTCACATCTGCGCGAAGGTTCTAAGGATCAATGCATCAATTAGCTGTGTTGGCTTTTTTCCCACTCAAAGCGAACATGTGTCATTAATATTCCACCATTTGTATGTATAAACTAATTGATTGAACATTCATGCTACATAAACATGCGGTTTGTATTATGTAGGGTCCCACAGAATACATCTTTCGTGCCAATATAATGAATAGCCTCATGTAAAAAAGTGAGCATCTTCTGAAAAATAAAATGGCAATTGAATGTTAGTTCTTCTATTGGTGACAGTGTCTAGTCCTGGTGATCACTGTATCACAGAAAATTCTTCAATTTTATGGAAGAATGAGCTGGAGCAAATTTTAGAGGCGATAGACATTTGTGTGAGATTGTCCAAGTCTATCAATAAGGAACTATGTGTGATTCCATAGAGGCCACCATCATCATTGTTCTCTGCAGTGGATGCTAGAACAGAAATGGTGTTAATTATAGCCACGTGGTCTCCTATTTTCACCTGCCCAGAGTCCAGATCGGAAAATGCAAAGCTGTTTTCCTTGAGCAGCTTCTGCCAGCTTTGCTGCAGTATCAGCACTGAACTCTGAGCTTGGGTGTGAAAAGCTGAAGCCACTTGGGAAGGCAAAATAAACTCTAGTCCCCCGTCCTCATAGCTCCTTCTTTGTTCCTTTGAGCCAAGGGCTCTACTGGAGAAGGTGGAGCAGTGCCTCCATGGCAACTGTGATGTGATGGGGTTATGGTGGGAGCAGAAACATTCGTCCACAGCTGACTTTAGTCCTGTGTTCCTCTATCACCATCCTATATTCAAATACCACATAAGCACCTGGGAAGTGATTAGTAAGGAAACATTATCAAAAGCCAAGTAACTCGTCATCTTCTGTGGTGGGGTATTGTCTGGCTAAGAAGAACCTACTACATTTTCATGGGCTTTTAGAATATTCAAGTTTGTTTCATGAAAGCTGAGCAGGAAGGGAGTCCCAGGAACAGGGGCAGGTGACCTCCTGTGAGCTAAATTTGGGGGCTGAGGTATTTATAACCAATACCCTGAGTACAAGCCTGGGAAGCAGGTCTCCAAGTTTTCACTCACAAAGTTCCAGAGAACTTTGTGGAAGCAGGGTGAAACCCAAAGATGGTCTCTTTCTCAGGCTCATTTAGAAGTAGTCAGTGTTTGGCTACCTTCTCTCCTGCTTCCCCCAGAGACCCACTTTCCTCCACACTCTCCTCATCTTAGGTTTCTGGTGTCCCTGGCTTGTTCTTCTGACCCCTTAGTAAAATACTGTCAAAATGCCAATCTACAACAGAGGCCTTTCCAACCTCACCATAGAGGTTGACATGGAATATAACTGAACATTTTAGAATAAAAAGACAACCTCTGTGTGTGTGTGCTTGTGTGTGTGTGTGTGTGTATGTGTGTGTGTGTACAATTGTGCTAGGGTTTCATCTCAAAAAGGTCAACACCTTTTCTTGAAACAGTCTCACTGGTACTTGGAATGCTCACCTATTAACCTACATTTGCTTGCTAGCTTCCCCAGGTATCCTCCTGCCTCAGTCTTCCCAGCTCAGGATTACAAGAAAGTGCCACCACACCTGGATTTTTAAGTGGATTCTGAGGCTCAAACTTAAGTTCTCATACTCACTTAATAAGCACAAGATAACTGAGTGTTCTCCCTACCCCAGAAACAATCTTACTTAATCAAGTTCATCACATCAAAAACAAGAAGCTAAAACCCGCACCAATTCCACAGCCTGTTGCCTGATCATGTATCCTGCAAAACATATTAGTGTCCCCCAGATCCTCTGAAAGGCCCCAGTCACTGTGAGGATGGTAGTGCAAGAACATGGGGGTGAGGTGTCCTTTAAAAATCTGTCTCCTAACCAGGTGTGGTGGTGCACAACTGTAATCCCAGCACTCAGGGAGGCAGAGGAGGGCAGGTCCTGAGTTCGAGGCCAGCCTGGTCTACATTGTAAGTCCAGGACAGCCAAGGCTACATGGGGAAACCCTGTCTGGAAAAACATGTGGCACAAAAAAAATGTGCCTCTTAAGGGGACATGGAATTGGCTGCTTTTTGCTTCCAGGTGTCCTCCTGTTCTTCAGTTTTCAAACTCTTAGTTTTATCATAACCCCAACATACTTCCACCACACAGGTTTCATTGTGAATAGGCCACCTGGGTGGTCTCTGGCCACAACCTGGCAGCCCCTCATCATCCATCAGCTGAGACACTGAAGGACCCCACCAGAAAAGGAGGTGATAACTGTCATGGTACAGCTTAACCATGATTTATTAGGAGCCCTTCATGTGCAATACTGTTTAGGGCTGATAAAGAAGTCCTGCTCTCTATCCTCTGAGGATTTATAAGTTGGTGTCCACACCTAAGCAACCGAATAAGACAAATCATATGTCCACACAAAACCAATGTTGTATACTAACGTGCCGTGACTCACATCAGCTTAGAAACATAATAAGTTGTGCTTTCACCTCAAATAATTGCTGGTGATGTTGCTACTTCTGGAAATCCTAAAATTAGCCTGGAGAGATGGCATAGAACAGTGGTTCTGAACCTGTGGGTTGTGACCCCTCCAGCAAGCCTCTAACTCCAAAAATATTTACGTTATGATTCATAATGGTAGCAAAATTACAGTTGTGAAATGACAACAAAACAAATTTATGGTTGTGTGTCACCACAACACGAGGAACCGCATTAAAGAGTTGCAGAGTTGGGAAGAGTGAAGAGCACTGGCATAGAGGTTAAGAGCCCTCGCTGAACTTGCAGAGGATGCTGGATTAAGTTTCCAACATCCACGAGGCAACCCGCAGCTCCAGTTCCAGGAGACCTGATGTCTTCCTTCGACCTCCTTACTAGGCATTCACATGCTGCACAAACAAACATGGGGGCAAAACACTCGTACACAAAAAGTCACGTAAAAATATTGGAAAAATGATTTGCAGTCTCATGTGCCACCTGTTTGGTAACTAGCCAAATCACCCCCAACCTCGTGTTGATGCCCAGGAAGTACAAGCTGAGCTGCTGACCTGCTGAAGAAGGAGGACGCTTCTCAAGGCAAAGCTAGCAAAATGACGCCGACAAGTTGCATGGCAAGGTAGCATTCTGGGAATTCTGCTTTCTTGCTGTCTTAATCAAACATACAGAAGGCATCGCGGGCCCTTCGTTTTCACAGGGTGTTGGTGACTTAGCCTTGTGGGCTGAAAAACTAGTCTTTTGAGTTCAGTCGCTGAAGCTGCAAAGGAGGCCCCGTGATGCTTTAGACTCCGGGAAGTCTGTCGTGTGGTGACATTTTACCCTTCTACACAGTTCACAGCATGGGCAAGGGCCTGAAGTCTCCTCACCCGCTCAGGTGGAACGGCGGCAGCTGGCAGCACTGTACTTTGGATTTCCTTTTCCTTGACCAGTTTTCAGGCTGTTCCCTGAGTGTCTCCTCACGGCAGCCTCCCTAGAGCTCTAGGAGGCCTGTGGACACCCGTAGACACCAAGCCTAAAAAGCACCAACGTTTCACTTGCCAGTGGATTTCCAGAAAATTTCCCCAGATGGCTTGTGACTATAGCGAGCCTAATTGCCTTGAGGGAAGATGAATGGAATCACGTTTCCAACAAATCCCTCCGCCTCCCTGTCCACATCCCTACGGTTCTCAGAGGAAGCCAGGCCCTGGGCGAGTTGAGCATGCTAGCCTGTCTAGCCCAAGGAGTGGAGTCTCAGAAAGAGGGGGGAAGTGAAGTTGGAGCCGGGCAGATGCAGGACAGACAACAGCCGAAGGCCTCACCTTGTTCACAGCGAGTGAGGCAGAACCCGGGTCATACAGATGAGGCAGGGGCGGGGAACCGGCTCCTCCCTCGGAGTGGAGGGCTCTCTACCAAGCTGCTAAGCCTCTGAGTGGATGGCCTCCTCCGCGGCGTGGGGCTGGTAATGCCTGTTTGACTGTGCTGTACTGAAGCCTGAAGGAGATGATTTATATAAATTGCCTCTCCAAGTACCTAGCAGACACCTGGCAAATAAGAGCCCCTCAAAAAAATCATTGGTTTTTTTTTTTTTTTAATCCTTAAAATCAGAATAGTCAATGTTTAAAATTAAAATTAAGCTAATATGTGACATTAGCCAATATATCATATTAAGCATTCAAAAATGCTCCGGGAGGCATTCTCAAGAAATATCTTAAGATTTAAATGTTTGAAGAGATCTGTAACAATCTGAAATGGAAAATGCTAAATTTTTATAGCTCATTGAATACGTGCAGTTTCCACACCACGGGGTGGTGGATGTTTATGTGAACTCAGAAACACCATGATTCTGAAAAAGCCATCTTGAAAATGCTACAGTTCCACTAACCGACCCACCCTTTGTGTTTGTGAGCACCTACTAAGTGCTTGGACCTGAGCCTGAATAAACAGAGCTTGTGCTAGCTCCCCTGGGTGCGTGTGGTGAACCCAGCATTCACCAGGTGCCTTGCTGGCTCCGTCTCATTCATCCTCGCGACAGGTTGAAGAGACAAGTAATGAGAATGATTATCTGTACTTTACAGCTGGCTCTACCAGCCTCGGGATGTGCAAATTCATTTGCCAGAGGTCACAGAATCTACATTTCCCAGGATTCAGCCCCGTGCTCATAAACATATCCATTATGTACAACCTTGGAACATGAACACTGTATGTGAGGGAAAGGCAGCCGCTCACTGAACAAAGTCATCGTGGGGAGAAGAGCGGTGTTACGATTTGTTTTAGAGCGGTAAGAAAGGAAACCGGTGGTTAAAGCTGTCCAGCACATGATCCTCTACATGTCCTGTGGTATGTCGAGCTTGGTGTCAGCTGACATGATAATAATGACCATAACGGCACGCACAGAGCCCTGTTCCCGTCTTCCGACTCTGCCAAGCACTGCAGACCAAGCAACCTGCAGGTGACGAAGCGCGAGGTATAGCTGTGTCCCCCCCCTTAGCACAGTGCCTTGTTTTCCCATTGACAGTTATTTGTGCCACCTTGCAACACAACAGGGGAATGCCACTCTTCCTTCCCGCCCTGATGTGCCTTCCTGTCGCTGAGTCTCCGGGAACAGAAAAACGCCTGTGCTGGCTGACACCACCCAGCCACGGTAGAGAAATACGCCACAGCCGCGGTCTCAGTGACACTGCGCCATCAGATAGCTCTCTGCTGACCAGCCTCCGAACTGGAAAATCAACACCAGCTTTCCCATAGATGGAAGCGATAGCGCCCTTGAGAACATGAGCCTCTGCTTCCAAAAAGAAGAAGAAGAAGAAGAAGAAGAAGAAGAAGAAGAAGAAGAAGAAGAGGTAGAAAAGCGCATAGGCAGGCCCTTGTGTTTCCTGGGCCTCAGACTAAATTAGTAGCCATCCAATCGCTGCTTATTTAGATAGGATCCAAAGTTTATGTGCAGCAGGGGCTTGCAAGTGTGTAAGTAAAGAGAAGCCACGGAAACGGCACTGCAGTTGTTCCCAGGTGAGAGCGTCTTAGTGTGCCCCACCACATCTTCTCTACCTGCCCTGCTGCTTGGAGATGCTTTACATATTGAAAATACTACTACAAACAGGACTATGTCCCCTGAAGAATAGAGGGGTGGGAGACGGGAAGAAAAAATATCCCGTGAGTGATGGCACTTGAGACGTTTAAAAAGCAGTGTGTGACTCAGCATGAAACCATTGTCCCGCACTTAGTCATCCTCAGCACTTCGATGACCGCTCCAGTCGGCCTTTCGAATAGTCAGAACTGACCATTATTCTTTACCCAGGTCAATGATGGTACAGGGCCTGCCTTAGAGGTGATGGCCATGATTCACCCAGGAGTCTAGGGAAGAGTATCAGAAAGCTGTGTGGCTGCTCTCAGGGAGTGGCGTCCCCCACATCACCCAGTGTTGGGGGGGATCTCTTCATACCCATTCATGGGGCGGATATCCTCCGTGAACACTGTGATGCGGGTTTGATTCCAGTGAAGACAGATAGGTTTGCTTTGCCTGCATCTGTGCCCGACACATAGTGTGAGTCTAATAATGCTAAACAAACATGGACTTTATAGTTGTTAGCACTTTATTTCCGTGAAGTTGGCTAGTTTTTGCTACACTTCTGGAGAGCAAATAGAATTTGACAGGAAGTGAAGACTGCACGTCAGTTTCTCAGAAGCGTGTGGACAAGCCAGCAGATCACCCCCAGCCTGCACGGGGTTAATAGTCACTGGGTCTTGTCCATTCGCGTAGCTAGGAAAGAGCTTTACTCATGTACATTTTTAACATATATATTAGAAAGTTTAGAAACCCTTCTGCTGATAGTAAAAGGAATTAGTTTTTAAGAAGATATTAATTTTAGAACTGTCAGTGAAAAATAGACAATTATAAATCTAAATTTACTTCTGCTTCTAAAAGCTTTAGAAAAATATTTTCCATTAATATATAGTCTTTTCAATACAGTTATCTATACTTTGACAGTTGTTGTCAAACTATTGAGTTAAAAGTGACTTTGAGAACAAAGTCTGATTATTAAGACCATAAAACAAAAAGTGAATCATTTAATTACATTATTATTTTATTAATATTGCCTTAAATCAAGTGATAAGGCTCAACTTCTTAAAACAGAAAATTTTTCTTTCAAAAAAATTTAAATTATATTGTAGTTAAATAGATTAACATGTATTCAACAAAAAATAGCCCCAAGATTTTGCCAATATGTATGTTTCAGTCTTTGTGCTTATATATCTATTTACCTTAATTAATATTTAAAGAATTTCAGGTTGCATACATAAGTGGCTTGTTTTTCAAATTAATTTTGTGGATTAATATTTAAATAATTAGCCTTTACAATTAAGGCAAACTTGCCAACATTCTGGCCTGATTCAGATGGGATCAAAGGATTAGACTTAGAAAATTTAGAGGGAAGAAAATTATGTCTGGTGCGGCTCTTCCCTCTTCAATTCCAAACAGCTACTAAAGAAGTTTTAATAAATCTCACTCTCCGAGAGCTTTAAATAAACAACGCAAAACAAAATGGGGATCCTGGAAATTGCTCTTGTTAGTTTTAAAATGAAACATACAGCGTCTTTAATAAGCAGTGGTGAAATAGTGCTGTTTAGGAGATAGATCTTTAATACAGTCTGAGTGGTGTTTTCAAATAGTGTTAAAGATCATCTGTGAAACTCTAAATATAGCCAGCTAACTGTCATTGAGACTGCTCTCAAGCTTACTCTCTTGGAAAGAGACTACATAGGAAGCCATCTAAAGAAGGGAAAACATGACGTTTATCATTTTAAAGAGTGCACTGTGTACACGCATTTAGTACACGCAACACACACGAGGCTAACTCATCTATGGCCAAGTGTTTAAAAGCCTCAGTCAGGTAGACGATAGTTAACTCACACTATATACATTCAAAAGAGCAAAGCATACAAGATTAGAAACTCCACACGATAGCTAACACGTACTACACACACTTGTAAGCGTAAAACATGCAGGATTCATCTTTTCAGAACTGCACGCATGTAGATGATGGGTGACATGCACACGAGCGTTTACTCTTCCTACACTTGTTTATTGAGCTGTCTCAATAAGATATTTTTTCTCCCTCTGTTTTACCAAAACATGCCGATCTAGGAAGGGAAACAGATGTAGAATTGGACAACCACGTCTTGTTTGGGCTTTTTCCCCTGTCAAGTAGAATTTATGATCATTGTCACACAAAAAGAAAATCTAAGTGGAACAGACAATGAGTCAGGAAGCAACTGGCGGCGAGTTGACACTGCAGCTTTGGAATTCAGGCTTTGGTTACTAAAATTTCATTTGATTAGGCCGAACAAGGATACAATATCCTCTCTTATACAAAAGCCTGAAGTAATTATAAAAATAAAAGAATCCATTTCATGGTAAGAGGAGAATCACAGTCAAAGAGACTGTAAGAACTTGAAAGCACCATTAAAAAAATATTTCTTACACCTTCCAGAAACAGGGCAACAGATTCGTGGGGTTTTTGTGTGCTTCCTGTTTCATCCAGCACTTTACTAAAGATAAGCAATAATGCAGCTTGATTAATTAGGTGCCCACAAAGCACCTGTCATTACAAGTTTCTAATGACATATTAAATAATAATCTCTTAAACTCTTCAGTCCCAAATGAACAAAGTCCATTAAAACTGAATCGTTCTAAGAAATACCTCACACACCATTCATGGGGCATAATTAAGTTTAAATATAAAAATAACTTGTGCAAATATTTTCAACTTGGTATTTTATCTCCAAACACGTCCACGTCTATCATCTGCATCTTCTCAGGCAACAAAAGCACATAATTAAAAAAAAAATCAGCTATGCAAGTATTTAAAAACAAGCATTCCCAATGTGCTTCTCTTAGGAAGCTGACTCTCCACAGAGCAAAATGAAGAAATTTAAGGACAAATTTGAGATCAGACCACTATGCCCACACCGATCTGTTTTCAAGGAAAATTTCTTAGCGCAAATTTTTTCCAACAGTAAATGTTTCACTTAATGACAACATTAACTTTAAAGCCCAGTTCTTAGAATATCTTAATATGAATTTCAGAAGACAGGTCACCATCAAATATTGCTTCAAAGCCTTGCTGTAGGTACGTGGGACAAACTTTTTACACAAGCCTTTTGCAACACCGGAGGAGAGTTAGACCAGTTGTGAAATGCACTCTAATGAAAATAAAAGAAGAGGAGAGGGAGGGAGAAAGGGACGGAGGAAGAGAGAGAAAGAGCAGTCTTTTCTTTTGACAAGAGTACGCAAAACAGCCACAAGTAGCAGCGGTGTTCTCCTGAGGCTCCTGCCTCAGCAGGCCGTGCAGCCTCCACACGGGAGATGCTCAGGAGGAGCCCATGGGCGACAGCATTGGCTCCACCTTTCAGAAACTCAAACATATTAACAAGAACCCTCTTGCCTAGCAGAGCCAGAGCCAGCACTCCTTGCGAGGACCTGCCTTCTGCCCTGGGACTACAGACGGACTGACTGCTCCGCAGCCATATCCCTCCCCACCTAGGAGAAAATGCCCATCATCTCCCACTGTACTAATTGTGAAAATAAGCTGTTCAAGAAGCACAATAATTGTAGAGCAGATGAACCAAAGCTCTCTAGACACAAATGCAAAGGTCAAAATTGATGGAGAGAGGAAAAAAATGAAAGAAAAATATTTCTCAGATAAATTAGCCAATGGCAAACTTTATAGTTACATTAAATGCTGTCTGGGGAAGGTTTCTCCATTCATGTCACGGCTACAGCGTAAAAGAGACCATTGTCCACACTCAGAACCCAGCATATTGAGAGTTATCATGTAGCACTTTTATAACGTGAAGAAGTTTTCTTTCCCTGAACTTCCCCCTCTCATCCCAGCATCCTGACTGAAGAAGGCTAACATTTGTCTGCTCATGATACTACTTTTAAAGTTGAATTCCGGGGTTCACCCATGCACTGTGCTTCCTTCTCTCTCCTCCCCACACTTGCAGCTGGACAAATATGAAAGGAGGAACAGCAACAACAAACCCACACACATTTGCCTGGGCAAAGAAAAATAATGAACTGAATATGCATACCCTCATTAACTAAATTTAATTATGCTGAGTGGCATAGTAATCAGTGGTTGCTCCAGTTACAGTATTCACTGAGAGGGAGGTGGATTCCAAATTAAGGCAAAGCATGGGGGACAGTCGCATACTGATGAGTGAGCCTTGCACAACGTGCTACAGCACACCATCTAAATCGTTATTCCAGACGCCAAAGAAAGAAGCACATTGCTCTGCCTTAAGACCAACGCAAGAACAATTAGGCAAGACGGCTCTAGTCCCGCACAGCCCGACTGCCCCGCCTCCATAAACTTCACGGCAGCCAGCCTGTGGCCGACTAGGATATTTGCATTTTTCTCTTTCTTTTTTCTTTTTTAAAAAGTGAACAAAAACTCACCCTGCCTTTAAAAAGAGAAGAAGGCCTATGCCCCTGGCCACAAGAGTGGGAAATCTTATCTAGCCCACTGGTGTGCAGAACACTCCAGGTTCCCACAACTTGAGCTTGAACTTTCAGCGGGCAGTGAACTCTATAACACGTGCGGGGAGCAACAAAGGAGGCGCCCAGAGGAAAGAAGGGAGGGGGACATTTGGGGGAGGAGGGTAGAAAAGGGTTATCACGCCAAACTCACCATCCACCAGGTCCTGGCTGACATGTCATAGCATAGCTGCCATTTGATGGAGCTGTCTGATGTTTTCCCAGCCATCCTGCTGTCAGCGACCTTCATCAGAAGCAGCTCAATGGAAGATAAGAGACCTAATCGAGAAAACATCAGCGGTGGCTTGCTGGACTACATGTAGGCCAATCCTTATCACACTGCATCATGGGAAAAGCTCCTTCATTAGCAGGAGGAACTGCAACCTCACAGATAGAAGGACAAGGATCAGTTCTTTTGCTTTTTTTTTTTTTTTTTTTTTTTGGTCTAAAGGGATTGGTGAAAGTAGCTAGCGTTCTTTGTGTATCATGTGTACAAGAGTTAAGTATCTTGCAAGTGGGCGGCTAACTGCCTTGCTGGGCGATGCAGACTAAAGTTTATTTGCATTCTTCTCTGTTGTATATTGTTTGACATGGTCCATGGTCCTTGCTGAGCAGATGAAGAGAGGGGCGGGGTGGGAGGGAGGGGAGGGGAGGGGAGGGGGGAAGGGAGCTGTAATTGCTCAGAATTAATATCTCCCCCAACAAAGACCTAACAGTTTCATTGACATAGACAGAGCACGGTTCAGATGTCACTGCACACAGGCATGAAGCATTTGGGTGTGTGTGAGAACACACACACACACACACACACACACACACACACACACACACAGTGGAACACACAGGTAGCAGCTGCAGCTGGTTTCAGCTGAGGTTGCCAAAGGCTACAAACTCCGTTTTCATGCTGGACATATGGAAACAGTTTAACTCTTTGAAATCGCTGTTCAAGAAGAGCTGGCCAGTTTGCAAGGGTAAATCGGCTTTGAGAACAGACTTTCTCTCAGGAAGGTTCTCTGCCTGGTGCTCGCTTCCTTCCAAAGGTGACCTAGAAACAGGAGGACCTGATAGAAATGAAGAAGAGGAGGGCCAGGTTTGTGCTTCAAGGTGTGACTTCAGACCCAGCTTCTCCTTTAGGTCGCCTCAGCTCCTCTCGTCAAAGGGGTCCTTTCTGCTTCCTTCTGGGCTTGGCATTGATTTCCCAGTGAGCACACACAGAGAGCAAGGACTAACTTACTAACAAAAGCACTTGTTTCTAATAGCCTGTCCTTCTTCTCTCCCTCCTCGCTTCTTTTCCTCCCTCTCTCCCTCCTTCCCTTTTTTCTTTCTTCCTCAATTTCCCAAAGAATAAAAAAGCTGAATAATGCGAAGAAAATCTTACAGAATCAGGACACTACAATTAGGGAACAAAGTCAGGCCAAGCTGATATATACAGACAAGCACATCTCTGCATACTGGCTGCCACGGAACTCCAGGTCTCTACCGGAGCAACAAGGCCCTCAAGCTCTCTGTGTTGCTATTTTTCACTCTTGCCTTCCACATGCCCTGCCTGGATTCTCTGCCAGCCTTCTAGGCTTAAGGTTCACATTGGCCGCACACAGTTTAAAGGGCCATGCTCCTGTTTGATTCAAGCAGAGGGAAGGGGGGAAATTGCTGTGTTACCGAGGAGTTTTCTGTTCTCTGCATTCAATGTGTGGGAGGCTGTAAAAGCAACTTGTTTCAGCTTGGAGCGTGGAAAATAAGAAGCAACCGTTTCCAGGCTGAAGCTCTGTCCTTTGGGTATTTTTATATTCACCTGGGGAGACATGTCAGCCACAGCCTCAGACAGGGCTTAAGGTGGGCTGGCTGGGCTGGCTGGGCTGGCAGCAGAAGGCCTGCCTTTTACAGAACTAGCTTATCCTCCAGCCTCCGGGGCACAGGGGGCTTCTGTGGCTCTCTCCTCCACCAAGGTTTTTAAATCTCTGCAGGAGGGCAGTCTGGGGACGCCACCTGGATGTCCCACCCAAGCTTTTACCTTTGAAGAACCCCATGATACTGATGTCTCCTCCCCGAAAACACTCCTCTCTCACCTCTACCCCTTCCCTTCCTCTTCAAAACTTAATTGCCAGTTTTCTTTGAGGAGTGTTTGGGTGACAAGGCCGCTAATGGTAATCATAGACAGTTGTTTTAACTTTCATGGACCCTAGCAACCATAATGGATGCCTGTTTTGGATACTGGGTGTTGCAGTGGTCCCTCAGAGGCCCAGAGGCTAAAGAGATACAGAGTCTCATGCCATGGACAGCAGTGTGCACCCAATGTCCTGGCAGCTAGGAGGAGATCTAGCTGCTTGGCATTGTCCAAGAAAGAGAGATATGTCCAGATAAGGATGTCCTCAGGCTGTGCCAAGCCAGCAGCAGCTTGGGCCCAGGACCTGTCTCTGATATTTGCTGAGTTCCCTATGGGGATGGCTGTGCGGCCTGGAGTTGATGCTTGGCATCTTGGCTCCTCTGCTCCTGTCAGCTCTGACGTGTCTGCCTCTGTGTGTGTACTCTGAGTGAAAGGCCAACTATTTCCTGCCATCCCTGCTTCCTTTGAAGGGTTCTTCAGGAGCACGAGCCAACTTTGGGTGACAGCCTGAAAGCTTTCATCCCACCCTGTTGCATGACCGGCACACTGGTACATCTGCTGAGAGGGTCCCTTCTTGCTCGCTCGGTGGGGACACCTCCTTTAATTAGTTGGTGACATGTGGGAAATGATGAGATGACAAGAGAAGCAAGGGGAAGGAGAGGCAGCAGGAGAGGAGAGAGGCACGGATAAACGTGTGAGCTGTGGGGAACAAAAGATGAGGCATAAATATGAGAACCATGTATCCCTTGCATGACTGGGGACACCACAGAAGAGGTAATGAGAGCTCACTGGGAAACGTCAAGGGCAAACTTGTAGTTGGGACTAGAATCAAGTAGAGGCATGTCCATGGTGACCATTCTCCATCCAAAGTCCTAAGGTGCCTTCCAGGGGGAACTGCTGGGTTTGCAGGCAGAAGATAGCTACGAGTAGCTCTCTATAGGAACTCATCTGCTGCAGGCCTGGGGGCTACATGGAAAGTTAAAAAAAACATTCAAACTCTGGCACAAGCGGACTTAACACCAGCACTCCTGGACATTGGCAGACTAAAGCCCTGGGCAAGCTGAGCCCTCTGCCCAAATCCAGTGCCAGTTGTTGCTGAGCTACCCCTGACAGTGCTTTGGTTTCTGATACTGGAAAACAAAGTAGGGGTTAGCCTGAAGCCTCAATTAAGGATATTGAGGCTTTGAGGGAACACCCCAACACACTTGTGTCTGCACTATCCTCAGCTTCTCACAGCCTCTTGTCCTCTAACAGCTGGGAATGCGGTGACCAATCATGGACATGGGAGCAGGGTCACAGTCACAGGATCGTCAGCCCCTACATCCCACTGCTTATGTGGTCTAGAACAGGTTCCTTAATCTCTGCCTTCCCTTTTGACTCTAATCATATGGGTAATAATTAAAACAGAATGAGAGGAAAGCAGACAAAAGCTCTCTTCTTCCCCACAAAAAGAGTGGAGATAAGTTACACACACTCAGAGCGAGGAAGAGAGAGAGAGAAGACAGAAACAGAGACTGGAGATATCCAGGGAAAAATAAGGAATGAGGAATGAGGAAGGCTGACAGTGAGAGCGTGAAAAAGACACTCTGTTGTCTGACTCTTTGCAGGGACTCCAAGCTGCCTCTGAGCCCCAGGCTCCTTCCAGCTTCTTGTACTGTTCTGAAGAAGCCACCCAAGTCCAGAAGCTGTTTTCACACTCATCAGATTCTACAAACAAATCAACCTCTGCTCAGTAACTCGACCTCCGGAGACTGCAAGTTTAGACGCTATTTGGATATTTATTTACTTAAACTATTTAGCTTATTTTTGGGTTTTAAACCTCGGTGTCCATTCTACATAATTGTGCTGAGTTCACGAGCCTGGGGACATGAATGCAGCAGTAAACTATTACATGGATGGATAAGTGTTCCTCTTTGGACAGTATTCCTGGGTTCTTGTTAGCCACTTGCTAACCGTATAAGCTCAAACAAGCTGCTTCAACTCTGTGAACCTCAAGTTCTTCCCCGTGAATGAGGGCTGAAAGCACCATCCCTCGTGGAGTGTTTGGGAGGATATCACTGGATCATGTGTGGACCTATGGCTTGGTGGTAGCGTGTCCTTACTCCCAAGCTCATCCTCATGTCCAGCTTTCCCTCCCCTCAGGATTCAAGGATAGGACTTGCAGCTAACCAATGTGTCACTGCCCCTCACCCTCTGACCTCTCAGACTGGGCAATCCCCTGAGACATGGTCCCCAGGGTCAGAACTTAGCAGAAAAAGGATAGATTCAGCATGAAATTGTTGCCTCATCTCAAGCGCTTGAGCCCTTTGCTTAGCTATCTCCCTCCAGCGATGCTGTCTGCAGGGGCAGCAGCCCTGGGCTGCTCCTTTGGAATGAAGTCTGGACAGGTCAATGAATGCTGCCAGGGTTGCCCACTAGCAGAGGAGGACACAGCTTCCCACCTACCCCAGTATTCTTCCTACCGCACCTGAAGGCTTTGTCTTAAGCCATCTGCCCTGTTCTTAAAAACTCCCTTGAGTTTGGTCCCCACAGGCTGGACGAAAAGATATTTTGGAGACAAGTAGCAGATTTTTTTAAAACATTTCCAAACAAGGAGATTAAGCATTTACAAGCATGGAAACAGCTCATTACGCAAGTGGAGTCCCACAGTGATGATGGGAACCACCCCTGGTTTCTCCTGGAGGAAGCTGTTTGCTTCCAGAAAGGGAAAATTTGATTAAAACCAGGAAAAGAGTCCTAGCCTGGAACCAGAGAGTGTTCACCTGAGGTTATATCAACTTTTCTCTACGGAGTTTCAAAATCAAATGCGTGTTTTCTGAAAATATGTGTTCGAAACATTTTCTCGTTTTATGGCTGTCTAGAGAAATGTGCAGCAACTGTAGCAACTGGTATAGGGGGATTTTCACTTTGATTCTAGGTTAAAAATGGTTGATGACTCTGGTGTTTTTGTTCGTTCGTTTGAAACAGGGTCTCTCTATGTAGTTCTGACTCTCCTGGAGCTCACTGTGTAGATCAGGCTGGCCTCAAGCTCAGAGAGATCCAAGGCACGTGCCACCACATCTGGCTCAGATTGATTCCGCTTTGAATAAAGAGGCCAAGCAGATCCATTACATTCATTTATAGCCAGCACTGCCTTAGAAGGATGTAGGCTCAATTACAAATACTTTTTGTTGTTTCTTTGTTTGCTTTGAGACAGGGCCTCACACCCCGGCGGCCTAGAACTTCACAGTGGAATGGACTGTCCTTCATCCCATGGTGCTCCTCCTGACTCCGCCCCCTGAGTGCTGGCATTGTAGGCATGCTCCCCTGTATCTGGCTCAATTATAAATGCATTTGTGCTTTTTGAAATATTCTACTGTTCATGCATTGAAATTATAAGCAAAAGCAAAGAGTTGCATAAAAGGTCCCTGGGCCCAGTGTATTTTGCTATGTTCTGTAACTCTACAATTATAGATATTCCTTACAATGGCTGTTTGGATGCTCAGCTTCTCAAGGTAGCAGAAGCAGTATGCATTCCATAGAAGCTGCTTCAGTTTTGATGTTTGATTTTTTTTTTTTTTTAATGAACCAGGACTCATAAAAGCAGGAACTAATAAAAGCAGCTACAGATTCCTTAAAGACCATGTAAAAGCGTCTAACTCAGGCCCTGCGATGCCGTGGTCTCTCCGCGGCCATCATTAGGAGTGCCCAACCTTCCTCACTACACCCTTTCTCTAATCTCAGCCACCAGTCATACAAGACAAGCGAAGTTGGATACCCATGCACTCAGGGAATGGACAAAGAGAGAAAGAATGCCCTCAAAAGTAGTCCGGGTAGAGTGTGGAGGGAAGGAAGACACCCCTGAGCAGGGGTTACTGCTCTACTCCCCTTTAACCAAAGTAAGAGATGGCTTGATCCCAGTACAAGTTCTATCTAGCTCTGGGAGCAGCCATCTCTGCCAGCGAATGTGTTTACTCAGCAGCAGGTGTTACGCTAGGTGCAGATGAGCAAAAGTCTTACTTGTCCTGAAGGAACTTAGTCTTTAGCAGAAGTAAGAGGCAACACCTGACATTAACCACGTTTCCGTGCAAGTAGATACAATGTCTCATCCATGGTGTCTGCTTTAAAGGAACAAGGCCATGAGAAGGCTGGCAAAGTTAGGAAAATTGGAGAAAGCTTCATAGAAGAGACAGGTTAAGGGCGGAGGTGGTGGTGGGGGAAGTTGGGCAGGATTCTACATACAGCCTGATAGGTCACCTCCAGAGATGGAACGAGCCAATTCAAGCCAAATTAGAGTATATAAATGCAGGTTTATTGGGGGCAGCTCTTGGTGGGTTCACCAATCTCACAGAGAGGTCAGTGAAGTCACCACGCAGAGGGAGACAAAAAAAAAAAAAAAAGTGGAGGCTGTGGGCAGAGAGAGAAAGTCCACCATGGGGGGTGGGGGAGGGGAGGAAAATGGAGAGAGACAGACAGATTGAGAGAGAGAGAGAGAGAGAGAGAGAGAGAGAGAGAGAGAGCACAAAATATCTGCATTATATAGGGAAGAGCTTCTGAAAGTGGGAAAATCCCAGCCCCTGGGCTGAAAAGTTCAGGGCAGAGGGCCGGGTATGCTAGCCATGCCCTATAACAGGTAGGGAATGAGAGATGCCGGGAGAACCTGGATGCAAGGTCCACTTTGGTTGAATGGACACCTCAGCTGCTTGTCGGGGTTTGAATCCCAACACAGCCCTCTAGGCAGCTGATTATCTTCATTTTGCAATGAAGCAATTTACTCCTGGATGAATGCTAAAGCTTGGAATGAAAACCAGAGCTGTCATTCTCTAAAACCCTCCTTTGTTCCAGGGTACTGCCTGCTTTCACCCTGGAACCTAATCATATACCCAGCTCTGATTCTCTTAGGACAGCAATAAGGTAACTGAGGTCTATATTGGAAGGCTCAGGATGTGCACACGCTCCGTTTGCTGGCTCTACTGGCTTAAGGAGCGGAAGGACACGATGGAAAGCAAGTTTCTGCTATGGGTCCTTCAACAAGGCACCCAGAGACAAGCCCTGAAGATAGCACCCCCACTGTACTTTATAAGCTCAGCAAAGTTTGGTTGAAATGTAATTTATACAGTTATTTAAGTAATGGGGTTTTACAAATGTATACACCTGTCTAATCTATCCCTATGAGGATGGAGCAACATGAGAGCTCTGGAAAAATTCTTGTCTGCTGAGGGTATCTAAACCCAACTTTAATCGCCATTTTGATTTTTACTAACGTATTCCATGCATTTTCTAGAAATTCATATTGATAAATTTCTAGAAAACTTGTTTGTTTGTGTCTGGGTCCTTTGTTCAACCTAAGTTTTTGAGATGTAGCTGCAGTATTTGATTATACCGTAAGTTGTTTCTGAAGGGCATGTGAGTTGCTTCTAGATTTGTGGTATCAAGAGATAAGCTAGAAACCGCATTGGTTAGATCATTTTAAGTCTTCCAGGTATGTATGAAGCAGTGGCATTGCTAGGTCCTATAATGGATGTATAGTTCATTCAAGGCCAAGTTTCCAGGTTTTCAGAGTAGCTCTGGCAGTCTGCATCTATAGGTGCTATGTAGCAGTTCTAGATTTTTAGGTGGGTGTGACAGCACACCCCTGTAATCTCAGCACTTGAGAGAAGTACGAAGAGGATCATGAGCTTGAGACCAGTCTGGGCTCCACAGTGAGACTTTAGATGAAAATGAAAATCAGGTTGTGTTCATCTTCCCCATCTTGTGGCACAGACAGCATTCTTCAACTAGTGTTTTGGTGGTTGTCTAAAGAACTGACTTTAAGATGATCTTTCTGCTTCTGGGTTATTGTGAGTGAGCTATCCCAGAAGCAGAAAGATGCACACGGTATATACTCACTCATACAGACATATAATATAGGATAAACCTACTAAAATCTGTACACCTAAAGAAACTAATCAAGAGGGAGGACTCTTGCTAAAATGCTCAATTCCTATCCAGAAAGACAAAGAGGCTGGACATCAGAAGAAAGAGAAAAGAGGGAACAATTCAGGAGCCTGACACAGAGGACCTCTGAAAGGCTCTGCCCTGCAGGGTAATGAGGCAGATGCTGAGACTCATAGCCAAACTTTAGGCAGAGTGCAGGGAATCTTATGAAAGAAGTGGGAAACAGTAAGATCTGGAGAGGACAGAAACTCCACAAGGAGAACAACAGAACCAAAAAAATCCGAGCACAGGGGTCTTTCCTGAGACTGATACTACAACCAAGGACTATGCATGGATAAGACCCCTGCACAGATGTAGCCCATGTCAGTTCAGTATCCAAGTGGGTTCCATTGTAATAGGAACAGGGACTGTCTCTGACATGAACTGATTGGCCTGCTCTTTAATTACCTCCCCCTGAGGGGGAAGCAGCATTACCAGGCCACAGAAGAAGACAATGCAGCCACTCCTGATGAGACCTAATTGACTAGGATCAGAAGGAAGGAAAAGAAGACCTCCCCTATCAGTGGACTTGGGGAGGGGCATGCATGCAGAGGATGGAGGAAGGGAGGAATTAGGATGGGAGGAGGGAGGGACAGAGGGGGGATACAAAGTGAAAAGGTGTAATTAATAAAGAAAAAAAAACTTGAAAAAAAAAGAAATAAACTTCTGCTACTTATAAATTAAAAAAAAAAAAAAAGAATTGACTTTAGTTTCCTGTGTTGTCCTCTGCTGACAGGGAACCCTTCATGTTACAAACATTTTGTGCTCTTTTTGCCAACTACTTAGTCAAATGTCCAATTTGATTTCTCCTTTTATTATTGAAGTATAAATATATTTAAATAAATTCTAGACATGGATTCTTCTTTAAAATAATAATTTTAATTCTGTGTATATACGTGTATCTGAGTATGGATTTATGACATAAGGTGCTGCTCCCACAAAGGCCAGGTGAGACTGGAGCCAAAATTAAAGGCCACCTGATAAGAGTTCTAGGAAGTGAGCCCAGGTCCTCTGGAAGAGCCATAGTGTTTTTAACCACCAAGATATGCCTCCGTATCCTCAGATATAGAATCTTGTTACACATCTGCATTATAGAATAACTGTCATAGCCCATACTTTATGAATTTTCTCAGTACTGTTTTAAATTTGGGTGAAATCTAGCTCCCTAATCTTTTATAGCTTCTCTCTGTTTTCTGTCTAAGACATTTTTATTTGCCAAAACATCACAAACACACAAAAGATCCTTTTGGTGTTTCCTGGGAGATACTTAGGAATCTTGATTTTGTTTGGGTCTGTGACCCACTGCAAATCCATTTTCATGTATGATGTAAGTTAGAGATCGATGCTCTTATCTTTTAATGTGGGTAATTGTTCCAGAAGCATTTGTTGAAAAGAATTTCCATTTCTCTTTGAACAGCTTTGGGCCATCTGCAAAAGTCACCTCGCCATACCCATGTGAGTTGCCATCTCTGATCTCTACTTGTTCATATATTCCCTAAGTGTGTCTATCCATTTGCCAACAACACACATTTTTATATAAATTTATTCACTTATTCATTTTATGTCTCAATCACAGCCCTTCTCCCAGTCTCACACTTTCTCCCTCTTCTGCCTTTCCCCCTTCCCCCTTCTCCTTAGAAAAGGGGGGCCCCTGACTCCTAACAAGCCCAGCCTGGCACATCAAGTCACATGAGGACTTAGTACTTCCTCTTCTGTTGAGGCCAGGCAAGGCAGCCCAGCTAGGGGAAAGTGATCCAAAAGCAGGAAACTGAGTCTGTGTCAGACCCACGTTCCCCTTGTTGCTAGGAGACCCACATGAAGAACAAGCTGTCCATCAGTTACAGAAGGCAAATAACACACCTTCTTAAGCACTGTAGCACTTCAATAATGCCACCCTACCTGCCTTTTCTCTTTGAAGACTGTTTAGCTCTCTTGGGTCCTCTGCATTTCTGTTCCTGTTTTGTGCTTAGTTCGTTGGCTTCTGTTGAGATTTTGATTTTATTCTCCTCCACATTCTTCTGTCCATTTCTGTGTAGAGGTTTGAGAATAAGTTTAAAGAAAATGTAATTTAGAAACTTTAGCATCGTGTATTTATTGTTTTGGGGTGCTTTGACTCATGAAACTGTATTTTGCAGTTGCTCCCCACCAGACTGAAGAAATGTAATTGACTACTCCAACTGATATCACCCCAAGGCCAAAAGGTGATAGAATTGATTTTTATATATTGACTTCCCATCTTCATCAGTCTTGCTAAATTTGTTCATTTGATAAGGATTGTTTGTTTGGTTTTGTTTTGGTAGTTAAGAGGTAACCTTGTCTTCAGTGCTGGGTGGATACCTTTTCTAGACTGTGTGGTATCATTCCTTTCCTCCTTCCTTCCTTCTTTCCTTCCTTTTTCTTTTTCCTTTTTTTTTTCTTTTTCTTTTTCTGTTAATGAAGTGGTTCATAACCCCAGGGGCAATGTTGCTGAATGACATGGTGAGAAAATACATTCTTATTTTGTTTCAAATATTTGTAGAAAACTGTTTACGTTAAATAAATCCTCAGTTTCTGACATTTTTGTCACTACCAATAAAACATTGTTGGAATTTGGAATGTAAACAGATACCTTTGGAAAAAAAAAAACAAAAAACAAACAACCCAAGATACTCTCATTAAAATGCTTGGCATTGTTAAATAGTTAATGAAGAAACTCTAAGGGCGATGTGTTGGTAGACACCTCAAGCTCTACCTTAGATATGTTAGCTCTCCAATTCTGAGGCACAGCTCTGCATCTGGGGAGAGGGAACTGTCAATGACAAGTCCCCCAGATAGAATCAGCTCTATTAAAAACAAAAAAAAAGAGTTCACAAAAATCTAGCTCTTTACTAATGTGCTTTCCCATGCTGGACGGAAAGCATTGACACTTGCTCTGGGAGCTGCACCCGTTGAGCTAGTGTCACAGCCAGCCTTTCCCACGAGTCTTCTAACATTCTTGAAGTCGGAGTATAAATCTGAATTCTTCATTTATTGAGATGATCATGAAACTTTCCTCTTTAATCTCCTAGTGTTACAGACGATTAATTAATTTTAGAACGCTAAACTTCCAGACTTAACAACTCCATGTTTCATTACTATTTTTAGACATTACTGGCTTTGGTTTGATATTTGTTGATCTTCTGTGTCTGTTCATAAGAAAGACTTGTCTGTGACATTCTTTTCTTAGAATAGCATCTGTTTGGGGACCACATAATGCTTGCCCAGTGATGAGCAAGGGAATGTTCTTTCCCTCCAGGTTTTCTGGAAAAGGTTTTGGGAGTGTAATGTCTTCCTTAAGAGTGATACAACTTCAGTTTCCTGCTGGGGAATGGGAGACAGAAGTCGTTTCTTAAAGGGGAAGCCAGATGAAAGACAGGCTTGTGCTTCTATACAAGTCTGCAGCCTTTCCACGCTTCAAGTCGGCACAGATTTGGGTAAACTGACGGTTTGGCCTGCAGATGGGGCAGCATTGCAGAGAAATCCCACTTTGTCTCTCTATCTGACTTGGATGGCAGTGCCCTGGCATCATCCTGAGAGAATGGAGTGTGAAAAGCTGAGCTTCCCTGAGGGCCTGAAGACAGGGCCATACAGGTCAGGGAATGTCTTACCCACTGAGCCATCTTGTCAGACCCAACTTGTTTTGTTTGTTCTTTTGAACAGGGTCTGATATAATCCAGGCTGGCCTCAAATCCACTGCGTAGCCAAGCATGACCTTCAGCATCTGACACCCGACCCCCACCTCCTGAGTGCTGACCTTGTGAATATTTAGGACCTCCCCTGCTTTGATGTGGTACTAAGGATTAAATCCAGGACCACAAGCTTGCTCTCTGCCAGCTGAGCCTCACTTTACGTTGTAAAATACTCAGAGGGCTGGAGAGATGAACAGTTAGGAGCGCTGCTGCTCTTTTAGGGGCCCCAAGCTGAGTTCCAAGTACCCATGTCAGGCAGCTCCCAACCGCCTGGAGCTCCAGCTCCAGATACCTGCACTCATGTAGTACACACACACACACACACACACACACACACACACACACACACGCTACTTTAAATCTTAAAAAATAAAAGCTGTCTTCATTCTTCTTGTTACATTTTATTTAATTTTGGTTTTGAGGGTTTTGTTATTGGAAAATCACTTCTTGATTTTCTTCTCCAATCCTCTTCTTTTTCCTTTAGATTATTAACCCTATGTCCCATTCCCTGTTTCCACTCACTCGTTTATGTTGCTACACTTACCTGAACAATGTTTGGCTTCACAGGACTTCCTACAGTGCATTTGCTGTTTTCTGTTTTGTGGTTGCTGATGATGTGTTATTGAGCTGCGAGTGATTTACGTGTGTTTATAGATCTAAAATAGATTGCTGCTGCTGCTGCTGCAGCTCTTTGCTCTCTCCTCACTGAGTGGTGGTACTGGGGACCGAGTCCACAAGAATAGTCTGTTCAATAAGTAGATTCCTCTCAAACACAGAGGTGACCTTTACACAGCATACAGAGGTCACAGAAAAAACTGAAGTTTTACCTATTCGGTATCTTTGAATTTAATAGTTGAGAAACATTTAAAACTTCAAGGTTTTTTTTTTGTTTGTTTGTTTTGTTTTCTGATAAAAATGACCAATAAAGGCCAGCGAGATTGTTCAGCAGAAAAAGGCACTTGCTACCAAGCCTAGTGACCTGAGTTCAATCCAAAGAACTCTCATGTTAGAAGGAAAAGAGAAAACCCAGCTCCCAAAAGTTCTCTTCTTTTCTCCCCACATACACTGTGGCGTGCCCACACCACCTCCAAACACAATATCAGCAAACAAATGCAAGAAATTGTTATCAATGACCTGAACTAGGACACAAATGGATGAATTTGACTCAAGAAAGGTGGCAACACAGAGGGAAAAGTTAGCAAAATGGATGAGAAAATAAGCAATATGGATGAATAAGTAGCATGGAGGAAAATTCAACAAGGAAATTGAGATTTTGAAAGAAAAATATTTAACCAAATAGAAATCTTGGAAATAAAAAGCACAAGCAAAACAAACAATTGAAACAAACAAAGAAACAGAAAACAGTGGACAGCACCAACAATAGACTCTATCAAACAAAAAAAGAACATCAGAGTCAGAGCTAAGAAAATACTGTATCCAAATATTAATTTTTAAAAAAAAGGTAAAAGTGTCCCAGATCTCAGAATTATGAATAAGAAATTTAGCTCAAGATTCATGAAATAGAAGAAGAGTATAGACACTAAAGACTTTTAGAGGATATGTTTGGTGAAATTATACCAGGGAATTCTCAAGTCTAGATAAAGAAATAGACATCCAAAACCCCAAATAGATGTGGTCCGAGAAGAAACTGTATTACAATCAAGATGTCAAAACTTCAAAGAAGAGAAGTAGTAACAGCTGTATGGGAGAAATGTCAGCTCGCCTATGAAGGCAGAAGCATCAAAATAGCATCAGAAATCTCAGCAGCGCCCCTCAAAGCCTGAAAAGCAGGTTTCATGATGTGAAGGTGTGAAGGTAAGTAATTAGCAACCAACATGTCTCGCAAAACTATCTTTTAAGATGAGAAGAGAAATAATGGACTTCAAGACAAGCACAAACTGAGTAAGTCAGTTTATGACCACCAGCCCAGCATGAAGAAACTTAAAGAAAAAGAGAGGGGGAAAGACAGACTCAATCACAAGGGCACAGAAGAGGATAGATTTCCTGAAAGGAATAGCTAAAGGAAAGAGCTACAGGAAGCGATACACCATGTGAAACACAGTGAGACTGCAAACCTCTAATACTTACAAAGGAGAAAGGGGAAAACAAGTAATCATTTAACCAACCAGACAAAAGGGGCCAACAAAGTCACAGGAAGTAGTAAACATCCCTCCTTTATAGCTTTTAATATAAATGACCAATAAAGAGACACAGAATGACCGACTGAATTAAAAACCTAGATTCCATTATCTGTTATCTCCAAAAGAGACACACCCCACTGGTAAAGACTACAGCAGACTGAGAGATAAAGGATGGAAAATGATTAAACAAGCAGAGATTGAAAACAAGATGGAATAGCTATTCTGGTATCTGAAAATAGATGTCAAATCAAAGTGAAAAGAGATAACAAAAGCAAGTACATAATAATAAAGGGAAGACTTGGTCAAGATTCACAGCTGTAAATAAATATGCACTCAACGCTGTGACTCACACTTCTACAAATAGTAATGGACATAAAAGGGAAATAGATCTCGCTACAGTAATAGTTTGGTGATTTCAATGAATTGTTTCATTTATTTGTTTCGTGACTGTGTGAGTGCATGTGTGTGTGTGTGCAGGTGACATAATACTTAACTGCAAAGATGCTAACCAGAAAACTCTTAAACCTGATAACACTTTCAGGATAGCAGGATTAAAATCTACATACAAAATTGAGCATGCTTTTTGTATACTAACAACAATCTTACCAATAAAAAAGTCAAGGTAGGAGGGGATCCCAGCCACAACAAACTAAAAAATTCCTCTGAATTCACTTACCAAGAGACTGAAAACCTACATACTGAAATCTTTAATATACAGAAGGAAAATATCAGTGAAGACCCTAGAAAATAAAAAGACCTGAGTTGTTAATTGGTGGCAGAATTAATATTGTAAAAGAGTCTCTCCAACCAAAAGTGATATGCAGAGTCTGTGCAATCCCCATCAAAATGCCAAGACTTGAAAAAAAAAAAATAACAGTACTCAAATGTACGAGGAAGCACAAATACCTCTAAACAACCAAAGTGATGACTTGAAGAAAAATGCTAGAAGTATCATAATACCAACCTCGAATTACATTACAAAGCCATAGTGACAAAAGCAGCATTGTACTGGTACAAAAACAGATATGTAAACCCATGGAATAAAACAGATACACTAAATCTAATAGGTGAGAAAGTGGGGAAGAGCATTGAACTAAATGGTACAAAAGACAACTTTTTAACAGAACACTTAGCTCAA
Organism: Psammomys obesus; assembly: GCF_907164565.1. Classification (NCBI taxonomy): domain Eukaryota; kingdom Metazoa; phylum Chordata; class Mammalia; order Rodentia; family Muridae; genus Psammomys; species Psammomys obesus. The sequence continues at coordinate 5,683,641 of NW_026585686.1, read as the reverse complement.
TCTCTAAGATTAACAATTAATAAATTGGACCTCATGAAATTGAAAAGCTCTGCAAGGCAAAGGACACTGTCAGTAGGACAAAACAGCAGCCTACAGACTGGAAAAGATCTTCACCAACCCTACATCCAACAAAGAGCAATATCCAAAATATGTAAAGAACTCAAGAAATTAAGCACCAACAAACCAAATGACTTAATTTAAAAATTGGTTACAAAGAAAAACAGAATTCTCAACAGAGAAATCTCTAATGGCCAAGAAGCTCTTAAAGAAATGTTCAATGACCTTAGTTATCAGGGAAAAGTAAATCAAAACAACTCAGAGCTTCCATTTTACACCCAACAGAATGGCTAAGATAAAAAACTCAAGTGACAGCACATGCTGGCAAGGGTATAGAGAAAGGGGAACCCTCCTCCATTGCTGGTGGGAATGCAGACTTGTACAACCATTGTGAAAATCAATTTGGAGATTTCTCAGAAAAATGGGAATAGATCTATCTTAAGACCCAGCTATACCACTTCAGGGCATATAACCAAAAGACGCCCCACCATTATCACAAGAACACTTGCTAAACTATGTTTATAGCAGCTTTATTCATAATAGCCAGAATCTGGAAGGAACATAGATGTCTTTCAACTGAAGAATGGATAAGCAAGAAGGAGGACCCTGGGTAAGATGATCAGTCCTCACTCAGAAAGGCAAACCAGACAGACATTGGAAGAGGGAGAAAGCAGAGAACAGGACAGAAGCATAGCACAGAGGGCCTCTGAAAGGCTCTACCCAACAGTGTATCAAAGCAAATGCTGAGACTCATAGCCAAACTTTGGGCAGAGGGCAGGGAATCTAATGAAAGAAGAGAGAGATAGAAAGACCTGAAGGGGACAGGAGCTCCACAAGGAGAGCAACAGAAGCAAGAAATCTGGACCCAGGGGTCTTTTCTGAGACTGATACTCCAACCAAAGGCCATTCATGGAGATAACCTAGAACACTTGCACAGATGTAACCCATGGCAGCTCAGACTCCAAGTGGGTACCCTAGTAAGGGGAACAGGGCTGTCTCTGACATGAACTCAGTGGCTGACTCTTTGATCACCTGCCCCTGAGAGGGGAGCAGCCTTGCCAGGACACAGAGGAGGACAATGTAGCCAGTCCTGATGAGACCTGATAGGTTAGGGTCAGAGGGAAGGGGAGGAGGACCTCCCCTATCCCTGGACTTGGAGAGGGGCATGGGAGGAGATGATGTTGGGAGGGTGGGGTTGGGAGGGAATGAGGGAGCCACAGCTAGGATACAAAGTCAATAAACTGTAATCAATAGAAAAAAAATTGTAATAAAAAGAAATTGTGGTACATTTACACAATAGAATATGCTCAGTTATTAAAAATGAGGAAATCATAAAACTTGCAGGCAAATGAATGGAACTAGAAAAGATCATCCTGAGTTAAGTAACCCAGACCCAGAAAAGACTAGCATGCTATGAACTCACTTGTAAGTGGATATTAGCCATATAGTACAGAATAACCATACTACCATTTAGAATCCACAGACCCAAAGGAGCTAAATAACAAGGAGGTCCCAAGAGAGGAGACTTGAATCTCACTTAAAAGAGAAACTAAAATAGGCATCTGAAGTAGATGGAGAGCGGGAACTGGATGGAAGACAGGTTGGGAAGGGTAACGGGGTGGGGATCAAGTGTGCGGAGAGGGGGTGGGGATGCAGAGGAGCAGGAGAGAGAGAACAGAAATTGGTGGGGGACATCTCTGGGACAGGGGAGGTTCCTGGAGTCTACAGTGGGTGATTCTAGCTGAGACTTCTAGTAGATGGGGGGGAGGGGTTAAGGAGGCTGAAGTAGCTATCTCCTGTAGCCAGGTAGGACTTCCAATGGAGTGGGGGGGACACCAATCCACCCATAAAACCCTTGACCCAAAATTTGTCCTGCTTACAAGAAGTGTAGGGATAAAGATGAAGCAGAGGTTAAGGGAATGGCCAACCAATCTTGAGACCTGCCCCATGGGAAAGAGCCAACCCCAATCACTATTAATGATACTCTGCTATACTTATAGACAGGAGCCTACCATAACTCTCTTCCGAGAAACAGTTGCAGAGACCCATAGTCAAACAATAGGTCGAGCTCAGGAAGTTCTGTGGAAGAGTGGGAGGAAGGATGCTGCAAGAAGACCTACAGAGCCAGCCACCCTGGGCCCTCACAGACTGAACCACTAACTAAAGAACATGCATGGGCTGGACCGAGATCCCTCCACACATATGTAGCAGATGTGAATCATGGCCAACATGTGGGAGTAGGGGCTGCCTCTGACTCCGTTGTCTGCCTCTAGATCTCTTTCCCTTAGCTGGGCTGCCTTGCCAGGCCCCAGTGGGAGAAGATGTGCTTAGTTCTGCTGGAATTGAGGTGTCATGGTGGGGCGGTACCCTTGGGAGTCCCTTCTGAGGAGAATGAGAGGGGAGCATGGGAGGAGGTAGGGAGTGCAGGTGGACTGGGAGGAGAGGAGGGAGGGGCTGGGATGAGGCTGTGAAGAGATTAAACAAATAGATTAAAAAGCTCATCGATTTTATTAATCTTTTCAATAGCTACCTTGTGACTTTGGTGTTTTTTTCTATCACTTTTGTGCATTTTCCTTTTTCATACTTCACATTCTATTTTAAAAACTTTTTTGTTAAACCTTGGATTTAATTTGCTTTAAATTTTCAGTTACTTAAAACTGGCCTAAAGACACTGTTTTGGCACAGGTTAGCTTGCAGTGCAGACTCACACTGCTTTCCACCCAGCCTCCTCTCCAGGCAGCTGACTCTCCTCATCCATTATTGTCTTGCAGACTCTTCTAGACATAGAGCTGCCCTAGTTCTTCGTCATAAAACAGTCCCTCATGTTCTGAGTCTGGCTATTGTAAGATCCTCACCCCACCCTTTTTTCCTCAGGCTCTACATACTTTGGATCCTTAAAAATACCAATGGTGAAGACTTCTACTGGCAGAACAGGAGGCAAGCTTTCCCCTCGTTCTCAAGATTATCTTTTAACTTTCATTCTTCAGCGTCTCTGTACTTGCACAAATCATGTATGGCCTAAAACAATTTGTCCATTGTACCTTTCCCAAACCATCCTATTTGACTTACGCTCATTCATACAGACATCATGATAGCAAAGCTTACCAAAGGGGAAAGGAGGAGGAAAGTCAGAGAAACATAAATTCAAGTCCCAGACAGGCAAGGTGGTGCACGCCTTTAATCCCAGCACTAGGGAGGCAGAGGCAGGCAGATCTCCGAGTTAGGCAACAGCGTTGTCAACACAGTAAGTCCCAGGACAGTCAGGGCTATATAGAGAGGCCCTGTCACTAATAACAATAATAATAATAACAACAATAATAATAACAATAAATTTGGATACCAGCTCTGTGCTTCTTAGCATTGTCAACTACACAAAGGTTGAAACATTTGGAAACTGCAGGGTCCTCATGTATAGAGCAAGTCTACCCACTGCCCTGTGTGTGCTGGAAGGTACAGATGGTGACACTAGAGACTGTGTCCCACAAGGAAGGGGCTGCCTGGTAGGCCTCATCTGGATGAGGTCAGTGTTTGTATCTCACTGGCTGCATGAGCACTCAAAGCTCCAGCGTGGGATTAGAGCCATGGGTCACCCTTCACACTGCTCCCGCTTGCTCTGGTAAGGCAGCCCAACAACCTGCTCCCTCCCAGACCTTCTGTCTCTCAGGAATACCTGGAGCCTTGGACAGGTGCTAGGAATTTTTCCTGAACACTCCTCAAGTGTTTGAGCCAATAGAAAACAATTGAGTTTGGGCTTATGCAGCTAGCTATAAAATTCACAAATAAATGATGTCTAAAAAGAACCAAAAACAACCTTTTCTTCACTAATGACCCCAGGCCAAACCCATTCAGAAAGCCCTTAAGCACTGTCTTTTTCTGTGGCCTGGTAAGGCTGCTCCCCCATTAGGGGAAGGTGATCAAAGAGCAGGCCAATCAGTTCCTGTCAGAAACAGTCCCCTGTTCCCATTACTATGGAACCCAATTGGACACTGAGCTGCAATGGTCTACAGCTGTGCAGGGGTTCCAGGTTATCTCCATAAATGGTCCTTGTTTGGAGTATCGGTTTCAGAAAAGACCCCTGGGCCCAGACTTTTTGGATCTCTTGCTCTCCAAGTGGAGCTCCTTGTTCTCTCCAGGTCCTCCAACTTCTTTCATAAGATTCCCTGCACTCTGCCTGAAGTTTGGCTATGAGTCTCAGCCTCTGCCTCATTACCCTGCAGGGTAGAGCCTTTCAGAGGCCCTCTGTGGTAGGCTCCTGTCCCGTTCCCTGTTTTCTCCCTCCTCCGATGTCCATCCTCTTTGCCTTTCTGAAAGGGGTTTGAGCGTCTTAGCCAGAGTCCTCCTTCCTGATTAGCTTCTTTAGGTGTACAGATTTTAGTATGTCTATCCTATATTATATGTCTAATATCCACTTATAAGTGAGTATATACCCTGTGTGTTTTTCTGCTTCTGGGATAGCTCACTCAGGATGATCTTTTCCAGTTCCCACCATTTACCTGCAATTTTCATGATTTCCTTGTTTTTTATCGCTGAGTAATATTCCATTGTGTGGATGTACCCCAATTTCTGTATCCATTCCTCAACTGAGAAACCTGACTTTCTTTTGAGCATCGCAGCCCACACAAGTACTAAGATATCAGAAGTCGAACTGCTCTGTGGTCCCTGCTTCCTGGGTGACACTATGAAATAGAAGAAGCATGGCCTGAGAGGCTGGAAACCTCTGTCAAACACAGCGTGGATACAGCCTAAGAGACTCCTACACAGGCCTCTATCTCAGCTCCTCGTGCTCCGCATAAAGGTAGGTGGGGTGGCCATTGTCTATTGTCTCCTGAGTCTGTACTATGTGTTCTGAGAGTACCCACTAAGATCCTGTCCCGTCATGCTTCGCTGGAATCACTGACATTACTGATGAGATGCCTATGGCTGCGCATAGGTGATGGAACTTATCAAACCTGCAGAATGAGGGTTCCAAAGAAGTGAGACTGGGGCCTGCTCCGCCCGGTGCCTGCACTGTGAAGAGCCTTCTCTTCTCTGAGGATGGCTTTGTGTTCTCTCCACGGTGACAGTAATTGCAAAGCTCATCTTGAGGTTTCTACTTTCTACACTTTGGAGCTGACGTGGCTGCCATTTTAATCCAGCTGGACTCCAGTCATATCTCCTAAAGATAGGTACTTGGACATGGATCCCAAACACCTCGTACAGTCATGAGCCCATTGCATGTGATAAGGATTTGATGGCCGGCTGACAGTTTACGCTTACCAAGTGGAAAGCCTTCATTGGTTTTAGTCACTGGCCCATCCTCTCCGAGTGCAGGGACTGCCACCCACCTGCTCCACAACGCCTCCTAGCCGGCCTCCGAGAGCGCGGCGGCCCATGCGGGCAGTTCACAAGAGGGGCAACTTCTTTGTGGCGTATTTTGCTCAAACGGCACGGTTTTAGCACGGCTGTCATAACTGTCTACGCCTTCACTTAAGACAAATGTGTTTTCACGCGATTGTACATAGCCCTGAGGAACTCATTTCCAGCTTTGCTCGTGATGTGAAAGAGCCAAACACAGATAAGTCTCTGGTTCTCCACGACACGCTGCCACTGTAATTATGGCTTACCACACACCCATAGTTAACAGTGACTGCAGTTAGCGATGGAGCAGCCGTCTACTCTGAAAATACATTAAACGCTACTTTTGTTCTTTCCCCGGGCACAGTGAGTGGCTACCAGGGCAGGATTACACTCTGCTAAGCAGATTTCGTAGCTCTGAGCCTCTAATCATTTGCAACCATTAGAGAACACACGGGAAGGAACCAATTAAAAGACCAAAAACACCGTCCTAAAACTCACAAAACCACAGAATCGCTCTGAACCACTTAGCATTTTGATTGTGGATTTGGAAAACCCGATGCTGAATCTCCAAGATCCCCCCAAATTCCTCATAAACATGGTCACCTTCCCAATGCCCTCACTCCAAATAAATGTTCTCCCATCCCCATGTGGACAGGGGATGCCTGATGACGAAACAGAAATCTGTAGGAAAAAAAAAAAGGATACTATTATTTTCTCAATCTGAGCCTACTAATTACTTGTTCGCTGTTTACTATTCATCAATTTCAATAGAAAATGACGTTTTCCCCTCAGTATATATGTTACGGTTGTGTAGCTTGGTCTTCTTGTGGGAGTCCCTCTAGTGGGAGCAGGGCCTGTCTCTGACTCTTTTGGTGGCTTTTGGGACCCTTGTCCTCAAGACTTTGATATATCTTTCTGAAAAGAAAGGAGGAGTGGATAGGCAAGGGACAGAGGAGATGGGGTGGGAGAGGCTGGCTGGGGGGAAATGCAGTCAAGATGTAAAAACAAACAAACAAACAAATAGGAAACTGCGTTCTCTTTAGTCTTGTTGCAACACCGCTCTTCCTGAGCTGCTATTTGTTGAAGCTTTATGCACGTGAGGTTTCCTTGACCCCAGGCGTTATTTCGCCCTCAGGCACAGGGTGCTGCCTGCTCATGTCAAGATCAGTCTGAACCTAGGAGCCAGTAACCTTATCCCACCCCACATCCTCTCACATTACATGGCTCGCTGAGAAGACAAAAGCGGGTCTGTGGCCAAACGCTCTCAGGTCTCATTCACAAACACAGATGCTTCGTGGGAACCTGAGTAGACACAGGAAGGAAAGGAAAGAATGAAATTGTAATGAATGTTTAATGGATGCCACCAAGCATGCCATGGGGGGGTGCTGAAACGAGCAATGGTGGAGGGGCTCACACAAAGCAGACATGAAGAGAGACCTGGGGTTTCTGACCCGACCAAGCCGGGGATGGTGGCTCCCGAATGTAATCCTAGCGCTTGGGGAGGCAAAGGCAGGAGGAAGGATCTCTGTGAGTTTGAGACCAGCCAGGTCTACAAAGTGAGTCCAGGATTCCAAGGCTACACAAAGAAACCCTGTCTCAAAAAAAAAATTTTTTTTAAATAATAATAAATAAAACATGACCCATAGAAACCAGAGCATATTTAGTATCTCTTCTTTATGAAACAAACTATTAAATATTCTGATCTAAGTAGATAATCGAGACAAACGATCCACAGATCACATTTAAATTCTTTAAAACATCAGAAATAACCACTAATAACATCAGATGTAACTGATCACACACATAGTATTCTTCTGTGGTTAGTTTTGGTCAGCCATAGCCTGTCTACTATTTTAAAATCATCTCTTTTCACTGTGTAATTTCACCCTCTAAACATTCCCAGCAATATTCTCCCACTCCACTGCACGAATAAGCAGCATTTCATTGCATTTCCCTCTGTGGAACAAATAGTGTTTTATCCATAAGCTTTCTCTATGTACAAAATTACCTCAGAGTTTAATGGTCTAACTACGCACGGCAGCGCACATAATCCCAGCTTTCAGAAGGCTGAAGCAGGAAGACTTAGAAGCCAGCATGAGCCACATAGTGAGACCCCAAAGAACAAAACAAAATTGATGAAATAAACAAATCACTCCTAATCTCATAAGGGGTCAGGTGAGCTAGTGGCCTCTTCTAGGGTAAGCTTAGCATGTGGCCTCAGGATCCATGACACCAACTCCAACATAAAGCTCCTGAAGCCTCTGCATGGAGACCAGGCTGTGACTTGGTCTAAGTCACTCCATGCTGTATGAACGGTGACTCTGAAGCTGTGCTGTTCCCTGGATGGTGCCATTTATAGAGGGCAGTCTGTACCATCATGAATGGAAACGCTGAGGCAGGATGATGCTGCCTCCTGTTTGTGTGTATAGACACTAACACTTGTCCAGCACCAGCCATAAGAAACACACTGCCGACTTACCCAGGCAAGGGAAAGGTACCAACAACAAATATAGTGAAGTTGACTGTAAACATACAGGGTCTTTATCCCTCTTCTGTTGCTGTAGAGAGACACCATCACCAAGGTAGCACTTATTGTCTTCGTTAGGGTTTCTATTGTTGCATGATCAAAAGCAACTTGGGGAGGAAAAGGTTTATTTGCTTACACTGTTATATTGTTGTTCATCATTGAAGGAAGTTAGGACAGGAACTCAAACAGGGAAGGAATCTGGATGTAGGAGCTGATGCAGAAGACATGGAGGGGTGTTGCTTCCTGGCTTGCTCCTCATGGCTTTTTCAGCCTGCTTTCTTATAGAGCCCAGGACCACAAGCCCAAGGATAGCACCACCCACAATGGGCTGGGCCCTCTCCTATCAATCACAAATTAAGAAAATGACCTATAAGCTTGCCCTCAGCCCAATCTTACAGAGGCATTCTCTTAATTGAGGTTCCCTCTTCTCAAATGACTTTAGTTTGTGTCAAGTTGACATAAAACTATGCAGAACACTTGTAAAAGAAAACAACTTACCTGGGATTTGCGTGCAGTTTTAGAGGTTTAGTTTATTATCATTGTAGCAGGGAGCATGACAGTATACAGGCAGATGTGATGCTGAAAAACTAGCCGAAAGTTCTACATCCTGGTCTGCAGGTAGCAAAAAGAGAGAGACATTGGGCCTCACTTGAGCTTTTGAAACTTCAAAGCCCCCCCCCCCCCCGCCAAGTGACAAATTTCCTTCAACAAGGCCACACCTACTCCAACAAGGTCATACCTCCTAATCCTTCTAATTTTTTCAAATAATGCCACTCCTTGGTAAAAGCATTCAAAGGTATGAACCTATGGAGGGGAGCATTCTTATTCAAACCATCATATCTGTACATATTGAAACCGTATCAGAAAAAGTGAGCTTACCAGGCACAGCAGATCAGTGGAAGATGCTCCACTCTTACCTGGACCCTCTAGCATTGGTAATGACACCATCAAATTGTCGTCTGGGTCATCCAGAGAGTGTGCCCGGGGCCCACAAACAAAAATCTTCCAGTGTTGCAGGGCTTCAGCTCAGTGGAGTCCCTGTTCTTTGACATAACTCATCCAAGTTGCCTTGCATCTATCCATCTATTCATTACCCAGACCTGGTCCTGAGTCATCATCAGCTTTATTCAGTACATCTCCTAGAGAGCCCCAACTGGCTTTCTTAATATCTGATCCAACCACCTTTGGAGATTTCCTGAATGTGGTCCAGTGTTCTGCCTCAGCCTAGAGTGAGGCCCTCTGTAGATATTTTGTATCCATCCTCTATGACATGTATGTAGAGAGATGTAGCTTGTGAATTTATTTGTTACTCAATAAATTTGAGCATAAATATCCACCTCTGCTGTACTTACTGATGTCTCCTTGGCCAGCCTGAGTCACCTACTCAACCCACATTCAAGGGACAGAAAAATAACCTGCATGCCTTTGGGGGAAAGGGAGAAGAAGCTGCAGCGTCACAACATAAGAGGTACACAAACAAGGACAAAGAAAATGTGGGCTCTTTTTCTGTCCTCCGTAACACTATATACATGTCACTATCTTCCAATTACTTTTGTTCATTCTTTCTTGGCTCATACTACTAGAGACGTATACTCTCATCGGGTAGACATTCAGCAGCAAGAGCTCAGTGACACAATGAGGATTTGTTAAGCAACCGAAAAAGTAAGCCAGTCCACAAAAAGATGGGTAAATCAACAACCTGCCTGTCTTCCTTAGGGTCTTTCCTGCTGTGATAATACACCATGACCAAACAACTTGGGGAGGAAAGAGCTTATTTCACCTTGTACTTCCAGGTTATAGTTCATCACTGAGGGAAGTCAGAGCAAGAACTCGAGCAGGACAAGAGCCTGGAGTTAACACAGAGACCGTGAAGGAGTGCTGTTTACTGACCTGCTCTTCCACGCTTGCCCAATTTGCTTTCTTATACCACCCTGGACTGTAAGTGGTTTTTATTTCCTCTGAAGAGGGGATGAGATGAGAGCCGTACCCAAGCTTTACGGCAAGGGCAGAGATCAGAGCATTTCTGTGACAACCCCTAGGCCCAGGTCTGGAAGCTTCTAGCCTTTTACAATCTAACCTTCTTCAAGGCCAGACCTTGAAGGCCTCAGCTTCCAGGCTCCTCCATCTGCTAACCTAGGCCTAGAATGTTTTCAGTCACAGAGACTTAATGCCAAATGAGTTCACCCTTTCTGGTTCTTTCTGAATTCTGGCTGGCTAGTTCAACTCAGCTGTTGAAACTGGCTCAAAACTCCTCTCCAAGCTGACTGATTCAAACTGGCTTCTCTCTGCTTCTCACTGAATTTCTGTGCTCGGAAAAACCGCCTCTGAACTATACAAACCAAACTACACTTAACTGAAATGTACCAAACTACACCAAACTGTATCGTATTCCCGAACTCTACTGTATTGTCTCCATGAACTCTCTGACTCCTACTCTGTACTGCCCTTAAGTAGCTTCTCTTTCCTGTCTGTTCTCATGAGAGTTAGGTGTAGGCTATCTCTGATTTATTCTGTCAAATCTTTCTCTGATTTGTCACTTTGTCTGCCCCTCCATTAGACATTGTTATTTGGGATTAAAGGTGTGCTCCAAATTCCATTCAGAGGGATTAAAGGTGTATACTAAGGGTGTGTCTGCTGGATCACAGAAACCTAGGCCTTTGGATGTGATTCCTTGCCAGAGTAGGTATGTTGCTGTATTAAAATTCTTCTACATTGGACCACCGAAGAAATAGCATTGCCCATCATGATCTAGGCCTTTCTACATCTATCATAAAATAAGAAAATTTCCCACAGACTTGCCCACAGGCCAATCTGGTGAGAACATTTTCTCAATTAAAGTTCCTTTTCCCAAAATGGCTCTAGTTTGTGTCAAGTTAACATAAAACTAGGCAGCTCACTGCCCAATATTGATGCTGTCATTCTTAAACTGTTTTTCATAGATAAAAATTGCCTCTGTTGCTTAATGCATATTTTTTAAAATGTTTTTAATTTATTTAATTTTATTTTATGTGTATTAGCGTGAAGGTTTCAGATTTCTTGGAATTGGTGGTACAGACATGTGGGTGCTGGGAATTGAACCTGGGTCCTTTGGAAGAGCAGACAGTGCTCTTAACCACTGAGCCATCTCTCCAGCGCTTAATGCATATTTTTAAAGTTACTAATAGCAGCTCTATTTAATGGCCATTTGAACAACATCTTGTCTTAGTCCTTTGATACAAAGGCAAAGCTGAAATGAGTTTTTCTATACCTAAAATTTGCTCCAATGAAGGTAATCTTTAGCAGAAATTCCTAAAATGAGAACTACTTGATAAAATAGTTCATTTAAAATATTGATATTTATTGCTTTAATGTCTTCCACAAAATGGCAACTACAATTATTCCTCAGATCCCATTTTGTGCATCAGTGGATGTGTTAATCGTATTTTCCGCTAATGTTGAAGATGAAACATCACATAAGGCATCTGTGTAAGACCTTCTACCATCTAAAAGCAAAATTCTCCACTAAGTGGTAATTCCTGATTCTCCCACTCTCAGGAAACCGCCATTCTTTATACCTGCAAATTTGACCACAGTGAGCACCCCATGTAAGAAGAGTTGTGCAACACTTGATCTGTGGCTGCCAGTAAATTCTCTCGTTGGGAAATACAGGGGTATTGTGAATAAAGAAAATTATAGAGCCAGTGGTGTGGCTTGGAACATAAAAGATGCTTATAGAAGCCTGGAGACTCGAGTTTGATTCCTGGAACCCAAGTAAAGCTAGAAGGATAAAATAGACTATACAAAATAGTCTTCTCACCTTCACATGTGGGCTGTGGCACACACATACATGAAGGTGCACACACACATGCCACTACTGATAACAATAAAATAAAAAATTTAATTAAAAAAGAATAATATTAGCACACTATATTTCAGTTTATAATACCATGTTTGCTGTTTCAAAGAGTCAATTTTTTAAATTTATTTTGTAACCCAAATAAGAGTAATTACTGTAATTACTCATATATATATATATATATAAGAATATACTGTTACTCATATATATATATATATATATAATGTTACTGCTTGTTAAACGTATGTGTTTATCATCCTAGGTGCAAGTCTGTATCTTTCCCTTACATTGAATACACCTTTTCACAGTTGTTCTTAATGTGATCTCCTATACATCAAGGTCCTTCTCTGGTCTTCCTTTGCTTTTAAGGCATAACTGCCGATCCACAGAGAGGATAGAACAATAAGAAATTAAAAACCAAACTCCAACAGAGTGGTCGGCTCCAACAAATGTTATTCCAAGGGAAGCAAGAGGAATAGACAACACGAAGCCAAATTGCCATCAGCATGTTCTGTCTCTGAGAACTCATGACACCGGGTAATGCTCTGGACCATGAGGGAAATGTGGACCATTCATTTCTAAGTTTACAGAGGCAAGAGATGATGGTGAGGAAGGTCATGGCAAGAGGTGACAGTAAGGAAGGTCATGCCAGAAGCTCAGAGGCAGCCATGATCCTTCCTCTTGAGAACTGTAGAGTTGTATAAACCTGTGGTTATCATGTGCTCGCTCCAAAATGTCATGCCCACTAAGTTCTTCCACTTTATTAAATGTCAAAAATTTTTAAGTTGAATCAAAACATAAGATCCATTAAACTGCTTAAATAAATATATGCATGTCATCTCAAACAGTTTTAGAATTCATCATGGAGTTCAAATAACTGTGGTGTGAATTTATATACTATTTTAGTTCCTATGCCTTTGGCCCCATTTTGGAAATATGTTTATTTATCCTCTTTAGTGAGATAGCTTATGGCTACTGTGTGACCCAGAGGCAGGTCTGTTGAATCAGTAGAAGCAGTGCACAGAATTAACATTAATCATGTGTCTCAGTTCAGGCTGTATTCGTTTTCTCATTGCTCTGACCAATTATCTGAAGCACCTCAAAGGAGGAGGGGGTCTATCTTAGCTCACAATTCATCAGGAAGGGCGAGGCATGGTGACGGGCAGTCTATGGTGGCAGGAGTGTGCCTCGAGGATATCTTCCTTTCCTGTGTCTTGATGAACCAGGAGGGAGAGAGTGGACAGGGTGCCCAGCTGAGCTGTAGAACCTCCAGGACTTCCCCCAGCGACCCACTTCTCCACGGAGGCCCCCACCTCCTAAAAAGTCCCACGAATTCCTAAACAGTACAGCAGCTGGGAACTGAGCACTCAGACGTGAGCCTGTGGGAGACACTTCCCAACACAGGCCGAACGCACAGCAAGTTGGGACCTGGCGGTGTGTGGCAGCGCTGGCTCTCCAGCAATGGGTGAAGAACACAGTGGGAGCTCAGTCTAGTGGAGCTCAGGATCCTAGAAAGGCAGAACCTGCATCTCATTGCCAGATTCAGTGACCAAAATAAAGATAAAAGTTGTGACTAAAGAGCACTAACTCAAAAGATTCATCCCAAGAGGACTGTGGAGAGACACAAGGCAGAGTGTCCAGGCACCCATGAGAGGATGCAGCACCTTGTGGCTGAAAGGATCCACTAATCCTTACTAATACAAGTGCTAGAATAAGTGAGGAGGCTGAAGACTGAGTGCCTTGAGGTCAGTAAGCAGTGGTTAGAGCCTGGGACTCCACGCTGTGGGTAGGATGCCCAGTTGTGGTAACAGTCTAATGATTCATTATTTTCAACCTTTCCATCTGAGTCATTTGCATTAATAGTTCATTGATAGTATCACTGTGCCTTTGTTGTCTGTTGAAATATCTTTGATAACAATTTTAAATAAAATTTTTAGATAAAATCTCCCCAATATATTCCTTTTAAAAAGTTTTGACATATTGTTAATGTTTGACTTAAATTATTTTATTTCTTCATTTACTTAAATATGAGTACACACAAGCTTAAATGCCAAAAACAGATGCTGGAGGTAAATAAATAAATAAATAAACATCTTCAACAAATGGTGCTAGGAAAACATAGAGGGATGAAATCTATCACCTTGCACAAAAACTAACTCCAAATGGATCTAAACCTGGAGCCTTGAAACTGCTAGAAGTGCCCTTCATGATCTCGGTTATAGGAAGCAACTTTCTGAATAGCCCTCCATTTGCCCAAGAATTAAAGCCCACAACTGACAAGTGGGACTTCACAGAGCTCGAAAGCTTCTGCACAGCTAAAGAAACAACCACTCACATGAAAAGGAAGCCCACAGAATAGGAGGAACTCTTTGCCAGCTATATATCTTGCAGGGGATGAATATCCAGGAGATATGAAGAACTCAAAAAACAAAGAAAAAACCCAACCCATTCAAAAAAAAATGGGCTTGGGATATGAACAGAGAGTTTTCAAAGGAATAAATAAAAATGGCTTAATTTGTTCATCATACGTAGCAAAATTTCATCTTACCCCAGTCTGAATAGTAAAGATCAACAAGATAAAGATCAACCAACAGCAAATACTGAAGAGGGTTCAGGGAAAAGGGAACCCTCAGCTAATGCTGGTGAGACTATTAACTAGTGCAGCCAGTTAATAATAATAACTGGCTGCACTAGTTAATAATCAGAGTGAAGAACACTCAAAGGTTTAAAAACAAATCTACCACATGGCCCAGCTATACCATTTGAGGGTGTTTGCCTAAAGAACTCAACATCCTACTCCACAAATACTTGCTCAGCTCTGTTGCTGTTTCATTCACTACGTAAATAGCCTAAATATCTTTCAATTGATGAATAGGTAATGAAAATGTGGTGCATATACACTGTGAAATACTATTCAACTGTAAAGAAGAATGAAATCATGACATTACAGGTAAATGGGTAGAACTAGGAAAGATCATATTGAGTGAAGTAGCCCAGGAAGACAAATGTTGCATGTTCTCTCTCAGGGGAGGGCTCCCAGCAACAACTCTTCAGATATGAGGGCAGATCCTGAAGTAACTGCAGAAGCCAGGAAAGTACGAAGGAAGCATTGGGGGGCTGCAGGGGCAGGAAGCGAGAGAGAGGGAAATGGCAGTTATATGAAGAAAGGAATGGGAAAACCAGAAACCTTTAACTAGAGAGTGGGAGGGAGAAAAATACAGGAAGGAGGAGGCGAATAACAATAAAGATGTCTGCAAAACTCAAAGAATCACATGCTATCAACTATCCATCTAAAATGCCTTTAATACATGTGATCCTGTGTATGTATATATATGTGTGTGTGTGTGTGTGTGTGTGTGTGTGTACTTTAAATGAGCCCTAGAATATCTAACAAAATCCCCAATATTAGGCATGACAAGCCCTCTTTCGAGTTGTTGGTCAATGTTGTCTAAGAGACTCCTAAAATATCCTACGCTTTTGCTGCTTGGTTAACCCTCAAAGGTGAAAAGTGAGTCCTTATGGCTGAAAACACCATGCGCTTTAGACGTAGGACCCAGAGGACCTGAGCTGGGTCTGAAATGAAGCCTCCTGAGGACTAGTTTCCATGGTGCCAGAAGGTGCCAGGCAAGCTTTGGTGGTAGCCAACAGCTCTCTAATTGGATTTAAGGCCCAATCAACAAGAAGGGCTAAGCAGGTTGTACCTTCTGTATATGTGTGTGTGTGCACACACAACAAAAGTGAAAGAGACTAGACATATGTATGTATGGCATATGTATGTATACTATAATATATATATGTATAGATTTGAAAAACAAAATGGAACCTCATAGAAGCCAAGTTCATGGTGTGAGGAGGACAGGCAGGGCTGGTCTGAAATGAATTCACTAGTTTCCCTCAGTGACCCTTACATCCATGATACAGGCACTTTGGACTCTGATGGCTCTACTTTGAAGGCTATGGTGGCACATAAGATTCAGGATTCCACGTCTGGACGGGGTCTATGATCTTAGCACCCATGCCATTCACACAAGTCACCTAATTTTCTTTTTACCACCGGATTCAAGTACAATCCTAAACACCCAAGCAAACACTTTTATGTCATCATTGAAACTAAACAGAAAACTTATAATTCTTTCAGATATAAAAAAAAAAAAACCCGAAATCTGTTTAAGAAATAATGAGGAAATGAGGAGCTATAGCATATTTCTATAATATCAGGTTCTCAGGAGTCTGAGGCAGGAGGATTGCAAGTCTGAGTCTAGGCTGAGTTACATGGCATTGCCGGAAAGAAAGAAGAAAGAAAGGTAGGGAGGGAGAGAGAAGAAGGAAGGAAATAGGAATCAAGGGGGGAGGGAAGGAGAGGAAGAGAGGAAAGAGGAAAATAGAAAGAACTGGGCTAGAAGGAATGGAAGGAGCAGTGAGGCTTTTCCAGTGCCAGGCAGTGGCCGGAGGAGGCAGGCATGGGAACGAAGTTGGCTAAGCACTGCCCAGGAAGGATAGAATGGCTTCCCAGTCTTACAGACATACCAGACTGGGAGGAGAGACAAAGCAGTATGGGAAAATAGCAGCTGGCTTATAAAGAACATATATTTTTTTTTTCCTTTTAATGTCTTAAAAGTCCTAAAACAACTATATGTTATTGCGTTAGAAAAACTTGTGGTTCCAGAGTCTCTAAGCTGGTCCCTGAAAGCCACTGCCAGCCTCCTGCCCCAGCCCCGCACTGCTAGGTCAGCCTTCCAGGATTCTGGGAAGCATGTTCCACACGCAGTTCTCACTCAGCCTCTGACCTTGTTCGCGCTCTCATGTTGCCTTCTGAAACGTGACTTATATGAGTGTCTCCTGCACTGCAGCTGTTGCGGATCCAGGACCCGGGCCAGCACAGCATCTCACATATGACCTGTCACCTCACATGTGACATTTCATGGCCGTGAGCTAGGTGTCACAGTGAGATACATTGCATGTGAAATGCCTGGCCCACAGCAGGCCCTTGGCAGATGGCAACGCTTTTGAACTGTGGCTGGCCTTTCCCATCAGACCATGCTGCACCCCGATCAGGAAGTGAGGGCAGCTATTTTCCCATCAAACTGGAAAAAAAAAAAAACAAAAAAACCTGTCCTTTAATGTGGCTTCCCACTAAGGGATCTAGCTTTTCACAATCTTTGGAAAACCAGTCCCCCTCTGGCTCTTAGTATAGTATCCCCCTTGTCCCTGAGGAGATCTGGGGAGAAGAAGTGGACACGTGGCTGTTTGAAGCCAGACATACTGCTAGTGTCAGCACTCCATTTCTTTTCCAAGTCTGAAATCTAATTTCCTCGGGAAGGCATTTAACAGTTCTACATTCATGGCCGGAGCTCCTGGCGTATCCACCACCCTGCCTAACGGTCACTTAGGTAATGCTTGGAAAGTACTTTGAAGGAAATGGCCCAGAAGTGCTAAGTAGAATTACATGATATGAGTCAAAGGCATGACACCAAGGCAGAGATAGACCCTCTGTCTAGGCCTCGGGTTTCTTTTTTTTTTTTTTAACTGGGTTTTTACAGAGCTCTTGTGTGTTTTGCTGGAGACCCAGCACTAAGTTACCGTTTAATGAGTGGTAAGGATGCAGAGTTCTGAGAAGAATAACAGAGCAGTGGGCTTGAATGTGTGTGCTCAGTTGTATATTAAAAAGAAAAAAAAAAAGCAGAAATTAAGGGCCAGCCACTTTAAAACATTATGCAATGTTTTAAAATAAATAACAAAAGGGAGAAATTTTAAGTCATGGGAGAGGCACACAGGGCAAAGAAGAGGCCTGAAGACTGGCAAGGCTCTTGGTCCTTAGGGAAAATGGACACAAGAACAGTCCTCCAAGTAGCCATCCGCCCATTTAGTTGTCCTTGGCTTCACTTAAATAAACTTTAAATCCCTCTAGAGGTGAAGTGCAAGGCTGTGCCCGCCTCATTACTAAGCAGGGAGGCTCACTGCAGCAGAGGCAAAGCAAGCCTCAGGAAAGCACAGCGGGCCTCCGTCAGGAAGTAATGAGGGTAGGTGTGCCCAGGAGAAGGGGAGAGGAGAGTTTCTCAGCATGGCACAGCAAAGAGAAGCCTGTACGCAAGAGGGTGGTAGGCATGCTTGCAGGCTTGGAACAGAGCTGGGGGTGGGTCTGAGGTGACATGAGGAAGAGCTGACTCGGACTTCAGAACTATTGAGCACTGCTGAATCTATCTGCCCTTCCTGCCCTTATAGAGAGAGCATGTGCAGGTTCATGGATGCATTCGTGTGCACATGTGCCTGTGTGCTCGTGTGTGTGTGTGTGTGTGTGTGTGTGTGTGTGTGTGTGTGTGTGTGTAGCCAGACTTACGGCTACGCAAGCCCTCAGTGCTAGGTAGACAAGAAAAAAGATTAGGCTACTTCTGGCTGATTAGGGGCATCAGGTTCCTTGGAGCAAGTTTGATCTTTGTCCATAGGATGTCTCTAACCAACAATCCAGCAACTAGCAATCAGCAGCAACAGGAGGAGGAAGAACAACAGTTGCCTCTTTGGAGCACCTCCGGCCCCTCTTGGGGCTCTGGCATTTATATACTCACTGAAGAGTCTCCAGATTTCCAAACAAACTATCTTCAGCTGACAAAATTACAAAACCTAGAGCACAAGACAAATCATAGTTAGCTGCTCTGGTTAAGCTGAAGCAGGCACATACCCCACTCCTGAAACTGAAACAGAAGCATTCACAACATTTCTGTGCTTAAAACCAAACAAAACCAAACAAAAATTCTCTCTCTCTCTCTCTCTCTCTCTCTCTCTCTGTGTGTGTGTGTGTGTGTGTATGTATGTGTATGTGCATGTTCGTGTGTGTGTGTGTGTGTGTGTGTGTGTGTGTGTGTGTGTGTGTGTGTTTATGATGGGCTCCACTCTAGGGAATGAGGTAAGTATAAGAAGATCTTAACAGCCCGATGGCGTCTATCCTTCAACATGCGTTTGGTATCCCCTCAATCATTTTTTCATGTTCCTCTCATTGGGTACCACATTTCATGCCTCACATCCAGGATTAGGGGAAGTCAGCACAGGGGAGTACCGGGCTCTCAGGAAAGCCTTCCTGAGCTCAACTTTTGCATCACACGGGAACTAGCCATGTGGCTTTGGACAAGATGCTGGAATTTACTCCTGTGCACAGTGGGAGTCTCGGAGGCTATCGTGCTAAGTGGAACAATGTGGGTATGGGCTGGGCACAGGGCCTCGAAAGCTGGTAAGTGCTGAAAAAGTAAAAGCTCTTCACAGAGGCACATAAGCTCTTCCCTCATCCCAGTGAAAAGGCATGTGGTTACCAGGGCTTCATTTTAAAAGGAGCCAATGCCGCCAGATGTTCTGTGCTTTCTGTGTCCTCCGCAAGACAAAATTATCTCTGCATCATCTCTCTCGATGACACTATCCTCACCAGTATGGCCCTCGTCCTGTGGCATATTGATGGAAGAGGCTGAATTACTACAGCTGTGAGTAAGTAGAAATTAAAATTAGTTAGAAATGAAACCCTAGGACACAGGGTTTAGGAAAATATACAATACCTTAACACAGGAAATAAACTCGAATGGTGGGCTTCTCAATAACCTAAGTGGAAATGACACCTGGAGAAAGCGTGTTCCCTCCAAGTCCCAAGTGCCTCTTCCTGACCTCATCTTTACTCCCCACAAATCGAAATTTCAGAGGAAAAGATGGATTCAAAAAGATGCAGTCCAAGAAAGCAAATAAAACAATTGCTTACACAGCATATGTGGCCACACATGGATACTGCTTTACCTTCCTTCGGGAGGTTTGAGTCACTGACTGTATACAGAAGAGGAAACAATGTTAAAGTTGTGGCAATTGTTAACTCATGTTTGAGAAAGGAGATGTGGCAATACTCACCTGTGCATATGATGCACTCTCTGAATGCACAGCCTTCAAAACGTACACTGTAACAATAGTGACAGGGTGTGGGGAGGGAAATACATTGTGATCAGGCCAGAAGGCAAAGGAAGTTTTGTAAGGCCAAATCTGTCCCACACTGTCCCTCCAGGCCCATGTGGCAGCCTCTTCTGTGACCTCTCTTGCCCAGGTTGAGCCAGAACACTCACCTCATATTGCCCATCCACAAGAATGCTCCACACCCAGGGAACAGGCCCGCCTGCAGGCTCTCGTGGTAAGTCAGCCTCAGGAGTCCCACACTGCCCACATCCAGGCCCAGGCCCAGCTAGGAGAAACAGCCATCTTCACCCTTTCTGGGTCTGGCCCAGACTTTAACCCAATGCTGCCCATTTCAGACCCTTCCAGACCCAGCTGGGAGCCACATCATGAGTTCTCTTAGCCCAGACCTAGCATGAGTTTGTATCTGCATGCTGTCTTGATGACTCTCCAGCCCATGGATCTGTGCTGAACTCCATGCCTGGGCCCAGCCTGGAGTCACATTCATTCACAAGTTCCTTGAGACTTAGTCTAGCCTCTTGCCCTGTGCTGCCTTCTACACCCACACACAGCTGTTGTCTACAGCAGGTGACTTTCTTGGACTTCACCAAGCATTGACACACTACTCAAAGGTCACAATATCACACAGGTTACCAGTGAAGTAGAATCACCCGTTCTCTCTAATCAATAATCAACACCGAGTATCTGAAGGACTGGTCTGTGCTCCTTCCTCCTACCAATCAAGTTCAGATAACAACAAAAGCAGAGCCAAACCTCCAATCCACACAGGCAGGCTAGAAGCTCATCTCACGCACACAAGCAATGAAATAACTCCACATACCAAGAACCCAGCATGTTTGGAACATGGATTACATTGATCTAGTTTCTTCTAGCCTTTCAAGTTTCCATTGAAAAATATGCTGTCATTTTTATTGGATTTCGCTTATATGTAACTTGTTCTTTTTCTCTTGAAGCTTTTAACATTATTTCTTTGTTCTGTATATTCAATGTTTTGATTATAGTATGCCATGAGTAGTTTTTATTCTGGTACTTTATTCTGATCAGGAGAAAACTTAACGAAGAAGACATTGCAATGTTTAACGTATATGCACCAAACTCTGGGTCACTCCATTCCATAAAGGTCATTCCACTAAACTTCAAGACACCAAACAACCCAATTCAATAATAGTAGGTGATTTCCATAGCTACTTTCTCTAATAGATATGTCATATGGACAAAAATAAACAGAGAAGTGTCATAAATAAATGACATCATAAATAAAATTTACCTAATAGATAACTACAGCATATTCCACTGACACCAAAGAATATATATTCTGCACAGCAATCCATGGCAGTATCTCTAGAGTAGATCACACTCTGAGACTCAAACCCAATTTCAACAAATACAGGGAAAAAGATGAAGCATCTCCATGTATCCATATGACTACAATGCAATAAAACATGAAATCAATAGCAAAAAAATTAATTGCTAGTAACCACACAAACCCATAGAGACTAAATGATACATGATAAATAAGTCAACAAAGAAAGCACCAAAACCTTTGAGACACATTGAAAGCAGAGTTGTGAGGAAAACTTACAGCTCTAACTTTCTACATTAAGAAAACCAGAGTGAGGTATCCCAGAAGCAAAAAGACACAGGGGGTATATACTCACTCATAAGTGGATATTAGACATATAATATAGGATAAACATAGTAAAATCTGTACACCTAAAGAAACTCATCAAAAAGAAGGACTCTGGCTAAAATGCTCAATACCCATTCAGAAAGGCAAAGAAGATGGACATCAGAAGAAGGAGAAAACAGAAAAAAGGACAGGAGCCTGCCACAGAGGGCCTCTGAAAGGCTCTACACTGCAGGGTATCAAAGCAGATGCTGAGACTTATGGCCAACCTTTGGGCAGAGTGCAGGGAATTTCATGAAAGAAGTAGGAAATAATAAGACCTGGAGAGGACAGGAGTTCCACAAGGAGAGCAACAGAACCAAAAAAATCTGGGCACAGGGGTCTTTTCTGAGACTGATACTCCAATCAAGTACCACGCATGGAGATAACCTAGAACCCCTGCACAGATGTTGCCCATGGTAGTTCAGTGTCCAAGTGGGTTCTATAGTAATGGGAACAGGGACTGCTTCTGACATAAACTGATTGGCCTGTTCTTTGATCACCTCCCCCTGAGGGGAAAGCAGCCTTACCAGGCCACAGAAGATGACAATGCAGCCACTCCTGATGAGACTTAACAGACTAGGATCAGAAGGAAGGAGAGGAAGACCTCCCCTATCAGTGGACTTGGGGAGGGGCATGTGTGGAGAAGGGGGAGGGAGGGTAGGATTGGGAGGGGAGGAGGGGGGTCACGGGGGGATACAAAGTGAATAAACTGTAATTAATAAAAATTAAAATAAAAAATGTAAAAAAAAAAAGAAAATCAGAGCCTCAGCTCAGAGGGGTCCTGCAGAGACCAATACTCCAACCAAGGACCATGCATGGAGAGGACCTAGACCCCCTGTTCAAAGGAAGCCCATTGGCTTCTCAGTTTCCAAGTGGGTTCCCTAGTAAGGGTAGAGGGGCTGTCTCTGACATGAACTCAGTGGCTGGCTCTTTGATCACCTCCCAGGGGGAGGGGGCTGGGGGACAGCCTTATCAGACAACAGAGGAAGATAATGCAACCAACCAGTCCTGATGAGACTGATAGGCTAGGGTCAGATGGAAGGGGAAGAGGACCTCCCCTATCAGTGGATGGGGGAGGAGGGCATGGAAGGAGATGAGGGAGGGTTAGTGAGACTGGGAGGAGATGAAGGAGGTGAATAAATTACAATAAACAGAGTTGAAAAAAGCATATGTGTGTGTGTGTGTGTGTGTGTGTGTGTGTGTGTGTGTGTGTGTGTTTATCTTTTTGTTTGTTTTTCAAAGCAGGGTTTCTCTGTGTAGTCTTGGCTGTCCTGGAAATCACTCTGTAGACCAGGCTAGTCTCAAACTCACAGAGATGCTCTACTGAGTTATGGGATTAAAGGATTATGTCAACACTGGCTGTGTGTAAGTGTGCTCCAATGTTCTCCTTTTAACATTTTAGGCTATTTTAACCCTTTATTCTATCTTCCCTCTCTTGAGAGCTCCCTGCCATAGCCCCTCAGTAGTTTCCTGACCTCTCTGGGTATTCCAAATGAAACACACGTGTCTGAGGATTCAAAGCTAACATCCACATATGAGAGAAAATATGCAATGTTTGTTTTTCTGTGTCCAGATAACCTCACTCACAATGATTCTGTATGGCTCCATCCATTTACATGTACATTTCATAATTTTGTTCTTCTGAATAATATTACATTGTATAAATACATCACACTTTCATCATCTACTCATCAGCTGATGGATATTGATGATTCCATTTCCTGGCTCCTGTGACTAGAGCAAGAATGAAAAAGGAAGGATGAGCAGGTATCTCCACAGTGAGATATAGAGTCCTTTGTGTTTATTCCAAAGACCAGTATAGCTGGATTAGGCAGTAGACCTATTTCTATTTTTTTTTAGAACTTCCACACTGATTGCCACAGTGATGGTACCAGTTTGTAGTCCATCTACCAGTGAATAAAAGTCCCCCTTTCCCCTTACCCATACCAGCATTTATCATGATTTGTTTGTTTGTTTGTTTGTTTTGACTCTTAGCCATTCTGACTAGGGTAAGGGGAAATCAGAAAATCTCAAAGTAGTTTTAATTTGCATTTTCTAGGGTGTTGAGCATTTAAAAATGTTTCTTCCATCCATATTTTGTCTTTTGAGAACTCTTTTTAGTTCTGTGCCCTGTTTTTTAATTGGCTTGTTGGATTCCTTAATGTTTAGTGGGTTTTTTCTTTGTATATGTTTCTTTGTATATTCCAGACACAAACCCTCTGTCAGAAATAGAGTTGGTAAAGATTTTTTTCATTTTACACACTGCCTCATCATTGGAGTAATAGTATCTTTCCCTATACAGAAGCGTTTTGATTTCGTGAGGTCCCACTTTGGCCTTAATTTTTGGGGTCCTGTGTCGATTGGTTCAAGCCTATTTCCTACTTTCCCCTCTATCAGACTTACAGTATCATGTTTTATGTTGACATCTTTGACCCATCTGGAGTTGAGTTTAGTGCAGGATGAGAGAGATGGGATCTATTTTAGTCTTCTATATACAACGCTCCCTTTTGAGCAGCACTATTTATTGAAGTTGCTATCTTTTTGCTAATGTGTATTGTTGATCTCTTTGTCAAAATTCAGTGACTGAGAAGTGTGGATTTATGTGTAGGACAGCAATTTTATTTCATTGATCAATGAGTTTGTTTAGTTTTTTTATCAGCACAAGGCTGTTTTTTTGTTTGTTTGTTTGTTTGTTTTGTTTTGTTTTGTTTTTTACTATAGCTCTGTAGTATAAGTTGAAATCAAAGTTACCTCATACGAGGTAATAATGTTTATACTAGACACCCCAGGCTAGGAAATAAAAAGCCCAGTTCTGGGAATGGGCTACTTCTTTGGGAGCTGTTAGCCAGTGAAGTCCCAAAGATCTCCAAACAGTACAGTCTTTTGTCAATACTTATGGTTACCCTCCAGAACTTGACCATAAGTTCTTCAGTCAGAACACAGAGAAGTCAAACTAGTGATGACCCGGAAGCTTCATCCCTACTCGCTATCTTTCATGATGATGAAAGGTTCTCTGCACTCTACCAGGGCAGAAAAATAACCACCACACTTATCTAGCAGTGTATCCTGTGAGCTAGAATAATGAGTGCCCTAGAAAGACATGCCCACAGGTACATGATGGAGTAATCAATCACTCTCTGAGAGGATTTAAGTCTCACTCCACAAAATGAATCTCATACCTGGGATCGTTATCACACTAAGAGCCTATGGCTAGACAGTTCACAGTCCCTGTGAGGGAACTTACTACTATTGTTTTGTTAAATGTACATAATTAAACCAATTCCTCATGACTTATCATTGAACCCTTATATCAATACATCTTCAACCCTCATCTGAGAAGCTTCTTTTTGCAGTAGATGTAACACAAAGATCCACAACTGGCCAGAGTGAGGACAATATGAGGCTACAAAATTCTAAGACTTACATGAAACAAATGGCCCAAAAGCCTAGGAAAATTGGCTCAGCATTTTAAATAGCTGGAGAAGCACAAAAACGCAGTGAGATGCCACCTCACAGTGAGATGCTGACACTCACCAACACTGTTAGCGACAAAAGCCCAGAGATCAAAGTGTATCAAGAAGGATGTTGAGAACTGGAGTCCAGTGTGCTTGGAGGATGAGGGGAGGTTGGCAGGAGGTGATGAAACATCTGTGGAACGGAGGACACTGTTCCTTAAGAGGAATTACCATTTGATGCTGAATTCCCCCCTGTGAGTACACAGTCAAAATAATTAAATGGAATGTCATGAAAAGGCACTGTGCATGCACATCCAGAGCAGATTTATTCACAGTAGAGCAAAGATGGAGGAACTAAATTGCCTATCAACAAATGAGTGGATGGACAAAAGGAAGAATACGCATACAAGGGAATATTATTCTGCCCTAAGAGGGAAAGAAATGTTGCATCCTGGGAAAACCTTTGAGAACACTCTATTCAGTGAAATAATCCAGAGACAAAAAGACAAGTGATACGTGATAATCCTACAGTGTACCCACATAGGGAAAGCCATGAAAACAGGAAGTAGAATGGTGGCTGCTGAGGTGTGGTCAGTAGAAATGAGGGGTTGTTTAATGGATACAGTTTTATTTTTGCAAAGTAAAAATAGTTTTGAACTATTTCAAACTATTTTGAACCTTTTGAACATACTTATGAACGTACTTATGAACAATGATTACATTCTTTAAATTCATGGCAATGTAGCCAGACCATGGTGGTGTATGCCTGTAACCTCAGCTCTGTCAGCAGAGGCAAGCGGATCTCTGAGTTCGAGGCCAACCTGGTCTACAGACAGAGTTCCAGGACAGCCAGGGCTACAGAGGAACCCTACCCCGACTCCCCTCAAAACTGTGACAATGGGGAGTTTTGTTATTCATATTTAACACTCCAAATCTAGCTCTCAGGCTATAGATTTCCAACTCCTGCTCTACAGATTTGGAGTTGGGGGATAGTTTATCTTCAAAAGTATAAGCCTAGCTTTAGCACTGAGTGTGCTGCCATGCTGTGGCGGGCAGTCTCTGTGCTCAGTGCTCGTGGGGACTTTTGTAAAAGGAGCCAGGAGCGAATCAAAGGCCTGTTAGAGGAGGAAAGGGGTGATCAACACAGAAAAGCTCAGTTCAAACCACAGGCTCTCCATGGCTCAGATTACAAGTCAGGGAGGTGTTTCCTGGGTTAAAACAAGGGAAACAAATTGTCCATGCCCCAGAGGCACACATTCTCTCCAGAGCAGGTTAGCTGAGGCCAGTAGGTGAGGTCAGGGAGGTGCCGGTGTCTCAGCTGTCTGGCTGCTCTTGTCCTCATGGACAGTGGTGATGTCCACTCAAGCCCACTGCTTAAAAGTTTCACCACATCCAATTCTTTAAAAGGGGCATCTGCCCTCAAAGTTGGGGCATGGTTGTAGTGGAAAACAGAGGACAAAAGGATACACAGCCTCTTTGGGGAGCCATCTCTCCAGCCCGGGAATTTCTGGAGCCTTCTGAACTCATGCCCAAGTCTTCCTCTTGGAAAGCTAAACTTCAGGGGTGATGCTGGGGAACCTTTAAACCCGCTTTCCAACTCAATCTGATAAAGTTAAATGTTGAAAGCGAAGGTTGTATTGTCGGCTCTGTGGAAATGGAAAAGGAAGACAGGGAACAAAGAGGTGGCTCTGCAGGGCAAGACTTTCATCTAAAGCAGGTGCATTGTTCGACTGCAAGCCGAGTAACAAAAGCAGCCTTGTGTGTGTGCCCGCCTGGTCCCTGTCCTGCTGTGAGGGGGGTGACAGGGGTCAGGGCAGTGTTTTCGGTGTGCCTCGGGAAGAAAGGGTGATTCATGGGCTGCAGGCAGGGTCCTTTCCCTAGGTATGCCTGCAGGCCCGCCTCTGCCAGTGGTCAGATTTCACCAGAAGCAAAGGAGGCTGGAGTCTGAGGGCGCTGCAGACCCACACTTCCGCCTGCCTAGGAAAGCCAGAGCAGGACTCCTCTGTCGGGAGCTAGTGAGGCTGCAGCCCACCGCCAGGAGGTACAGGGTATAGGAAACTGGCCCCAACACCTCAGTCTTCATTTGAGGCAAATCGAGGCAAGCGCAGTGGTCAGTCCCACATGGCAGCACCAATGGCTGCTGGAAACTTTAAACTGTGTCCAAATTCACCTTATGCTCTCTTTGAACTGAGCCCTTGCTCACAACTAACTGTCCTTTTGATACTAGGTGAAAGAGAGCCCAAGCTTGAGGAACCTGGAGGTCCTGCGTCTAGTCAGCCTCTTGGGCCCCACTGATCCCTGCACCATGTCCCCAAGGCCCTAGGGTCTGACCCACAGTGTTTCTGGCACAGAGGGCATCCGTCCAAGAAACCGACTAATCATCTTGCAAGGCTGTCCCATTGGCTCTTCACTTTCCTGAGTATGGAGAGATTCATGGAGAACGTGTGAAAATGAGAAGGCCTCATAATTGCCTGTAACCACCACCTGGGCAGGCCTGGAAGTATGTGTGTGGAAGATGGAAGGGGGTCCCAACCCTCTCAGGACTGGTCTGAGTGTACAGTGTAGATAGCTCTGGTTTGGGGTTCAGAGCCCTTGAGCTCTTTTGCAGTTTCACCAACACCAGGCAAATGGGTCTGTGTGTATAGCTTAGGGGCTGAGAGTCCTATTGTCCTATTCCATCCAATGGGATGCTCTGGTCCCGTTGCGAAGGGGAGGATCAGATAAGGAAACATTCTAATGTACATTTGGGATATGAACAAATTAGTGTTGAAAGGCTTTTAAATTAACAATAAAGGGTCTCAATGCCAAGCATAGTAGTGTGTGTCTATTCCAAGTGCTTGGGAGGCTGAGGCAAGAGGAGAGTGAGTTTGGCTAGCCTGGGCTACAGAGCCAGCCAGACCTTGTCTCAAACAAAGAGAGAAAGTTCTGAGTGCTTCTCTCTGAAGTGAAATCTGTTAGTCAGGGCTGTCTAGGGACAGGAGAAACTTTCCATCCTTATCAGGCAAGCCCTCTATGGGTGAGTGCTCAGAGCTCACACTGAGATTTCTACCAAAGGGGGAGGGGCAGAATGTCCATGCCACCAACAGCCACCCATACTGAAGCCCAAAGCACTACAGGGATCATTTCCGCTGCACCTTAAAGTGAATAAGAAACTCAAGGGATCTGAGGGTGAATGACAGGAGCTGTGTCTCGGCCAGTGGTGCTCAACCCTGGTGAGCTCAGCTCTCCTAACAAAGAGCCACACCAGCACCATGGAGACACACATCTGCTTACAGGAATCTGGCCCCTGTGGAGCCTGTGGTCCCGGAAAGAAGACAGAATCTAAGGATCATTCCAGGATGGACAGGAGGCTCTGGGAAGGAAAACAATTCAGCCCTACCTCCAGGCTAGCCAGCATCTGCCCAGCTGTGGAGAAGCACCTTTAACCCGTGGTCAGCTGTCTAGCTCTGCTGTGAGTGTAGAAGGGCTGTTTTATTGAGATGGCATTGTGTTTACAGGAAGGAAAGGGTTAACAAGTCATCTGCTTTCTCTGTGCTGGCTGGCCATCTTAGCAGATGGGCATCATATAATAGATTGTTCTTGCTTCCTAATGAAAAAGGTTAAATTAGCTTTATTGACCCCTAGTGCTTTTTACATGTTAAGATACTTTACACCTACTCTGCAAATTATCCAGATTTGCTTCACTGGTGTTAGGGGAGGAGTCAACTCCACTGGTACAGAGGAGAATCCAGAGGTGGGCTCCTTTAGAGCCAGGTTTTCCAAACACCCAGCAACAATAAAAGGTGCCTCTTTCATCTCATGGGATGGATCAGGTCCCGAGGTCTGCCTCTTTCAGTCCCTACCCACTGTCTGCAGGCTAGGAGCTACTTAGGTTCGACCAGCTGCTGTACAGCCTTTGTCTGGTATCCTGGGATGATGCCCTACCCCCCCCCCACACACACCTTGGGTTAAGGAAAAAAAAAAACGCAACACGGATGCAGGCGATGGAAACTCTCCATGGTCTTGTCTCTGTCACACACTCACAAACAAGGCTTTGAGGAATGCTTGCTGTGTAAGATGAGAGGTGGGGTCACTGCTAGGCGTTGTGAAGCTGTCACCTGTCACCCAGAAGAAACTCTAGTCTGGGCAACCTGGGCCTACAGGAAGAATATTCCAGAAGGAAGAGGATTGTGCATTCTAGAAATGTTGCCTCAGAGAGCCTATGAAGTCAGTGGATTGTGTGGGGGAACATTGCATTTTGTCACCAAAGAACATCTGAAAACTGCAAACAACACACAGAGGTTCAAAGGACGCAGGAAGCAGGGCCGGTGTCCCTTCAAGATGGAGGGATAGAGACAGCTCAGATTTAGTGACCTTTTCCTTTAAGAAGCACAGGAGTTCTTGCGAACTAAGAGTGTAAAAAAAAAAAAAAAAAACCAAGGCTGTCGGTGAGCCCCAGAGCTAAGATAAAGTCACAGCTGGGCTCAGACTCAGCTTTCAACAGCTGCCTGGGCTTTGGGATTGTGGTGGATGGAGAAAAGAGGAGAGGTGACAAGTGACACAGGCCAGGAGTCGGAGGCAGCAGGGAAGATCATTTTCAGATGGAAACACGGGTATGTGGTAGCATTAGGGATAAACAGCTGAGACTTCTGCTCACAGAACCTTTAACCCGGAAGGGAGTTTCGGGATCTCATTGTACAGTGGCTCTCGGCCATCGTGTCTGCAACGCCCGCTGCCCTCACTGTACCAGAGTCACTAAGGAACTACAGAGAAGTAGGGATGTTTGCATTTCATAGGACTGGGAATGGAACTGGGGTTTGATTTTGATTTGGATAGTTTTGAGACAAGGTTGGGCTGTGTTGCCCTGGCTGACCTAGAATGAACTATGTGTGCCAGGATAGCCCAAACTCGTAAGACTCCTTCTGCCTCTGCCACCCAAACGCTGCACCATAGTGATGTGTCATCATGCTGGTAGAATGACTATTTTGAAAAAACACTCATCTGTTCTACCTTTTAATTCACAGGTATCGAGCACGAAATCAAGTGACTGGCCATCCCTAAGGAAACCCAACTAGCAGCAAGGAAAGAGGCAGGATTAGATCTCATACCACCAAGGAGCTGTTGTTGGTCCCAAGGTTCCTCTTCAGATGCCTGTTTGGGGTCTCCACTAGTTAGGTCTGGCTGAATGATGAATGCTCTAAGACATCAATCAGCCAACTATCACATGTTTTGCCCATCGCTCTGTGGCTCACCAGCTCAGAACTCAATTAAGATGTTTGATCTTGTCTCAATCGCTCAACTCTAAGTTGCACAGTCAACTCTTGTCAAATGACTGCCTCTGGGGAACAATGGCTTCACTGGGGCAACAGGGCACAGCTGGGCCACCTGTCTCTGCAGCAACAGCAGCTCAGCTAAGCTTACGCTAGCGGCACCTGGGCGCTGTCCAAACTACCAAGTGGAAGATACAAGATCCCTTGTTCTAGCCAGGCCTGTCCATCCTCCTCAACCGTGTTTTATCATCCTAAAACATCGCAAGGCAGATTCCAAAGACTGGGAAGAGATGCTTCCTCTTGAGGAAGAAGTTGCAAAGTGGCCTCATAGAGAATCAGCAGGCAGAGAGGGAAATAATCAGGACTGTTTTTATAGCCAGTCTACCACAGGAGCTAGTTTACCTTCCTTGGATTCCCATCATCTTATTTCATTCTTTAGCCAAACTGAAATCCCTATTTCCTGAGTACAGGGCCGAGTCCTTTTAAAAGATCTACTTTTGAAATGGCTATTTCTTTGCATCAAAACTCCCTGTTGCCGAGGGGTGGGGTACAGATCTGCAATCTCCCGCTGAACCGGAAGAGGTAGAAGCATTGTGTTTGAGGCCACTACAAAGCCAGAGCCTGTCTCTAAAAGCCACAATGAATGAACAGATGAATGAGTAAATGATTGGGTACCATTAAAGAAATGCCCCTTCACTCCCCATGCCTCTGCCCTTCAGCTATCTTTCAAAACGTCATTTATGATTCCAAAACAGGAGGGTCCAAATGAAGGTAAATCCTTCTCTGTGACAAATTAGGAAAACTATTAAAAAGGAGTTTTTATTAAAATGCATAAATACACAAGAACCAAGAGAAGAGGAGTGAGAGGCAGTGATTTCCTTTCACAGAGCTTCGGCATGCCTAAAGCAGATATATGGTCCCCAACCTGGCAGGACAGAAACACTAGCACCTGCCAATGTGGGGGAGCCAAACCACACAATGTACCTCCTCATAGAACTAGAGCGCCTGGGAACTGGGGGCTCTGAGCGCCACAGGAGACGGGATGGGATGCCTGCAAGGGAGGATTTGCTGACTGCACGAGAGGCAGCTAGGTCCTGGATCCTCTCAGCCTCTCATGAACTTGGCAAGATTGTTCAACAGTCCAAGCATGATGGCTCCTACTGGGAAGGTTAAAGTTGAAGACTCCGGACTTAGAGCAGCAACAGTTCACGCCAGGGGTGGGGGCACTCTGAAGAGAGTGGGATTGAAGGGAGCTCCTCACAGCAGCTGAACTCCCGCCTGCGTGATGGTTTGGGCCCTGCAAAAGCTGACATGTTAACCTCTGCAGTTGATTCCTCTTTCGGACATTGACTAGCTCAAGGGAGAAGACTGAAAAATCTTGGCCTTTTGGGTGCTGGAGAGATGACTCAGCATCTAAGAGTGCCTAGTGCTCTTACAGAGGACCTCCTTGGTTCCCATCACCCACTTCTGGTGGCTCAGAACCGCTAACCCCAGCTCCAGGCAATCCAACTCATTCTTCTGAACTAGGCAGGCACCTGCACTCCTGTGCACATTCCCACACACAGAAACTTTCACGGACACATAATTAAAGATGATAAAAATAAGTCTTAAAAATAGTTTGGCTCCTGACTCTAGTCAGTAAGAACCCAGGACATCTGATTAAAACCCTGATGGAGAAGCCTCCACCCAAAAGGCCCAGTCCTTCTACAGAGAGCTTTCAGACAGACAACCTTAGAAGAACTGGCCAGCCAAGGGACAAGTGACCTTGCTTCTCCTGTGACAACAAGAAAACCAGCATCCAACAGGAGAAGCAGGGAGTGGGTGATGGAGGTGGCAGAATAACGAGGCAAAATCCACAATTTCCAGGCAAGTAAGCCAGTACACAGCACCCAAGATTAGAAAATGTCAAAGATAGCATTGGGGCATGTTGTGAAAACATTCATGGCTAGCGGAACTAATTCTGAACAGTGCTGGAAATCCTGCCTCTGAGGAACAGGCAGGGTTTGATTTAAACTTATAAAACTGTTAGACATGCTAACCTAGGTTAATGCATCACTTTGTGAGACGAACTTTCTGGTTAGCGAAGCCTGCTGAAACATCCACTCCTCATCAAGGCGTCTGTCTCCCACCCAGGCAAGCCCACAGCTCCTGTGGGTGTGTTTGCACTGGACTGTGTTCACAGAAGTTTGCTGAAATGCTCACACACTCTCGGGGAGGTATTCACCCCACAGCCTTCACCCACTGCTTGTCTGCCATTTGCTTTCATCTTTCCTTCTAAGCTTAGGTCAGCCCTGAATGCTTAATTTGGTGCTGGCACCCACGTCCATCACACATACACGGGCGTGAACTGAGGCGGAGAGGAAATTATGTTACTGACAATTCAGAAGGCAAGTTTCCCCCTTTCGTCAGAGGCTTCCCATTATTATTAAGTTTGAGTAGCTTTACTGCTTTATCCTCGATGCCACTGTAATGTGCTTTCCAAGAGCAGATTGCAAAGGAGAAAAAAATAAATAAATAAAGGAGTGAATGTAGCACCAGAGAGCGCACTTCCTCCTTTCGTGATGACCAGAAGAGATAGCTGCTCTGAAACGGAGCGTCCATAAATAAGAGAACTCTGGTATCTGCATCTCTCTACAGGATGAGGGCCACGTGCAGCCAGGTGCACAACCAGCTACTTCCAGAGACTCGGTGTCCCGCTTGGCAGCGAATTGAGGGCTTTTCCCCAGAGGGTGTAGTTTTTCTCCTCTAATTACTAATGGAATGTGCTATTCGAGCTAGGGTGCAGCCTTTTCTTGGGCTGCGACTTCATTTCCATCTGTGGCACTGCGTTTTTTCACCCACCCCCTTTAGAGATCTGCCTTCTGTTGGTTCCTAACACTTTTTTTTAAACCTCTGTTTTCCCTAAATCTCCTGAA
Organism: Psammomys obesus; assembly: GCF_907164565.1. Classification (NCBI taxonomy): domain Eukaryota; kingdom Metazoa; phylum Chordata; class Mammalia; order Rodentia; family Muridae; genus Psammomys; species Psammomys obesus. The sequence goes on along the minus strand of NW_026585686.1, from coordinate 5,650,662 downwards.
AACATAGATTGGTGTATAAAAGAATGTACTCCCTCGGGTTGGAATGCAGTATGCTATTTAACACTGCAAAATAAGATTGAATTGATCATGTGTCTCAGAGATTTTTTTCTTACTAACAGATATTTTTGAGTCAGCTGCCCTTTGCTCTGTTAGGGCCAGCTCACTCCTTTCTTTAACCCCTTGCTTTCTGGATTCACTGCTGTGAGTCCTCTACCTCTCTTATCTGATTTCATCTCTCTTGCCTACCTGCACATTTTCTACTTTTAATCTTTCCTTTGTTTCTAGAAGCTTCCTTTTTAAAGTTTTCTTGACAATGCCTTTTCTTGGTTACCTCCCTTCCTTTCTGTGTGCTTCGTCCTGTGGAGCTCTTCATCATCTGCCTGCTTCCTAACTACCAAAAATGGCGCTTCGTTTCTCTTCATGCCTGCCTCCTCAGTGACCTGGGTGGTTCATCCAGACCATACCTTTGGTTGATCACTGGTTCCACCCAGCTTCATGTACTTCAGCTTAATGACCTGTTTCAAATGAGACCATTGCCTGTCCTTAATTCTATAAATTCCTATTTTTAATCTTTTTTGTGTTTGTGTAGTGTGTGTGTGTGTGTGTGTGTGTGTGTGTGTGTGTGTGTCTGTCTGTCTGTCTACGTGTGTGCATTCCTGTATCAACCAGGCTAGCTGGCCCACAAGTTTTGTGAGATCATTCTATCTCTGCCTCCCATCTCTTGCCACTGGAGAATTAGAATTACATTCACATGTTTCTCACCTGGCTTTATGTGAGTTCTGAGACTTCAAACTCAGTTCTTTTTATTTTTAATTTTTTATTTAACTTTTATTAATTACACTTTATTCATTTTGTATCCCCCCACAAGCCCCCCCTCCTCCCCTCCTGATCCTACCCTCCCTCCCCTTTCTGCATGCATGCCCCTCCCCAAGTCCACTGATAGGGGAGGTCCTCCTCTCCTTCTTTCTGATCTTAGTCTATCAGTTCTCATCAGAAATGGCTGCATTGTCATCTTCTGTGGCCTGGTAAGTCTGCTCCCTCTCAGGGGGAGGTGATCAAAGAGTAGGCCAATCAGATTATGTCAGAAGCAGTCCCTCTTCCCATTACTATGTAACACACTTGGACACTGCCATGGGCTACATCTGTGCAGGGGTTCTAGGTTATCTCCATGAATAGTCCTTGGTTGGAGTATGAGTCTCTGGGAAGTTCCCTGTGTTCAAATTTTCTTGTTCTGTTGCTCTCCTTGTGGAGTTCCTGTCCTCTCCAGCTCTTACTATTTCCCACTTCTTACATAAAATTCCATTCACTCTGCCCGACAGTTAGTCATCAGGCTCAGCATCTGCTTTGATGGTCTGCAGGGCAGAGGCTTTCAGAGGCCCTCTGTGGCAGGTTCCAAATGGCCATCTTACCAAAAGCAATCTACAGATTCAATGCAATTCCCATCAAATTACCAACACAATTCTTTACAGACCTGGAAATAAAAATTCTTAACTTCATATGGAATAACAAGAAACCCAGAATTGCTAAAACAATCCTCTACAATAAAAGATCTTCTGAAGGTATCTCCATCCCTGATCTCAAGCTGTACTATAGAGCAACAGTTATAAAAATTGCATGGTACTGGCATAGAAACAGAATGGTGGATCAATGGAACCGAACAGAAGACCCAGAAATAAACCCACACACTTATGGACACCTGATCTTTGACAAAGACACCAAAACCATACAATGGAAAAAAGATAGCATCTTCAACAAATGGTGCTGGTCCAACTGGATATCTACATGTAGAAAAATGCAAATAAATCCATACTTATCACCCTGCACAAAACTGAAGTCCAAGTGGATCAAAGACCTCAACATAAAACCAGACACATTAAATCGGCTAGAAAAAAAAGTGGGGAAAACCCTAGAACTCATTGGTACAGAAGAAAACTTCCTGAACAGAACACCAACAGCACAGGCTCTGAGAGCAACAATCAATAAATGGGATCTCCTGAAACTGAAAAGCTTCTGTAAAGCAAAGGACACCGTCATCAAAACAAAGCGACTGCCTACAGATTGGGAAAGAATCTCACCAACCCTTTATCTGACAGAGGACTCAAACTCAGTTCTTAATGCTTGCATACCACTTTACCACTGAGCCAACCTCAAACTCCCTATTTTTATATAGGAAAATATAACTCATGAAGGGCCAAGGCATACACACAGAACTGTCTGTACTCTCTTTGTCCACCAACCTCGCGGCACTGTAAGGTTCTTCGACCTCTACATCACAGTATGTTCTGAATTCCCCTCTTCCACACTTTGACCAGTTCTTCAGGGTTATGGCTCTCGGCGTCCCCCTAGTCTTGGTGTTACCTGCCACAAAGACCTTCCCTAAAAGTTAGCTTTGACTGAGTCACAGTCCTTGTTCAAAAGGCTTCAGAGGCTGCCATTGTTCAGCAATGTAGGGGTACACAACTCAGGCTTGCAGCGACACACATTTGACTTTCCAGCCGGTTCCCCCACACATTCTGCACCTCACGCTGTGCTGAACTCAGCATGTGTTTGTCTGTTAAACTCATGGAATCTTTCTCCTCCTCTTCTTCCAGTCACCCAAGTACCCTTTCTGATTCACCTAAGTATCCTTCAGCTTCTAGGGCTCTCATCCATCTTATCCGTCCATCTTTTTTTCCTTCACGGACCTCTCCCAATCCCAACAGAGCATAAACCTATGTTTGTCGCATTGCCTTTCCTCTTCTGCTTAGTGTTGCCTGCATGCTACCTAACCTTTCTACCAGATCACCAGAAATGTGTCACTAGAAGGTGGGGTGATCCTTGGTCCAGCTGAGGAACCTTGGGGAAGTCCTCAACACTCTTCAGCCTGCTGTCCTCATTCACGAGGGGCAGATGAATGTGATGAAGGTTTTGGAATCTAGAAGCAGACCCAGTGTGAGCCTCAGCACTAGCATTGAGGATGGCATCAGTGGTTTTTATCTGTAAAAGATGGGTGCGAATAGGACCCTCCCCCAGCTACATTAATGATCCATAACAGAAATGGCTCAGCACAGTGCCTGGCACACAATAGATTTATATGAAGTAATGTTCATCTCTAGCTTATTATTTGTCCCTTCATAAGATTGTTGTGACAAACATGTGCTAACCATTTCCACGAGCTCATTATGATCAGCCCCGTGAAAGTAACGCTGACTAGAGTGGAGCGTGGGAGCCCTGGACTCAGCCCCAGTTCCAGTGCAGAATGATTGTTTGTCTCTAAACTGTCCAGGGCACAAGGGCATAGTAGAAAGAGGAAAGCCTTGAACTTCAGACAGAGCTGGACCTGAACTCCTGGAGTGTCAGATTCTCTGTCTGTCACTCTGTCAGAAGGTACAGCTAGCTAACCACAGCAGGCATCACATAGCACGATTGTAAAGGCTCTGGTACTGCATTTGTCTTAAGGTAGCAGCCAGTCAATGTTGGATTCTTCTTTCTTATTTCCCCTCCTTTCTCCAAAATGCTTCGTGTATAATAGCCACTCAAGGTTTTGGTAAAGCTCTTTGAACTTCAGCAATGTGAAAAGTTTATGTCTAGAAGCTCTCTATCTGTTGTACATGGGTCAGTGGCTCATAGGGCTATCAAACGGATTCCCAAAGAATCCAGAGTAATCCCTGAGAAACAACAACAAATGAAAACCCAGGTTCTAAGGGGAGCTTACTGCTGAAAGCGAGCTAGCTATGAACGTATCCAGGCGTCAAAGGGCCATCCACGGGGCTGCATTCTAAGGATCTTTCATGAGAGCGCCCATCTAACCCCAAAAACAACCTATAAAATAGAAAATGTTTCCATTCTCTGTCATTGTGAAAATAAGGCCTGGGTTGTCCAAAGTCAGACCGTAAGCAGCCCGTCAGATTGGAATCTTGGTTTCAGAGACCATTCTTATAACTGTCATACAAAGGATTCATTTCACATCATCTGTGAGAAAGCAGTATGAATCCACATCCGAATCAACGGGTTGATTAATGGGTGCCAATACCCAAGAGCCACCATAGGCTGCTGAATGCAAAGAGAGTGACAAGTAGGACCTGTGGTGTCTAGAGAGTCTCACTTCTAGTGGTGGCCTTACCTACAACCATCATGACCCTGTAACCCAGGTCAACTCAGCTCGCACCCACAGGGTATGTACCCACCCCCTCGTGGTGGCCCATGGTTCACACAGGAGACTGGTGTGAACACGGTAAAAGGCCGTGCTGGGCACTCTTAGGGTGGCTAGGTACACCTCACAGTAGCACTTGTGCTGGGCAGATTTCTATAGCTCTACACTTGACTACAGATGCTGAGGTGAGCCTCTGAGGAGAGCAGCTAGCTTAGGACTACCCAGACTGTCAGCCCAGCTTGATGCCTCTGAAGGTTTATCTGTTGCTTAGGTTTTTCTTTCTGTTAGGGGGGGTGGGGAAAAACACCGGAAAGGGTACCCCTTTCTATACTGTAGATGCTACAGGAGCTACAAAGAGGCCAAGTTAAAACTAACTGCCAATGGCTTCTCCTTTCTCTTCTTTGTTCATTCCATCTGCCTGCCTGCACAAGGGGGATGGGGGAAGATGACCTGAATGGCCCTCCAAAGTTACACTCCATTTTAAGGCCAGTGAAGGATGTGTTTTCCGTCGCTTAGGACAAGCATACATTAGAAAGTGGCTGAGTAATTAAACAAAGCGGTATTTGCAAACATCTGGCACCCAGCTCTGTCGCCTGTGTACAAACAAAGCCTGGCGGAGCCTCTGGCAGGCCAGAGTGAGAAGAGCTGGGTGCCACCGCTGAATGAACTCTCCTGATTACTGCTTGTGGCCTGGGGGAATTCATTCCAACCTACATGGAGAATTTAATTCCCAAAGCTGCAGTTAGCTCCTGAGAACAGTCCAATAAGGACCGGACTAAAGCTGGCAGTAACAGTAATTCCTGAGGGTTTCATTAACCTTCACTAACCATGTTCACCATGATTCATGGCCGAGTGGCAGAATCCCCAGATGAGAGACACCGAGGGGACAGAGAGACCTCAGAGACCTCTAACTGCAAAGGCTTCTGTCTGCAAGCCCCAGGGAGGCCCCACAGTCTCTCCCTGAAGTTGGAAATTCTCAGTTGCATCAATTTCCCCAACCCGTGATCCGGAACAAACATTCTGCCAATGACGGTTAAAAGTGCAGACTCCTCTAAACTCTGGATCCAGTATTTAATCACTGAGTGATCATCATTCTCCCAAAACTATGATAACAGGAATGATGAAGGTTTTTCTGAGGAGCAGAAGAGCTAACATCTTTAATGTTAATGCTAGGCACATAAGTTCCAGGCTCCTGTCAATTCCTAGCAGCGTGCTTTTATGGTTCCTATTGTGAAAACCATACTTTCCTTATGGCCCTGTTACTGTAGCCATACATAAAATGATGGCACAGGATGAGAGCTGACTGAAGGTGCTGGTTCACAGCTAGCTAGTTTGGACTTTCCAGCATAACGCCCCCTCCCCCCCCCAATTAAGCAAGAACTTAATGTCTGCTTCCCTCCAAAGCTGATGAATGCAAGGTCAGATGAAGAGCTACTGTGCTCTTCCGGCTTGGAAAAGTTAATGGGCAAGAGGTATTGGGTTTGGGGAGGAGGGGTCAACAAGCCACTTATTTCTGTTTTCCTGAAAGGGCACAAGAATTTTCCATGGTTTGGTGGATAACAGAGGTTATGACAGCTACCTACCACGGTAGTAAACGCTCAGGTCTTTATAAAAGTGAACTTCCAAAGAGAAGGTCCATTTCAGCTCAGTTTTCAAGATTCTGTTTCATGACGAGCTGGACATGTTGCTTTGGGGTAGGTAGCACTTCAGGGTGGAAGTTGGGGTTAGAGCAAAACTATCCACTCTAAGGTCAAGATGCAGAAGAGGAAGAAGGACCTGGAACCCTCTGACCACTTCAAAGTTTGTGTTTCTGCATCCTGAAGGTTTCCACTAAAGCTCACTTCCCCACAGCACCTTCGTGGAGACCAAGCCTTTAACACCTTCGTGGAAACCAAGCCTTTAACACCTTCGTGGAGACCAAGCCTTTAACAGATAGGCCTTTAGGCCAGTGGTTCTCAACCTGTGGGTTGCGACCCTGCATATCAGGTATTTCCGTTACAATTCATAACAGTAGCAAAATTACAATTATGAAGTAGCAACAAAAGTTGACTGTGCAGATTGCCTGCAGAACTGATCCACACTTGAAACATAGAACCTGTTCAGACAAAAGGAAAGGAAAAGGAAACCCGAGGGCAATGAACTTCCATAAGTTGGGACAGTTGCATCAGGCTGCCTCTTGCTCTAAATTACTCCGTAAGATGTAAAATGGGGGATTTTTTTTCTTCAGAGTTTTCCAGTCTGAGAGACTCCATTTTACAATCACAGTCTGACTCATTCTGAGGGTTGGAGAACAAACTTGAGTGGACAGGTGAATGGCAACCCCTCTCCAGAACCACCCATGCAGCACAGAGCGATGAGTGGCATTGCTGGCTCTGCTGGCTCTGCCGCACTACAAGCGCACTATGAGCCGGGGTGAATTGAGACCGCAGGGGCACAGGGGCACATTACAATCACACCAAGAAACAGGCCCAAGAACATACTGAACACACAAGACAGGGAAGGAGAGATGGACATAGGCCAGACAGAGAAAAGAATTTAACTCCCTCACTTGGACATAACAAAGTGGACCCCTAGCCCTGTAATGGCCTCACAGATCTGTCACCTGATATCCAGAGACGGACAAGCAGAAAACTCCTGATCATCCCAGCAGCTTCACCCTGGCTTGTTCTGTGCTCTTGAGGAGGGCTAGTCAGCTGCTGCCTGCCTCCCATCCTGTTCACCCATGTGGACCTAGAACTTCTGCCCACCTGCCCACCTGTCCACCTGTCTCTTCATCTGGACCCATCTTCTCCTGTCACCCAGGCAGCTGAACTCATCTCTGCTCCTGCAGCTCCTTGATTTCATCCTATCAACAAAGACCCTATTCACATTTCTATCTGCCTGCTTCTGAGACATCTCAAATCTCCTTGCCTCTTTAACCCTTTGTAGTCACTGTGCAGCCTACATAGACAGAGATATATACACATTTATGTATGATGCGTGATATGTAATATGAGAATTAGTGACAAGACTGGAATCAAATAACTTGTGCTGGCCCTGACCACGTTTCCAAGGACAAGAGAACCATCTGGCAAATTGCTACCATCCAAACCACTTTACCTTGTGAATTTGTTATTCAGTAAATTTTTACATTATGGAAAGACAAACCCAAGCATGTCTTTCTATGTTTCTGTCATAGCACACTCACAAACCCAAAGTGACACGACATTTTTTAAAATTAAGTTTGTAGATAAAATATTTGAAGGCATGATGACCAAAGGTCTCCAAATCCAGAGAGAATAACCTCCACAGACTTACCCCTCAGCAGGGTAAATCCAGAAAAACCCATGAGACTCTTCCCCTCCCCCTCATAATGAGATTGCTAAAACCTGGAGGGAAAAGTGTCATTTTTAAAACAGTGAAAAGAAACACACTGAGTAAAAGAAACACAGCAAGGAAAAGAAAAGAAAAGAAAAGAAAAGAAAAGAAAAGAAAAGAAAAGAAAAGAAAAGAAAAGAAAAAGATAGAACAGACTTTGTACCAGAAAATATGTACACTAGAAAACAATAGAATGAAAAGGGCCAAGTCCAGGGAGAAAAGCAATCCACCAGCCCAGAATTCTATGTTCAGCAGAATACCCGTCAGAAACAAAGGTGAAAGAAAGCCTTTTCATAAAAACAGATGCTACTGGAATTATCAGCAGCAGCCACAGGAATCACAAAATTGTAAAAGGAAGTTCTGATAGAAGGAGAAAAGACACCGCATGGAAGCAGATCGGGGGGTGGAAAAATGACTACCAGAAGAGGTGAGTGCGGGAAAACCTAAACGATGCTTTTCCTACTTGAATGAGAGTTGACTAGTGCAAGCAAATGAGCAAGTATCACTAGGTTACAACGTGAGCATCAGGGAAGCATGAGACAGCAGCACACAAAGAACAGAAGGGACAGGGAAGCCAGACTCCACACAAGGCAACACACCCCCCGGAGGGCAGACTGTGGTGCTAAGAAAACCATAAAACAAGAGAAAGCAGCCCAGAAACCAAGAGCAGGGATGGAAGGGGGTAAACAAATTCACCCAGCCCACCAGAGGCAAGGAAGGAAGGAACAGTGGATGGGACGCTGTCATTTGAATGTCTGTGACCGCCCAAGTCCATATTCAAACTTAATCTTTAACACAACAGTATAAGGAGGCAGGGCCTTCAGGAAGAGAGCAGGCCTGGAAGGTCTATACATGGTCTATGCAAGGGTTGGGCTTGGGGGAAGGAATCCAGGCTCCCCTGCTCTCTCATCTTCGGTCATGTGAGGATGTCATATGAGGATGTAGTACCAGTCTTCCGGATGTGAGGGTACAGCCAGAAAATCCTCACCTGACACCAACACATCCACAACCTTCCATCCCCAGAACCTATTCTAAGCTGCCTGGTCTGAACTATTTTGTTATAGCAACCAAACTAGTGTAAGATATGTGACAAATGATACACAATTAGAAAGGTAACAGAGTCAAACACTGCCACCCTGACAATTATATTAAATGTGAATGTTACAAGCCAGCAATTTCAAAACCACTGTCCACAGCCCCACACTCAAATCAGCAGATGACGTCAGTATGTGCTGTGAACTGTGGTCCTGCTCATCCTCACAAAGACTAAAGCTTGAGAAAACCCTTCATAGCACATAAAAACTATAGACATCATTGTCTCCCAGAATACCTCTTGCAGCGTGTTTCTTATCTGTTTATTTTTCTTAGTACAAAATCCATTTTTATGAAGCTACTACTCCAGCTATTGATTACTGCCTGCATATTATTTTAATTATTGTATGTTCAACTTAGGCATGTTTTGAATCTAAAATTTATCTCTTAAAGGCAGGGCAGAGGGCTAAGGAGATGAGACGCTCACTGGCACAACATTTGTCTGCTGGTAACAAGGTCTGCACTGTAAGAAAACAAAATAACTTAGACTCATTTCCACACATAAAGCTCATGGGCTGGGGTTGTGGCTCAGTGGAATATAAGCCTAACATAAACCCATGTCTAAGGCCCTCGGCACACTCTCCACCAATGGAAAGAGAAGTCTCAAAATGGGCCACAAGCCTGACTGTGAAACCTAAAACTATAAGATCTTTTGATGAGAACTAATCACGCCCTTAGATAGGCCGACCACCAAAAGCATGATCACTTTAAAAAAAAAATGAAATTAACTGAAATTAAAATTTTTGTGTTTTTAAAAGATATCACTAAGAAAATGAAATGATGCCATAGATACACATCTTATCCTGGGATTCATAAAGAATCCTTAGACTGATAGTAGAGAAAAAAAAAAAAAACAATTTAAGAAATAGACCAAAGGTTTGAATGAACAATTTTCAAAGATGATATACAGATGAGGCTAGTGAGACACTCAGCAGTTAAAGGTGCGGATTTCCCAGCTTGGGGTTCACATGGTTGAGGAGAGAACCAGCTCCTGAAAGTGGTCCTCTGCCCCGTGTGTGTGTGTGTGTGTGTGTGTGTGTGTGTGTGTGTGTGTGCATGTGCGTGCACGAGCCACACATGCACCCACACATACACAGTACAAAAACAAAAAACAAAAAAACAAATAGAGTAATGAATAAATGTGTCACCGGGACAGGGGTGTGGATCGATGGTGAGAAGCTTGCCCATCACATGTCAAGATTTGAGTACCAGCACTGACAAGAAAGTTCAGGCTAGTTAGCCATGTAAACACCGCAAGTTCAAACCACAGAAATGCCTCTAGGATCACTAGGATGGCAGTACTAAAAAGACAATATTGGCGTTAGTGCAGATACAAAAGTTCTTTAGCATTCTGGAGCCAAACCAGTTGGGTGGTTTCTTAAAACTGTAAATGTAAAACACAAGACAAAGTTTCCCTCCTGTGTACCTACTGCAGAGATTAAGACACACTGAACACTTTGGACAACCACTGAGGACAGCATTAGTCATGACAGGCCCAGATGAAAGCAAGCAAATAGCCCTGAGCTGCTGAATGGATGGATGGATGGAATGGCATGTCCTGTCAACAGGAAGAGGGCGGGGCATGTGACCCAGACATGTTGCATTCCATTAAGCGACAGAAGCCAGATATAAGAGCCCTGAGAGCATACAACTCCATCTAGTGTCTCCTAGAAAGCCAAGCATCTAGAAAGCCTATGGATCAGTGTTGCTATGTAGGAGGGAGAAGGCTTTCCAGGTATGGATGTTCTAAAACTGGACCTGCGTGTTGCTCGCACAGCTACACATTTACAACATTGATTTATCTTCGTTTTTTTATTGTGTATGAATGTTTTGCCTGCAGTCCACACAGTGTCCATGGAGGCCAGGAGAGGGTGTTGGATCCCCTGGAATTACGGATAGTTGTGAGCACCATGCAAGGGTTGGGAACCAAACCCAGATCCCCTGCAAGAGCAACAAGTGCCCTTAACTGCTGAGCCATCTTTCCAGCAGCAAAAAAAATTAACTCAAACTATGAGAAACTATAAACTGGTGAAGCAGTGCTACCTAGGATCTACTACCTACACCGTCAACTCAGCAAGGAGACAACCCCATAACATAGAGCCAAAAATTGAGAGGACATCTCAAAAAAAGTAACATTTGAAATGCATATAAAAGAGCCTCGATGTCGCTTGCTATCTGTAAGTTCACATTAAAATCAGGTCCACTGAAATGGCTCAGTGGGTAAAGGTGCTTGCTGCTAAGCGTGATGAGTTCAATCCCCAGTGCCTACCTGGTGGAAGGAGAAAACATTCTTGAAAATTGTCCTCTGACCCACTTTCCAACACACACACACACACACACACACACGACACACACGGACACACACACACACACACACACGGACACACATAGGCATGCACACACAAGCACAGGCACATCAAACAGGGACACAGAAATGCAAGCACACACATGTATATACACACATGCATGAACACATGTATACACACACAAATTTAATAAAAAATTTAAAACTTAAATCCACAACTTACTAAGTTGTCAAAGACTTAAAAAGAGAGACAGCAGGCTTGGGGAGGATGTCAGACAACCGTAGCTCCCACAAACTGCTGGTAGGCCTGTGAAATGGCACAATCAATCTGGGGAATCACGGCAGTTTCTTAGAAGGTTAAACACACTGTTAACATGGCTTCATCCCTATGAATAAAAACACACTTTCACAAACACATCCATGTTCACGGCAATCTTACTGATAATAGAAAAACTGTAAAACAAAAGTTTATAACAAAGAAATAAAAACTGAGTTTATGGTCAGAAGCTACTAAAAAAAAAAAAATAAAGGGGACATGCCATATAAATTTATTTTTATAAAACTGTGGAACAAACCAAATGCCCTAAGTGACACCAAGCAGGTTAGTGTTTCTTGTGCAATTAAGGAGTCTCAAACAACTGACTGTAACTCTAGAGATGTATATATTTCTAACGTGCACTGAAATGTGTACTTACAGTGGACGTTCCATTGTATTTAAACTGTATCTCAATAGGTTTCAAGATGAAATATATAAAACCATAATCTAAACCCCCAATTATATTCATGAACGTTTGAAAATGGGGTATAAGATGAAACACTTTATGCAGATGGAAGAGAACTAATGACACCACTTTTGCACAAAGATTACAATTATAAGTATGTAGATAAAATGTAGCCAAAATTTTGTGGCTACTTTCTTGGTTTTTTCCTACTTCCCTACAGCTCCATTATCCCTTTCAACCCCCAATACTAGGTAGGAGAGAAAGGGTGTGTCCATATTATTAGACTGCTTCCTGCTGATTAGGGACACATTTTATGTTTATCTTCAGGATATCTCTAACCAGCAATCCAGCAATCAGCAAACAGCAATAGCAGCAGCAGGAATAAACAGCAACAGGCAGCATGGGGATCTGGCATTATATTATATTATATTATATACCCTCTCAATAGTTCCCAGAACTCCAAATGTAAACTATCTTCAGCTGGCAAAATCACAAGATAAATCAGTTGGTTGCTGTGGATAATTTCAAGCAGCTCCATATCCCACACCTGGGATTAAAACAAAAACGTATTCACATAATATTTTTATTCACATTAAAAAAAACAAGATTCTCACTACAAAACACTCCAGAAATAGCTTAACAATGATGACTTAAAAAATTAAACGTATGCAACTTTAATGTCAGAGACACAGGTAACACCGGTCAGACATGACAGTAAACCACACTGTGTATGTATACAGAGTGGTGTATGTGTGCATGTGTGTGGGTACATAAATGTGAAGGGCAAAGCAGAACAGTAAGCATCTTCTTTAATTGGTTACTTTTTGAGACAAGGTCTCTCATTGAACCTAAACCTCATCATTTCAGCTAGCCTGGCTGGCAAGAAAGCTCCCAGAATCTGCCTGCCTCTGCCCCACCAAAGCTGGGCATATTGACATGTCCATGATTTGAACTCAGGTCTTCTTGCTTTCATATGAAGTACCCTTATCCACTGAGCCATTGTTCCAGCCCCCACAGCACTGTTTTGATAGCATATTCTCTCCACTGGTATTTTATTTCTATGAATCCTAGTAGCAAGCAAATCTGAACACAAACTATTTGGATCCATTTTTTTTTTTTTCATATAGGAAAACCCAGAGCGCCTTAATTTGCCCTCAAGTGAAGTATAGATCTTATCATGCTGATTTTCATTTCCCAGAACAGGCAAGCCAAGATCCACAAGCAATACTGGTCCATTTGTGAGTTCACAAACCTCAATCCTACAGTGAGACAGAAGAAGGAATTGCAGCAAATGAGAAACAAGCAGTGCCAGGTGACCCTAAACTGCAGCATGTCCATAGGCTGCTCTGTTCCAGCAAGCTCTGAAGAACAGGATGCTTCATTTGCATTGATCCACTGAGATGATGGGTTCAGCCCCTCTGTTCTTGGATTTCAGTCCTTTAAAGAAAATCTCCACCATGCATTACTTAATTCTTAGAAGCATGCTTCTATTCTCTCTCTTTCTCTCTCTCTCTCTCATACAGATAAACAAATTGAAAAAATATTTGCACAAGGTCAGGAGCTAGTAAAGGTGTAGGATAAAGCATGCTCATGTAGCTGAAGTGAGAACTAGTCTGACTACTTTGAAGGCCAAATTTCTATGAGAAAACTACTCCAGAAAAGCAGCTTGCGCAAAGCCTCAGAGGCAGAGTGGGGATCTTGGCCATTTTTCCATATTTTGTTCTATAGTGTTATGAAGAAAATAATTAACAGGGAGATGGAGACTGCTTTGAAAGGCTTGTGCAAATTTTAAAAAGTGATCAAACAATATTTTCTGTCTTTACACAGAAGCATATATACATAAGTGTTTACTTCTAAGAAGGGAAAAGGCCTTCTGTGAGAGTCTGAAGGCAGGAAGTAGACTCGTGGGCACCCCTCTTAAGAGTGATGTCACATGACCAGAAACATCCACATTTGGAAAATAAACAATGAAAATGAATGACAAAACTAGCACATTTCATAGTACTATCTGAAATGTATTGTCATTTTTCCACATGGAGAGGCTTATCTCATGTTGAGAATATCTGAAATAACTTTGAACACTCAGCAACAAAGTCAGACATTAAGTTAGAACACGTGATCAACATCTCAAAAAAAAAAAAAAAAGGCCATAGTAGGTTCCAGATTGCAGCAAAATACAACGTTGTTCGACTGAATGAAGTATTTGCTCTACAACTTATCCACTGCTTACCCATTGAGAGAGCATGCCATCAACCAGGTGATTGCTGCTGACCAAAGAGCTACACATTCAGACTTCCACATGGACTTAAACAGTACCCACAAATCTTCCTCCTCCTCCTTCTGTTGTCAATAATCTTCACCTTAGCTCCAGGGAACACTCCTAGCTTAAGAGCATCATGAGTTTCAATGCTGTGGACAGAAACGCAGGTTGCGCTAGTTAGACAGGCCAGAGAGTCATGCGCCTACACAGAGGGCCATCTGAATGCCTGGATGTGTATGTTCCAACTTCCCTATCCTGGATTTTTTCACATTTTTATATAAAAAGCTGTTACTATTTTGGCGTTTGATCTTGAAGAGAAGGCTCTATTCACTTGTGGACAAGGACAAATTTGAAAAGCATTAGACATGAGAGGCCACACAAAGAATGTGCTGTGACTGAGACAAATATTTTTATAAGTCAGCTTGGATGTCGGTTTTTTTTTCAAGCACATATCCTCTATCCTTCCTCAGTGCTGTTTGCTCAGCTGGATGTCCACAGGGTCCAATTTTCCCTCCAATTGCCCTTGCACGCTAATATAATTGATGCTCTCTGGGTAATTGGTCAGCCTAGAGCAGCATTCACATGACTCTGTTCATCTGCACTGGTCTGGCAACTTCCCTGATGACTCTGCGGTCTTAGAGAACTATCATGAATCTTTAGCTCTTGTCTAACTAGAACGGGTTTGTAAGGAAGACTGTATTTTAAGTGCTCAAAATCTGGAATATCTTTCTACAGCAATGACATGATGGAATACAGAGCAAATGAAATGGAGACTCAAATACATATTTTTCTCTTCTATTGTCTTCTGCCACTCTGCTCCAAAACAGACAAAAGAATTAGATTTAAACAGTCTAGCTAAAAAAAAGAACAAACCAGTTTCATTTAATAATGCCCTTGATGATGGAATAAAACCCATTCACCATATCAGTGAAACCATGAATCATTGAGTACATTCTCAAGACCTATGAGCTAGGTGAGACACAGAAAGCACTCCCTTTGGGTCAGTCTGGGAGCAGGACTGCTTACTCTTGAGAAAAGCACTGGCGTTATTTAAGTTGTGGGCTGAGCTGGCCAACAAACACCCGAATGCTTGACTAATTGGGAAACGCTGCTTTTTTTGTACTTGTGTACTGGGCATTTTCCCAAACCCACGTGAAAGTTACCAATTCCTTCAAGAAAAGCCAGTGTTCCCACAATGCTACCCAAGCTAACAAACACTCAAGCTTCCTGTATCCGCTGGGTGAGCTTAGCAGCCTCCAGCATTCCTCCATTTTCTGACAAGAACAGTGGTGATACCACTGAATTGTATTTTATAGGAAGAACATTCCAAAAAGAGTAAGACCAAGGATTTTAATGGGTATTAGAAGAAGATATTATGTATGGGTTTATCAAATTCATTTTTTGGTAACTTTTTGATAATGCGTGCTGACGACTCTCAGTCCCAACTCTCTCCCACCTCCCTACTCTGTCTCTCATCCTTTCCTACAAACCTTTCTTACATTCAGTTTGACTAGGGGCAATCTTTGTGATGGGGATTTGGGGCCATCAATTTAGGATGGATAGACTCAGCGTGGGGTACACATTTGAAGACAATGACTCCCCCTCTCCCAGAACCTATCAAAAGTCAATAGTTAAGCATTGAAGAGTAGGGTCTCATGGGCTCCTCACCCTTCCATGATGGATGGCTTTTGTTGTTGTTTTTGAGACTGAGTTTCTTTGAGTAGTCCTGGCTGTCCTGGAACTCTCCTTGTAGGCCAGGCTGGCCTCAAACTTAGATCAGCCTGCCTTTGTCTCCCAAGTGCTGGGATTAAAGGTTGTTGACAAGGCATTCTTAGGTGGTACAGAGCAGGTAACCACAATTTTGAGTTCATGGTTACAATGGTTGTATGAATCTAGAGGACGGCATTCCATGCTAACTTTGGCTCTTCCATTCTTCCTTCGCCCTCTTCTGTAAGGAGTCTTAGATCGAGTGATTTCTTGGGCTGCCTTGAGTCCCTGTGTTCACTGCACAAGAGAGGCTTCTCTGATTATAGCCAAGAGTAGCTTTTGTTTGTGGGTATAAACAGATACTTGAACAGATAGCATTCTGAGGCTATGTCAACACAGTTGGATAACGGCAGCACGTTTCTTCCTTAGACTTACTGTCTTAGGTATAGATTAGTAACTGGTTTACAGTGCCTGACAGGGTCACCCTCCTGTGGTGCGGGCCTTAAATACAGAGGGCAGCTGTATACACCCACAATAGCTGTGCCACCACTATACAGGTAAGCTCACCTTGTCTCATACACTGGTTTAGTGGTTCACAGACCTTCCTCCGGCAGCACACACGTCACCTGGCTCTAGGAAAACTACCCAGCAGGAAGCTTAGTTCCAGCTTGCTTTTTCTATATCCTCTAACTGGGGTACATGGTGCCTTCATCAATAGGATCTTAGCCTCTAGTTCTAGTGAGCAATCAGGAAGACTAACAAGAGCTTCATTGTTTTAGGAGCCTCTGGGAGCCTCCCACTCCCGGCCTAGACCCACTCCTGTCAAGTTGTCTGGTTTTTTAGTAATCCACTGCTTCTAGAAGCAGTTTATCCAGCCATGTGGGGTAACCTGCTTCCACTTCTGTTTATTTCTTATTTGAGTTATAAAACAGTAGGTTTACTCATGGCTTTTCTAGACACTTTTCATTTTGGTTAACCCTCCCACCTTCCCCACTTAAAACTTTCTATGCTCAGTGTTCCACGTCTCTGCTTTCTTTACTGTTTCACAACTCTTCTCCTCTCCAGACCCCCTGCCCCAGCACGTTCCATTTCCTAGTTTCTTGGCTTCCACATGTACTAGAGTTAGACCTAATCCACATGAGAGAATTTTTGTCTTTCTGGGCCTGGGCTACCTCAACCAGTATGTGTTTTTCCTAGTTTCATCCATTTATCTACAAATTTCATTTTTCTTTACAGGTGAATGATATTTCAATATATGTACATTTTCGTTATTCACAAGATGATAGACAGCTGGGTTGTTTCCTTTGTCTATGCATTTGGATTAGGGCAGTAAGTCCCATTGATATGCAGAGATCTCTAGAGTATGATAGTTCTCTGGATACAAACATGGGTCACATGGTAGCTTTATTTTTTGTTCTTTTGTTGTTTTTTGAGAAACTTCCAGACTGCTTTCCAAAGTTGCTGCACTAGTTTACATTCCCAGCCACAGTATAGAATTCTTTTTTCCCTACACTCATGCCAGCATCAGCTGTCATCATAACTAGAACACACCTGTCTTTTTGAATTATATAAAAGAATAGTCAGTTAGTTGAAGAGGCTAATAAATAGCCCTTCTTTTTCCAACCACATTCTCTGCACAAGACCAGATTTCTTCAGAGTTCAATAAAGTGACAATGTATCTGATTAAATCATAAAGCAATGTGAAACTTGCTTTCTCTTCTATGAAGGCAGCTATGTTTCATGAAATATTAAAACTATTAATACAAAGTGAGCTTATGTTTAAAAATACACACATAATTTCCCTCTGATACTTCTAACAAAGATTTCATTGTTTTGGATGTATGTCTGTTTTGCTTATGTGTACACACGCCTGTGTGCGGCTACCTGCAGAGGGCAGGAGAGGGTGTCAGATCCTCAGGAAATGGCATTACCCAGCTGTTGGCTGCTAGAAACCAAACTCATGTCCTTTTCAAGAGCAAAAAGCACTCCTAACTACAGAGTCATCTCCCTATCCCCTTTTTTAGAATACAGTAAATATTAATAAAGATAACATGTAAAAACACTAGTATCTGCAAAAGTTTTTATAACTATTAAAGTGGCCTGAGGCTAGAACATAAAAAGTATTGTAATGTATCCCTGCTGAGCAAATGCTGCTTTGAATTAGAAACAAAAAATGTGAACAAAACCAGGCAAAAGTTT
This sequence comes from Psammomys obesus, assembly GCF_907164565.1. Lineage (NCBI taxonomy): Eukaryota > Metazoa > Chordata > Mammalia > Rodentia > Muridae > Psammomys > Psammomys obesus. Next base: position 5,632,888 of record NW_026585686.1, on the reverse strand, counting down.
TATGGTCTTTGAAAGTGTTAGGAGGCAATGAGTGATTCAGTGTACCAAACACAGCAAAGTTTATAGTCGTATCTACAAGTGATATTAATATAGAATATTTGTTAAAATTGCATTTCTGTAAAAAAGTGTAAGGGTTGCAAAGGATAAAAGTTATTCACTCTTTTATCCCCAGGACAACATGACAGGTCACCTGTGTGGGCCTGACACGCTTGTATTCAGCTTGTTCTCACTAATGTACTCTGTGTTCACAGCAAGAGGCTCTTTGAGGCTTGGACACGTGTCCACAGAAGCCATTAAAGTCTGTGTAAGCAATGTCCTAAGACCATAGGCTTCCAAAACCACAAGCAGTGCCTACACTGACTCTTCTCCACACTTCACTATGTGTAAGCTATCCCTCATAGCATAACACAAGTATGAGGCAGCCGAATGTGGAAACCTGGATGAGCTCTAAAGTAATACGCCTACCTACGAATACTGTCAATTTTAAAACACATTTATGTATATAGGATGGATGTGTGTGTGTGTGTGTGTACCTAGTTTTTCTTGAATATGTAATGAATTCTGTGATTATGAAAGAAGAGCCTAGGCCACTAATTTTAAATATCCAAATGGCACAAAGTTTGTGGTGTTTGTGTGTACATGTGCATGCATGCATGTTTGTGTGTGTGTGTGTGTGTGTTACAACATTGTAGTTATAAGATCCAGAATTTGGGTAGATTTTAATAAATAGGGAGGCAAGAGGATAAAAACACTCCTATGTTTTTCAAAAATATTTATTTAAAAATAAGATTTCTAAAAATACAGTACATAGTACATATCAAGAAGTAAAAATTCCACAATTTAAATTAAAAGCAACTTGCAAAGAAAACAGAATATTACATGAATAAAACAAAACCACTAAAATAAATTAAAAGCAATGTTGTTCTTAAGGTAGATACATAGTTCATTTTCATCTGAAGAACCAGTGTAGACATCTCATCTAAACAAATAAGTACATCTCACAGTTCCCACCCAGCATCAGCTTTCTCCCTCTCCTCAAAGTACTCATAATTCTCTTACCCACTCTCTTCCTTATTACTCCTAGCACTAGAAATGTTAGTGAAGATTTTCTTAAGGTAAGAGACAAAACGAAACAGCAGGCGAGGCAGACAAACGGCCCTCAGACTTACACCCAGCAAGTTTTACCACAGGGTCTTCCTAGACACCTACAGTACACACTATTATTAAAATTCCAGAAGAATCTTTCGTTTAGAAATATTTGAGAACTAGGGCTGACAGCAAATTTTAGGAACATCAAATGTCACAGGTATAGAGAAGTGATTAAACTTGCTGGACTAATTCCAGACACACAGCTGCTCATCTATCGGGGTCCATGCTGACTGTTTTCCTTGGGCTTGCGACCCATTCATCTGAACACCTATGACTGGGATGGATTTCTTCCTTCTGTATCTTCAGGTTTGTTGTTTTGTTTTCCCAATCTACATTAATTTTTCTTTGCTTTTTAATAATCACACCAGGAGACAGTAAGCAGTGGTAAATTCTCTCCTACCTCTCCCTACTTGGGAAAAATTATTACAGTCAGCCTTTTACACAAAGGACAAGCAGTGGGATTATTAAGAATCAATCCAGTGGCAACACACTCACAGGAGACAGTACGGCCCCATCCCCTGCTTTCTCTCTTATTTGCTCATCTGTACACATGTCATGTACATGAACTCAAGTCACCTTCCAAGTTTTAGGCTTGATTCATTTTTCCATTCAGAATTCACTGCAAAACCATATACTGTATCAACATTTAAGGAGACAGAGACTAAAGCTGATGGGAACAACACAATCATTTTTAGTTTGATTGTCTACCTTCCCAGCCACCTGCACTGTTGCTTCCTTGCCTGAGTGATCAGCCATGGCAGCTTCTGTTTTGAGGAGACTCTGATGAGTGTGTCAGAGCTTCAGGGAAGAACAGGGAAGCCAGTCATACCTGGTAGTATTACACCTGTACAAGTCCATCCACAGGAGCGTGGTCTGCCAGTAGTGTAAAATCACTACAACAGTTAGTAAACCAGTCTTACTCTCATTTTCATGTACAGTAAGCAGCAGCACTAAAATTGCTTTTGATGTTGCAAAGTTCAACTGTCTATTGGGGTGTTTGCTTAAATCAAGGTACCTTTGCACTTCCTATTGGAAAAGTATATGTGTGTGCATGTGTGTGATTTACATGTTTTTTTTAATGTGTCTTTTAATTTCATCTTATTTTCAAAATAGGCAAATACCTGTATCTTTATTTAAAGCCATTAAGGATTATGCCCTCCCCCCCACACACATGGAGATGCGAAATTCTTGACTTGTAATTAAAAATGGATCCATTATTTGCCCTTTATTTTAGCATTTGGTTGAGAATCACTAAAAGTGTCCAGTAGAATACTTTGCTTATAGAAATAAGTTTTTCTTCATTGCTGAAGTAAAACCAAAAATTAAAACCTTTTGAAAAGTGATTCAATTATCTTTAGTAGCTTCAGCCTACTAAAATACCTTATAAAGTAGCCACACTACATTAAAGTACAAAATTGAAACCCACACTAATGTGCATAAATAAACTGAATAAAAAATAAGTCTAACTAAGAATCATTTTCAATTGACCCTGCTAAAAGTTCCATCAATTAGACCGTTTATTCACTTCTTCAGACACAGATGTGAAAAGGTAACTCTCAGTCAATCAAAAGGAAAATTAATTCTTTGGTTCAAGAATTAAAAATGTAACTCAATGCTAGCATGAATAGCACCAGGATGTTTTAGTTGCTCAGGCACGAGTAGGTTAAAATATCAACCATCCACACTAGCTGGGACACAGAGGTAACAGAAGGCAGACAGGTCTTCCTTCTGACTGACAGCCTCCTAACTACAGTCCCTGTGCTGAGTGGACCGGGCAAGCACAGCTACAAAGGAGACAAGCCTGTGGTTACAGCTGGTTGGGCTATATCTTTCCATATAAAGCTATTGAGATGAAAGATGTTTTATATGTGTAATTAGTTAATTGCACAGTTGAATAACTATGGGAAGCATTACCCGTACACAGGAGGAAATGAACTAGAAAAGCCAACAGAAACAAAGACCTCAAGGGTCTCAAAAACACCAAGATTTCGATCTTTAAAGTGTAAACCATCCTTCATTACTAAGTTGTTGACAAAGTATTCTTTCTTTGCCATAAGAAACTCCTAAAACAGGTTCCAGGTTGTTGTTTTTTCTTCAAACTTTGGGCAAGCTATCTTTTCTCCTCTGTATTACATAGATGTACTTCCATGTTATTTTTGACATGTGCATGCTAAAAATGCTAACATATCCTCCACACTTATCTGAAATAAAAAAAACCTCTCAAGAGCACCTGTGCAGCTGAAAAGAAACAGCGATGTGAGATTAAACAACTCAAGCCAAATGCTTCCCAGAATGACTGTGCACATATACACACAGAATGCACGTGCACACACGTATGTATGTGCCAATGACTCTTACAGTAACATGGCGTCCTCATCTCCATGAGGAGATGGCGGACAGTGCTGTTATTACAGCCCCGTCTCTACTCATCTCTTGCAGAGCTGCCGATCACTCATGTCCACTTAGCCAACTCTCCATCTTACTAATGTCCCCTACTTTCCTTATCCAGTTTTTGGCAATTCACTACTTATTGGTACCTGTACTCAAGGGTAGACATGGAGGAAAAGCTGTAACATAGTAAAAGATATGATAATGAAAAATCAGCAATACCAATGACATAAGAACTTTAAGCACTTAGCCAAGCACAGCAGAATATGCCTGTAATCACAGAACTTGGGTGGCAAAGGTAGGAGGATTCTGAATTCAAAGCTGGTGAAACCCTGTCTCCAAATAATAATGATAATAATAATAAATTATTAATAATTTGCTGCAAATTATCACTAGCAGATAATATTGCCACATCTAAAGAACTGATAAAAATGTTATTGGTTTTAACAAAATGGCTTCTAGAAAATAAATTTTGTTTAAAAAAAATACACAAAGATAATGGAAGAAGTGAGAAAATTCACTTCTAAAGTTAAACCATCACCATCACAAAGGTAGCAGAAATGCTAAATATTGGTTTATACAGTCAGTGACAATACTGTGATAAAATACTTCATGTGAACAGCTTCTAACACTTTCCCATGTTCTACTACAGAATACTGTAGAATCTACGAACAGCTAAACATGAATTATACTAACATTTTTATTTGTATATTCTGAGCATGGTACCTACAACAGAAGGCAACGACAGATGTGGGTACTGAATCATACATTCACTCATTAGCTAATTACATGGTCAATAACATGTAAGCACACCAAGTTTACAGGACTTGCTAACTACACCTGCCAATGCTTGTAATTTTCTAAGCATTAGCAGCAGTGGACGAAAGTCTAATGTTTGAACTATTGGTAAGTTAGATAATATTTGTAATAACTCCCAGTATATGTATGTATAGTAGAGGTTATGTCAGATTTACATAACGAAGTACTATAGTTTAGTGAACTGTAGCTAGGTTATCTACTGACACGTGTCATACAAGAGAACTACCCAGAGAACAATCTAGACGGAAAGCAGCATATGCTAATGAATATTAGTGCTGTATTTAGCCACTGCAAGACAAGTTGTGATTTTTTTTTTTTTTTTTTTTTTTTTTTTTAGCAACACATGTAAGAACATTCAAACTACACATGACCTAATAAAGAAAACTATGTGGCTTTCATCTAAATGCATTTGTATCTCCTGTTTGGAAGTGTGTTCTCAATTTGAGTCTTTGTGAGTAGTGTTTAGAATTAATACATCTTTTGAGCAAAACAGTTAGTTACTTGTATGGAAGTAACCCTAAGTTTCATTAAGAATAATGAGAATGGGGCTGGGCAAGATGGTGCAAACTTTTAATCCCAGCACTTGGGAGGCAGAGGCAGGTGGATCTCAGCCTGGTCTACAAAGCAAGTACAGGACACTCAAAGCTACACTGAGAAACTGTCTCAAAAAACAAAACAAACAAACAAAAAATAATTAAAATGAGCCGCCATCCTGAATGGAGCTCCCTCCTTACATTAGTGAAATGTTCTGAGACGTTTGACTCAGTTCTTCTGCATCTCATGTAGCTTATGGTCGATATCCTCTCCCTGTCTTTTCCTGATTCGGGGCCTCTTGTGCACTCTATCATTGAGGAATACCCCAGCCCCTACTTTATTACTATTAAAAGTAAGCTGTCTTCTGTAAAAGAGATTACTATTTAGCTACAATTTTAAATGGCTCTTTTACGTTAAATAAAATATTTAATACAAATTATAAGCAAATTGGGTTTTTATTTTTATGTCACATCACTAGCTTAGTAATTTGAAATTAAGTCTGGTTACAAAGTACCAAGACTCTTTAATAGATTGTTCAATGTTTAGAAGATTCTGAACTTTGTCCTTTGTTGCCTACACTGAGCTTATCCAATCAGATTTCAAAACACTGTGTGTGAGAGAGAATATGAAATGAATGACTAAATGATGCACGATGATGGGGGAAGAGTCATGAGTGTCAAGGCATGCTTGTGGGGTCAAAGGACGACTCTATGGAGCTAGATGTTTTGTTTGTTTGTTTGTTTGTTTGTTTGTTTTCTTCCCTGTTCACCTTTAACTGGTTTCAAGGGGCAAACTGTGGTCACCAGTCTTGTACAGCAAATACCTTTATGTGCTGAGCCATCTTACAGGCCCAAACTCTATTTGTTTACAAGTGTAACTGCAGCCTAGTATTAATATTGTAACTCCAGAAGCCCAAGAAATGACTTTGCTAGTGCAAAAATATCACTTAACACACATTTTGCTAAAATTAAATGTGATGTTTATAAATACTTTTATGCATTATCTAGACAAAGCAGAAATCTCATTGCTCCATTGCTTTCTAATACTCCACACATGTAGTTATTCCCATGGTTATTCAGTGTGACAAATGAAGTGGCTACTGAATCAACAGGTTTAACTCTGATTGAGGTTTTTTTAAAAAAGCAAAGAAAAAATAGTACTATTAACCAATTACTAATTATTTTAAGGCAACTGAGCCTCTGTTTGTGTGTGTTTGTGTGTCTCTCTGTGTGTATGAGTGTAGGGGGACCATTCCAAAATTGAACTGAAAAAAAATGTTTTAATACTCAGTGAAACACATTAGATAACATAGTTACCACAGCAACTGTAATAAATGTTTTGTTTTGTAATGACATAGTATTTATATAAGTTTTTATAATGCTAACAAATTAAGTTGCCAAAATAAGGGTTAAAGTAAAATTATTGAAACAGCTTATCCTAATCTAAATTTGTGATTGACAGTAAAAAGTGTACACAAATATACAAACATGAAGCCACGCAGTTTACCTAGAAGGAACATCACCAACAATAACACATTCATTTTCAATTTTTATAAAACTTTACACTTTTATACATATGTTCCCGTAAGTGTGTATGTACCTCTGGCATGTTCACAGATTGGCGATACAACCCACAAATGGGACAGTAAAAGCCTCTAGAGCCAGTATAATTACATCAATTAGCCAAAAGAGGGCGCAGAAAGAACACAGGAGCTTAATCCCTAGGAAATGGCCAACAGGCTTTTCTCTAGGAATCTAATAGTGATTACAAACCCCTCCATGGGGTTAGACATATACATTTGACAATACTGTATAAGTATATATAGCTATACTGCAATATAGATTCTTATGTAAATACATTGATAATAGCATTTCTGTAGCTCAAACTAGTGCATTAAGTCAAAAGACTTAAAGAAACCGCAGAGACGGATCGGGACCTGGGAGAGTACAGAGAAAGTAAAGATAATGTGCCCGAGAAGTGGTAAACCTAAGAAAACCAAGCTCACAGATTTCCAGTGCAGGAAAGAGACCATCCCCACTACCTTGTCTCAGAGCTACTGCTGCTCCAGAAGCATAAGCAAGTCTACACGGCTCCATTTTTAGGCCTTCATTTGGCTCTGCTATGGATGATCCAGGTCTTGTGTGAATGGAAAAAATATATATATATATTCTGAAGGCATTCAGCTTCTATCTCCCTACATTATATATACATCACTTCTTTGAGTAACTGTCATCAGCCAATTTAGTCAATCAGCTTGCACAAAATCCAACTCCTTTGCCTAAAATAAACATACTAATCTTATGTTTCCTAACCTTTAAAAATGTTTCTTATATTACTTACAATTGTCTTAGCACCAATAAATATTTTCATCTGCCACTTCTAAGTTTTTAAATAATAAACATAATTAAAACATGAAAATATGGTATTAATATTTCTGAGAAGAGCTTATTCTATTCAGAATATTTTATAAGACATTTACAGTGTCTGAAAAAAACTAGCCACAGTATTAGTTGACTGGCCAATAATAACCTCTGTTTCACTATTTCCCAGCTATGATTTCTTACTTTACAACTACCTATAAGAAAAGTATGTATATGGTTAAAGATTGGTAGATTCGTTCAATATTCTTTTCAGGGGAAAGGTCACCAAGCACACACACTTTTCAAACATATGGATTTGCAGTATTCTAAATGAAAAAATTAAATCATACAAAATGTCTTTGTATACAAAAAGGCTCATATTTGTTAAGGGACCATCACTACCATAGATCATTCTATTTTAAGATAACTTCCTGACATCAGCTTTTAATAAAAGGTCTTTAGAGTAAATTACAACTGGCCAATGGGAATTCAATTTCAACTTGGATGATTACTGGTATATAAATTTAGTGATCTACTTTTACACTTTGATAGGAGTTGACCAGCATCTGTTATATAATAAACCTCCAATGTGTACAGTGAGATATACTAGCAGATAAATAAAAGTATACATACTTTAAAAGCACAGCATCTTTCTCTATATTGTATATTACACACCATCCAATTTAACATTTTAAAACACCTATCTGCATTCTAATATAACTGCACTTGAAGAAGTAACTGGAATTATTGCAAACCTCCTACCCTTTTCAGTCATTAGAATCTTAGGGTAAAATAGGAATATATGCCCGACTGGTCACAAATTTCTCCTGGGAACAAATATTCTAATTGCAATCAATAATTGCAGCAGAAAGGAAAATTAACTTCTCCTTTACATTAAGGTAGTAGTTGGTGCATCGCACGAGTGGTGTCTTAGTTCACTTTTGATGAGTAGGAAAAAAGAAAGCAGCAGAGCGCTGCTCCTAGGCAAGCACTGCCCTTTGTTGTTCACTCGTATGCTGCATTTTAAAAACCCTGCAGCACATATAAAAGGAGTAGTAATAACATTTTAACTTAGATCCCAAAAATAAAATTTACACATAAGAAAGTGTATCAAGTTTTGAAAAACTGAAGAATTAAATTTAAATTTGGTTAGTACTGCTTAAAGGTAAACATTAAACATCTCAAATTTCCATAAGTTAAGTTTTAAAGTACTGAGAATACTGAAGGAAATTTATGTACAATTATTTCATCCCAATCACTGCCTTTTGAGTTTAGTAACAGAAGCAGTTAAAGAAATCCCAGCGGAAGGCTAATTTGAAAGTAAACATGCTTTTAAAACTTAAATATAGATCTTGTATTAGTCCCACAACAGGATCAAGATCACTATTAAAATAAAGCCTGGGGCACATTATGATGCCTAAGATTGGTGGGTGGATTTTAATTGACTTGAAGACTGTCATAGTTCTATTCTCAGAAAACCTGTAACGCATTTCCAGCATGGAAGACCCATCTGTGCCCACCATCCATCTGTTTAGACGTGATTGGCAAAGTGGTAGGGAACTCGCAGTGGTTGCCTCTGCCTGAAAGGAATGAACCACAGGATCTTCCAACGAGTGCCAAAAACTTCTGAGAAGGTCTGCTGCCATGGCTTTCGGGGCCGCGATCTACAGAAGACAGCATTATTAGTGAAAGACAGCACTCCCATGGTGCACTTCAGTCAGCTAAAACAATACAGGTTGGCTGGGGATCCATTACTGGACTCTGATGCATTGTGTCTCAGCATCACAAATACAGCTTTTCTTTCAATGTGGCATGCAGCTGAGCTTCAGCTCTGGATAGCTAATATTGTATCTGCATCGTCAATCAACCTACGGTAACTTTGGAAGCAGAGGAGAGGCTCGGGGTAACAGAATGTGTGTCAACACAGTAGCAAATCTCTTTTGATGTACTTTCAGGACAAATAATTTGACTTACTTCTGTAAGTTTAAAAGCTCTCATGGCTGAAAGACCCCTACTTGAAGACTATCTAATTGGGCCTCAGACGGGACACCAAGAAAAAGCCTAGCTTCCTACTATTAACACATGCACACAATCCTCAAAGGCAGTCAGTTGTCTCTATTTTTAAATAAAATCACTACAGACTTTATACTTACATTTCTTCACAACAGTTTGACATCTTTTCAATAGATGTTGTATCCTAGTAAAAACAGAAAAATTATATTCAGATGTAACAAGTTTATCAATAGTTCTGTTTTATGGACTATGTAGGCATATCTAGAAAATATTCTAAAGACCTAACAAATTTATATATCTGCACACATCCTGAAGTCCGCTTAGAAAAATAAAATAAACATTCCATCATATCAAAAAACTAGGGACCTACAAAAATGTCAAGCACCTCTACCAGAACTATTCCATTTGATTATAACCTCTAGGACACCTGATTCCTTGGTAATTCTTTTAAAAGGCCAATTATTTCCATTTAACTCAATGTCTGCAAATATTAAAACGGCACCTAAATGCTATCGATGAATACAGAACTGCCAAGAGACAAAGAATGCTAGTAGTTCTGGGTTTTATAGGCTTCTATAAATATCAAAATTCAATACGGCAAATCTATAAACTGATCTTGTTACAGCATGTTTTAATAAGAAAATTAAAGTTAGATGATTAATATTCCTTAATATAAAACCAAAACAAAACATTTCTCTTTTTTCCCAACAAACAAACAAATCTTTACAACAATACCATTTTTCTGTGTGTTTTTACGAGGCTGTAACAAAGGCACAGAAGGAAATCACTTCAGCAGAAGACAGTTTTTCAAAGTGCTCATATCAAGCGGACAAACTGTTATGCTATCCAAACTGACAAACTGTTACAATATCCAAATACCCGACACAGAAATTGCTCAACCTTACAGTCAGGTAAAAATTTAAAATGTAAGCACACGTTAAAGCAATGAAAAGAAATATCTTTCAAATACGCAAAAACATGACATAAATCCTCACCATCTCCCTTTATCTGACCTTACTAACCTGTTCGCGTATGGCAGAAAGTGGAGTATGGCAACAATAACCAGAAATATTCATGGAAATACTTGAAGCTGCGGACATTCTTAGCTACATACAGAACTTTCCCCTCGTAGTTCTAACCCTTTACATTTAGTGATGCTGGGTGAGTGCTCATGACACACTGGGAGACATGCTGAACAAGCTGGTAGCCTCCAGAAGAGAGAAACAAATCTGATTTTTATGAGACTAGAAGCAAACAACAGTTTCAATTACAGCATTTTCTGAAGATTTACAAAAAGATGGCAGATTTGCTACATATTCCATATATGCTGATTTTTTTAAAATTATGCCTTGAATTTGACAATTCTGTAGAAAATAAGCTTCTTTTTGTTTTGTTGTGTAACTTCCTTCCCAAACAATATTTAATGTATCCCAAATGAAAACACAGTTTACAAATATATATCTTAAGCATTTAGAGCAGGGGCTCTCTCAAAGGGTCATGGTCCCCACAGGGAGGGAACAAACGACCTTTTCAGAGGGGTCTCCTAAAACCATCAGAAAACAGATAGTCACATTACAGTTCAAATCACAGAAAAATCAGTTATGAGGTAGCAAAGAAAATAACTTTGTAGTTGGAGGTCATCACAAGAGCAATGATATTAAAGGGTCACAGTGTTAGGAAGGTTGAGAACCACTGATTTAGAAGAAAACTAGGCTTCAGGTTCACATCTATAAAGGAAGTAGAGAAGGCCACTTGAATAGCCTTTTAGGGTGCAGATGTAGAAGGCCACTGCAAAGGAACCCACACCAAAGTGCAGGGGGAATGAACAGACAGAGTCACCACATGCTAGCTCTAGATTACTTTGGTTCTTTCTCATCCTTCCGAATGCTGCCACTCTTTAATACAGTTCCTCATGTTATGGTGACCCCCAACCATACAATTATTTTCGCTGTTACTTCATAATTGTAGTTGTGCTACTGCTGTGAATCATAACATAAATATCTGATAAGCAGGATATCTGATATGGGGCCCTTTTGACTCCCAAATGGGTCACGACCTACAGGTTGAGAACCACTGCTCTAAAGGTGTGTGAATGCCTGGAATACAGCCACTGACAACACCTTTATGCCTGAAAGCTATGTGAGGACAGGGTCCATCTACTGTGTCCATTAATACTGCGACAAGTTTTACTGAAGACGTTAGCTGTGGCCCTAAAAAGATTCAACTTTAAAGTCTCCAGAGTTAGCTTTCATGTATAGAAACCCTTTAACATATTCGGACATAAAAACTAAAACCATTTAAGTCATCATGAATAGACAGCTACTCTTTCAAAGGATGAGAAGTTTACTCTCTGTTATAAATAGGAGTTGGGAGGCTGGCCAAATTGATCTACTGTTTTTCTAGCATGGCAAATACTCAACTCTCTCTACCTCTGCCATGTAGAACACTGTTACCACAAAACAGCATGGAGTGTGTACCTGAGCACTAGAGCACAGTGAGTGCTCAGGCTGGAAGGCAGCAAGCACAGGAAAGCCAGATCTTACATTCACAAGCAGGCTGAAGTGCACAGGACAGACTGTCACTGCAGAGAAAGTAAAAACCATGCTATGCACAAGTGCTAAGTTAGGCTTAATTTACTTTGTTTTGTTTTACAATGTGGACAAATGTGGGATTTTTTTTTTTTTTAAGCATACTGAAAATACTCAACCTTTTAGTGGCACTAGAAAAGGACCAACACAACAAATGCTACAGAAGGAATATAAATACAACATACAGCCTCAGCTAGCTAGCAAATAAGCCATTCTCTCAGGAATATGAAAGCCCTACATTTACTGAGTGTTGCAACAGTTAGTTCTGAGAAATGTTTATGTCTAGAATGATCTAATGATCAAAACATCTAAAACTACAATCAGCCTGTATAACTGGGCAATACAAGACAATGCCTATCACCTCCCCCGAGGGGGGTGCAGCCTTACCAGGCCACAGATGAAGACAATTCAGCCAGTCTTGATGAGACCTGATAGTCTAGGGTCAGAAGGAAGGGGAGGAGGACCCCCCCATCAGTGGATTGGGGGAGGGGCATGGGAGGAGAAGTATGAGAGAGGCAGACAAGGGAGGGGAGCTACAGATGGGATACAAAGTGAATAAATTATAATTAATAAAAAAATTAATTAATTAAAAAAAAGAAAAAACTTGTACTCTTTTAAAAAAAAAAAAAAAAAGCAAATCCAGAAAGATTTTTCAGAAACAGGTCTAATCTTGCCTATTCTCTTTTAATTCATTGTCTTCTCTTAACGGCTAATTCTCTTAATGGCTAATCTTAGCATAAAAAGAGATCCTTCAGAATCAGTGTAAAACTATGTTTGACTACAAGAGAAAACTATACCCTAACTAGCTGCTGAATTATGCCTGGAATGGAGAAAAAAAGAGATTCTTAACAGAAGGAAGATTGGAAAATTAGAGTGGGGTGCAGTATGACCGCCAAGAATTCATTACCAAAGGTCTCTTGATTACCAGTCTAACAGGGCTGAGAACCTAGCCCCCTGAGCCCAGAAGGCTGATAGCTAACTGCTCTTGCTTTGAGTTCATTCTCACCAAGCACCACTACCTGGCCACATATGTTGTCCTGTGAGGAAGATAATGTACAGAAGAGAGGCCTTAGATATACTGAACAACACATGAAGAATAAATAGTCCATTTGGTTCTAATAACTATCTTCAGAGTGTAAAAAAAAGTCCTTGCCTTTGTGCCTATTTAATTCTAGAAACACTTTCCAAAAAGAGTTACATACCAAACTTAAGACTTGACAAACGTTAAGGTGGCCGAGAGAGAGGCCCCTGAATACAGCTCCATATTGCCTTTCTGATCACCTGAGCTCTGCCCTCATGGTAGCCCTCACTGATCAGGATGCCTCTATGTTGCACAAAGCTACCTAACTTCATGACTCTATGGTGACTTACTGTATGCAGCCTTGGTAACACTGTTCAGGGAAGTTTTTGTAGTTCTAGATCATGTACCTGTTCTGTCTCTGGGTCCTCCTAATTGTAACTGCTCCATCTGACTGCTTACTAGTATATAAGCAGCATCACATTTAATTTTTAAAGATCTTTCTTAATTTAAAAAAATTAAGTGACTGTGTGTACTGTGGTGGTAGGTGGAGGAATGCACATGAATGAAGATGCTCATGGAGGCCAGGAAAAGGTGTCAGACTCCCCAGGGCTAGAGTTACAGGTGGTTACAAGCACCCGATAGAGGTGCTTGGACCAAATTCAGGATCTCTGCAAGAGCAGGACATCCCCCGAGCCATCTTTCTAATCCCTGTTTAACTTTAAAATCCAACACGCCTAGCAGAACAAGGTTATACAAAACAGGCACCTTTGTCTACATCTGCAGGACTGAATTAACTAGGCAAACCAGAAACAGCATAATTCTTTAATTTTTCAGTGTAAAAGCAGGGAAGTCCTGTTAACCTTTGTTCTCTCTCCACCCAGAACTCACTAGTTTACTCATTGGAAACAGAGAGTTCTTTAGCTTCCATTGCAAACAGAGAACCGGCTGTGTCTTTTATTTGAAATGTGAAGCTCACATAAAATTTTATCAATCACAGGACAATGGTGGAAAGGCAGAAGTCTTTACATTTGTAGCCACCAAAAATCTTTTTCCAAAATAATTTCTCTGCTTTTCTTCATCAAACCACCATCTGGCTATACAAAATTGGTAAGAAATTGAAACTCCACATCTCAATTTCCAAATAGGAATGCTTACCTCCTATGTTTTTGTGAGATTTAAATGGATAAGTATATATTAAAACTCCTAATAAATGCACAATGAGTGAAAAATCCTCATTTTTATTAAATGTTTTTATTACGCACTTCCAGATGCTTATGAAAAAACAGTATCTCAATTATATCAGTTACTCAAATTATGTTTAATCAAAAGTTTATTATGAAAGACAGACAACAGGAGACCATTATGTAATCACAAGGGGCTTAAAATTAGTCATAAAGTAAAAACTCCAAATTATATAAACCAGTGTTCATTCACTCATCTATTTATATAACTATAAGCTACATGACAAAGTCTTTATGAAAAAGAAAGCTGATGGTCAGCAAAGGTATCCACACATACAAAGAAACTAGACAGTCACAGATGCAGGCCACAGAGGGTGACAAGACTGTAACCATACAGCCACATGCAGGCCACAGAGGGTGACTGTGCTGAAAATGTTTTATAAGTAACCTCATGGTCACCAGAACAGCTGAAAGAACTGAAAATCTATGCTTACAGTCAAGACCCAAACTCAACAATTTTTGTATTTTAACACAAAAATTATATTTTTGATGAGGTTTCTGGTTATCAACAGAAAGCAAATTAGGGAATTGAATGTGCCTTTGGCTAGGGTTTGGGAGCTCACCAACAAACCAATAGAATGTGAAAGCTACAGAGACACTTGGCTCCCTTTGGCAAAGATCGAACATCAGTAAGTACAAGATCCACGCTTCTAAACTTTTACGATGCTTTAAAATTAGGTTAAATATTCCATGAATTCAGATCGTGAAATGATAAAATCAGTTTCTGGGGAAAACCACCAAGTAATAGTAACACATAAAATGTCTAGCAACACAGCAACATAAAGTATCTCTACACTCAGTAGTAACCCTTTAAGAAGTCTATGCCCTAACTATCTTAGCAGCATTATCAAAACACATTTAAATGATTTCCACCTTTTACATTCATTTGAGTGTTTCAGGCGGTCTACCACACTGAGCAAAGAGAAGTGAGGTAGAGAAACACTTCTGCTCAGGGAAACATTTATACGTCATTCAATTTCACACATGATTTTGGTTACTACAAAAAAGGAAAAACTAGTCTCTATAATTCTTTATTATATCCACATAGAAACAAATATGTCCAATATTAACATAGAACATGAAAAGCATCTAAGAAACATGATAAATTTTGGCAAATTTTTTAGGGTTTTAAGAATGCACTGAGGAAATATGTTATATAATTTTACAATTGGAAATGCTGCATTAGAAATACATTTATTTTATTTAAAAATACATAACTTAGAAAGGAAAGCAAAAAATTTCAAAGATCTCCCTTTAAAGTGAGCTATAAAGATCTGCATATGTGTAAATCCTGGCTGCAAGCTAAGTACTCTAAGCATGATTTACAACGAGACTGGACTAACTCACTTCGCTGATTCACTAATATTTGGCCAAACTCAATTATAAAGATCTCAAAACTCAATTACGATTTTAGGCCTAGATTTCTGGACACATATTTTTTAAATCTACTAATTGATTAATAAAATGTAATTTAATAGCTAATGTTCTTTCATCTGATTTAACATTCTGAATATAAGATACTTTTCAATACATAAGATTAACCCCAGTTAAAATTATGTCACTGTCTTGGTCACAATTCCCTTGCTTAAAAATCAAAACATTTAATTGGGGCTTGCTTCCCTTTGCAGAGGAACACGGTAAAAAGCATAAGAGCACGTAAGCACTCATGGCACTGGAGTCGTAGCTGAGAGTTCTACATGCTGAGAAAGAGAGAGAGAGAAAGAGAGGGAGGAGGTAGGGAGGGGGAAGGAAAGAGAGAAAAAAAAAAACTGGGCCTGGCATGGGCTTTTGAAAGCTCAAAGCCCACCCGTACCGACACACTTCCTCCAAGGCTCTACCTCTTAATCCTTCTAATCCAGTCAAAGAGTTCTACTCCCTAGTGACCAAGTATTCAAATATATGCACCTATAAGTCAACCATGCACTAATGATTCTTTCTATATTTAGGCAAATGCTGACTGAAAATCAAACATGGGCCAGTAGGTATTAAAAGAAATATTTTATCTGTAACAATTTTAAAAATTATCTTTCATATTTAACTAGAGTCCAATAGCATCTGTAAGACCAAAGGGAACAATCACTTGGAAAATTTAAGCTTTTACAAAGCTGCAGCTCAATACATCTTCCTCATCCTACCCCTAACCTCAGCACACTGAGCAAAACACTGAGCTCCAAAGACGATATAAGAAGCGAGCACACAAACTCCTGTGCCCAGCAAACTACAAAGTTTAGACAAAGTGTCAGAAGAGTGTCACAGCAGACAAAAGCTCCCTGTCAGGGCCTCCCCAGGGATGCTGGCCTGCTATTGGGCTTCCTGATTACATCCCATCTCTGTCACTGGAAACTGAACCAACTGGGCTGGCTACCCTGCTCTGTTAACACTGGAGCTACCCTGCAGACTTTCCTCCCCGCCTGGGACTGCTACTCCTTACCTCTGATGTCAGTTACATCAATAACATCGTAACTGTCCACTTCCTTCAGTACAAGAGCAAAAACCTCAGTAAGGGCTGCTAAGATAACTTGTTACCTAAATAAAGAATGCATCAAAGCCAACTGCTTCTGTAAAAATGGCTTCCAATGTTAATTCAGTTGAGCACATAACACATACATTTAAAATCCTAATTTAGATCAAATCTGAAAATAAAGTAAATCACTAACATTTTGCTTTAGATTTACTAGAAATACCCAATTGTGTATTATGTATGATCCTTTAATTTTGGAAATAAAATTATAAGAGAGAGGGTTTGTTCATTCCAGGTTAAAGGAAACAACAGAGAAATAATTACTAAAACTTAGAATCCTGCTTTTCTGAATCCTCAGACACTTATTTTGCTGACTTGTTTAACAGACTTACATTCAAGCTATGAAACTCTAACTCTCCATAAGGAAATGATATTCTTTCTTCCCAAGGAACCTTTTGGACGATGTGGGGGGAGGGGAGCAGCGCAGAACAGTGGGGAGAAGAAGACTGCTTCTACAGAATAACTCAATGCACTGTGACTGATGTTATCGTCAAATTCACCACTAGCTCAACAGTGCAGAGATCTGAGCATTCACATATGATGAAAAGATATACAGAGATGAAGCTCAGTTTAACAGAAAATGAACAGAACAAGTATCTATGGCAATGGTAAGAATAGTCTACATTTCAACATCTTATAATGCTATTTTGTATAGATACTAATAATCCTTAGCTTTTAAATCACACGCTGAAGACATTACAACTTCAAACAATTAAACGTTAAAAATAACTATTAATCAGCAAGGAGAGGAGTAAATTCTGAAACCACTATTGACCTAAATCCAAAAAGAACAGTGCTTGATGGCTGCCACAACAATCCACGGAAATGAAATTAAAGCATACCAAGTTTCTTTTTCTGTGGTGTTTCTGTGGGTGTGTGCATATTCATGTAAGGCCAGAGATAACCACCGGGCACCTTCCTCAGTCGCTCCTCATGAGATAGGGGCTCTCACTGAAGCTGGAGCTCATCAATTCAGCTGGCTGGCCAAGGACTCCAGGGCTCTACCTGAAGGCTCCACACACCTACAGTGCGTGCTGCCACACCTGGCTCTATTTGTGAGTTCTCAGAGTCCAAACTCAGGTCCTCATACTTGTGCTACTGACTGATCTATCTCCTCAAGTCAATACAGAGCAATTTCCATTTATTAGCATTTGTATCTGAGGGCAAGAACAGTGTTAAAGATCAGACTGACAAAGTATATTACCTCTCTCTCAGTACTTGCATCTTTTTCTGAAGGTCTCATAGATGTACTACTTATTCTGGTTTCTACTCAGTTTAGAAATAACCTATCCAAACTCAGTTTCCCTGTTTAATACAACAAACCGATATTCAATATAAAAAAAATGTACAATCTCAAAATAATTATTAACATTGTGATAGTGTTAGGCTAGGGCCAAGCAAGTAAAAATTGGCTCACTCATATATAATCGGAATGCTCAAATGTTACAGTAGAGACTTTCAAAAGCTTGAAATAGTTGTCATCACAGTATGGTCTCTGAAACTAGTGGGTTGCATGGTGGAAGGAAGCTGTTGTCAGCCTCCAGGTAAGTGATGTGTTTTTTTAGGTTAATGTTTCCACATGTCCACTCCTAGCCATCAACAGTAATAGGGAAATCTGAGAAATTCGGTTTGAGGTATTCAAATAACCACTAAGAATTCTGACAAATTCAAAGTTGAAAATTAAACAATGTGCACAACTTGAGCCTGACATGATTTGTGCATTAGAAGCTCATTATTATTAAGTACTTAAGAATGGGCATATCAGTAGATTTTAGGGGAAACAATCATTATCATCAGCACTGTTACCCATAACTATGTCATTCATTATCATCACTACCAATGGGTATTAGGAATAGTTTACACTCTATGGTAAAAAATAAAAATAAATGGGGGGATACAAAATGAATAAAGTGTAATTAATAAAAGTTTAAAAAAATAAAATAAAAAAATAAAAATAAGGTGAATCCAAGATGGCAGTACTGGGAGGACACTCTTTCTGACCAGCAGCATAGCAGGATCTGCAGTGACCAGCAGATGGAACTCTGGGCCCTAAAACACCAGCAATTGTGTTTCCCAGGTGAGACAAAACCCCACGGTGGGGGATTCAATCAGCTTTAACTCACCCAGCTAAACCATGGAAGAGGTCCCGGTTCCACCGGGCGCTTGGTCGCCAGCCCAGAGCCACACGCTGGCATGCTCTGATCACTGTCTCAGACTGAACTGTGGGCCCCACAACACCAGAGACTGGAATTTCCAGTTGAGAGAAAACCCCATGGTGCAGGAAATGATTGGGACCAACGTTAGGTCACCCAGATAATCCCTGGAAAAGACCCAAGGTCCGGCGGGTGCCCAGCAGCCAGCCCAGAGCAGGGCACACAGGTGCCAGCACGGAGTCCTGACTGTGCACCTGACTCCCTGCTCCAGATAGAACTGTGGGCCCCAGGGCACCAGAGACTGAGTTTCTCTGTCAGGTGGAAACCCACAATGAAGGGAACAGCAGGTCTGACCTCAAAGTACTCAGCTGACATCCCCACTCCCCAAAAAGTTCTCAGGAAAAGTTACCGAGTTTTGGCAGACGCCCAGGCGCCCAATCGCAGGCAAGGTGGAGCCACTCGCCTGTGCCTGCATGTTCTACTTGCCATCCCAGACAGAACTGCGAACCCCAAAGCACAGTCTGGGTGTCCTGTGAGAAGGAAACCCCAGAGCGGGGAAAACATCAGGTCTAACACTCAGGACACCCAGCTCCAGAAGACTTTTCTGGGTTCACAACAGGCTAGAATCTAGGCTCTAGCCTTCTACTGCAGGCATGAGTGCCCTGTTCACCTGCCAGTGATTACCGCTAGGGCACTGGGGCACACAGCTGCAACCTCAGACCTACAAAAGCCTGAGAGCCATTGGAGCCCTCAGAAACTGCTCCAAGGCTTGACCAGTTATCCTATCCCTAGCTAAACTGACAAAACTGTAGGGCTCCCTGGTTCTTCAAGAGGGCTGCGCCCAAAAATTACTCCTTAAGAACAGCAGCAGCAGCTCACTAAATTCAGAGCAAGAAACCCAGCAGCAGGGCAGACATCTCCAGGACTTCTCCTGATGAGAGGAGGGCCTTTCTGAACACCACAGTTACCACACAGGTCCATATGTCTGAGGTGAACTGGGACAATTCCTGAGAAGCACCACCGTTCAGTTGACCATACCCAAAAACCTGAGGAGATATCCTTCAGAGCCTTGCCAAGGGGATTCTCCCCACCCCAGGACCCAGCAGGCACCAGAAATTAACAAACAACACCTGAGACAGCCAGATGGATAGAGGTCAGCGTAAAAGCCCAACCAACAAAAGGCAAAGCAATATAGCATCCCCAGAACAAAGTTAACCAGGGGCAAATAGCCCTGGACACCCTAACATAAGAAATTCAAGAAGATGACCTTACATCTATGATTATGAAGAGGTTAATGGAGGAAGCAAATAAAATGTGTAAAGAATTAGAGGAAGATTTAGTAAAACAGATTATGACCATCCGTAAAGAAATACAGGAAGAGGCAGCCAAACAGTTTGTGGCTTTCAGAGAGAAAATGATTAAATCACTGAAAGAAATAAAAGAAACAGAGGAATGTTCAAACAAACAGGTGAAGGAATTAAAGGAAAATAGAGTCAGACAGGTGAAGAAAATCAACAAAATGGTTCAAGATCTGAAGATAGAATTGGAAAAATTAAACACAAACAAAGGAAATCATGGAGAGGGAGAACCTAGGAAAGAAAACAGGAACTACAGAGGTAAGCATAACCAACAGACTACAAGAGATGGAAGAAAGAATCTCAGGTGTGGAAGATACAATGGAAGAAATCGATGTATCCGTCAAAGAAAATAATAAAATTAAAAAATTCCTGACACAAACCATCCACGAAATCCAAGGCAACATGAAAAGACAAAGCCTAAGAATAATAGGAATAGAGGAAAAAGAAGATTCCCTCCTCCAAGGCCCAGAAAATATTTTCAACAAAATCATACAAAAAAATTCCCCAATTTAAAGAAGAGGCCTATAAGAACACAAAAGGCCTACAGAACACCTAATAAATTACACCAGAAAATAAAATCCTCCAGCCACATAATAATCAAAACAGTAAGTATACAGAACAAAGAAAAAACACTAAAAGCTGCAAGGAAAAAAGGCCAAGTAATATATAATGGCAAACCCATCAGAATCACACCTGACTTCTCAAAAGAGACTATGAAAGCCAGAAGGGCCTGGATGGGTAGCATGCAGACCCTAAGAGAACACAGGGTCAACCCAGGCTACTCTACCCAGCACTCTCATCTCTCATAGACGGAGAAAACAAGATATTCAACAACAAAAACAAATTTCAACAATACCTACACACAAGTCCACCATTACAGAAGATATTAGAAGGAAAAATACAACCCAAGAAAACTAACTACTTTCAAGAAAACAACAGAAAATAAATATCCTCACTACAGCAAAACAAAAAGTAGCCAAGCACACAAACACACTGCCACAGCCAACATCAAAAATAAAAGGATATAACAGCCACTGGTAATTAATCTCTCTCAATATCAATGGACTCAATTCTCCAATAAAAAGATACAGACTAAAAGAATGGATGTGTATTCAAGACCCAACAAACTGTTGCATACAAGAAACACACCTAAGTCACAAAGATAGACATTACCTCAGAGTAAAGGGCTGGAAGATGATTTTCCAAGCAAATGGACTCAAGAAGCAAGTAGGAGTAGCTATTCTAATATCTAATAAAATAGACTTTCCACCAAAATTAATCAAAAGAGATGGGGAAGGACACTTCACACTCATCAAGGGAAAATTCCACCAGGAAGATATCACAATCCTGAACATCTATGACCCAAATACAAGGGCACCCGCATTTGTAAAAGAAACATTAATAAAACTTAAACCACACATAAATACCCACACATTAACAGTGGGAGACTTCAACACCCCACTCTCAACAAAGGACAGGTTAACAAAACAGAAATTAAACAAAGAAACAATAACTCTAACAGAAGTCATGAATCAAATGGACCTAACAGACATCTACAGAACCTTTCACCCAAACGCAAAAGAATTTACCTTCTTCTCAGCACCTCATGGAACCCTCTCCATATAGTTGGTCACAAAGCAAATCTCAAAAGATACAAGAAGATTGAAATAATCCCTTGTATCCTATCTGACCACCATGGACTAAAGCTGGACCTCAACAACAGAAATAGCAAAAAGCCTACACACACATGGAAACTGAACAACTCCCTACTAAATGACAGCTGTGTCAGGGAGGAAATAAAGAAAGAAATTAAAGTCTTCCTAGAATTCAATGAAAATGAAGGCACAACACACCCAAACTTATGGGACACAATGAAAGCAATGCTAAGACAAAGGTTCATAGCTCTAAGTGCCTTCAAGAAGAAAATTGAAACATCTCATTCAAGCAACTTAATGGCTCATCTGAAAGCCCTAGGAAAAAAAAAGAAGCAGACACACCAAAGAGGACTAGAAGGCTGGAAATATTCAAGCTCAGGGCTGAAATCAATAAATTAGAAACAAAACAATTCAAAGAATCAATGAAACCAAGAACTGGTTCTTTGAGAAAATCAACAAGATAGACAAACCCTTAGTCAAACTAACTAAAAGGCAGAGAGACACTATCCACATTAACAAAATCAGAAATGAAAAGGGGGATATAACAACAGACTCAGAGGAAATCCAAACAATCATTAGGACTTACTTCAAAAGTCTATATGCCACAAAATTTGAAAATCCAAATGAAATGGATAATTTTCTTGATTGAGTCCACTTACCAAAGCTGAATCAAGACCAGATAAATCAATTAAATAGTCCCATATCCCTTAAGGAAATAGAAGCAGTCATCAAAAGTCTCCCATGCAAAAAAAAAAAAAAAAAAGCCCAGGGCCAGGAAGTTTCAGTGCAGAATTCTACCAGACCTTCAAAGAAGAACTAACACCAATACTCTTCAAACTATTCCACAAAATAGAAACAGAAGGAACACTACCAAACTCATTCTATGAAGCCACAGTCACCTTGGTACCTAAACCTCACAAAGACCCAACAAAGAAAGAGAATTTCAGGCCAATCTTCCTTATGAACATCGATGCAAAATACTCAACAAAATGCTTGCAAACCGAATACAAGAACACATCAAAGATATCATCCACCATGACCAAGTAGGCTTCATCCCAGGTGTGCAAGGGTGGTTCAATATACAGAAATCCATCAATGTGATCCACCACTGAAGGAGATCAACCACATGATAATCTCCTCAGATGCTGAAAAGCATTTGACATAATCCAACATCCATTCATGTTTAAAGTCTTGGAGATATCAGGGATACAAGGCACATACATAACCTAGTAAAGACAATATACAGCAAGCCTATAGCCAATGTCAAACTCAATGGAGAGAAACTTAAATCAATCCCACTGAAATCAGGAACAAGGCAAGGCAGGCAACTCTCTCCATATCTCTTCAACACAGTTCCTGAAGTCCTTGCTAGAGGAATAAGACAATTAAAGTAGATCAAGGGGATACAAATTGGAAAGGAAGAACTCAAAGTATCACTATTTGCAGATGATATGATAATATACCTCAATGACCCCCAAAATTCCACCAGGGAACTCCTATCACTGATATACAGCTTCAGCAAAGCGGGTGAATAAAAAATTAACTCAAAAAAATCAGTAGCCCTCCTGTATACAAAAGACAAAAGGGCTGAGAAAGAAATTAGGAAAAAAACACCCTTTACAATAGCCACAAAGGACATTAAGTACTCTGGTGCGAACTTAACCAAGCCAAGTCAAAAACTTGTATGAAAAAAAATTCCAGTCTCTAGAGAAAGAATTAGAAAAAGATAGCAGAAGATGGAAAGATCTCCCATGCTCATGGCTTGGCAGGATTAACAGAGTAAAAATGGCTATCTTACCAAAAGTAATGTACAGATTCAATGCAATGCCCATCAAATTACCAACACAATTCATTACAGACCTTGAAAGAAAAATTCTCATCTTCATATGGAATAACAAGAAACCCAGAATTGCTAAAACAATTGTCTACAATAAAAGATCTTCTGGAGGTATCTCCATCCCTGATCTCAAGCTGTACTATATAGCAATAATTCTAAAAACTGCATGGTACTGGCATAGAAACTGACTGGTGGATCAATGGAACCAAATAGAAGACCCAGAAATAAATCCACACACTTATGGAGACCTATTTTTGACAAAGATGCCAAAACCATTCAATGGAAAAAAGATAGCATCTTCAACAAATGGTCCTGGTCTAACTGGATGTCTACATGTAGAAAAATACAAATAGATCCATATTTATCACCCTGCACAAAACTAAAGTCCAAGTGGATCGAAGACCTCAATATAAAATCAGACATACTAAACCTGTTAGAAGAAAAAGTGGGGAAGAGCCTAGAACTCATTGGTATAGGAGACAACTTCCTGAACAGAACACCAACAGCACAGGCTCTAAGAGCAACAATCAATAAATAGGATTTCATGAAACTGAAAAACTTCTGTAAAGCAAAGGACACTGTCGTCAGAACAAAACAACTGCCTACAGATTGGGAAAGGATCTTCACCAACCCTATATCTGACAGAGGGCTAATATTCAGTATATATAAAGAACTCAAGAAGTTAAATAGCAACAAACCAAGTAATCCAATTAAAAAATGGGGTACAGAGCTAAATAGAAAATTCTCAATAGAGGAATATCGAATAGCAGAAAAAATACTTAAAAGAAATGCTCAACGTCCTTAGTCATCAGAGAAATGCAATTTAAAATGACCCTGAGATGTCACCTTACACCCATCAGAATGGCCAAGATCAGAAACTCAAGTGACAACACATGCTGGAGAGTTTGAGGAGAAAGGGGAACCCTCCTCCACTGCTGGTGGGAATGTAAACTTGTACAACCACTCTGGAAATCAATCTGGTGCTTTCTTAGACAATTAGGATTAGCACTTCTTCAAGATCCAGCTACACCACTCCTAGGCATATATCCAAAAGAGGCTCAAGTATACAACAAGGACATTTGCTCAACCATGTTTGTTGCAGCTTCATTTGTAATAGCCAGAACCTGGAAACAACCCAGATGCCCCTCAACTGAGGAATGGATACAGAATTTGTGGTACATCTACACAATGGAGTATTACTCAGCAATAAAAAACAAGGAAATTATGAAATTTTCAGGTAAATGGTGGGAACTGGAAAAGATCATCCTGAGTAAGGTATCCCAGAAGCAGAAAGACACAAAGGGTATACACTCAGGATATTAGACATATAATATAGGATAAACCAACAACAATCTGTACACCTAAAGAAACTAATCAAGGAGGACTCTGGCTAAAATGCTCAATACCCATTCAGAAAGGCAAAGAGGATGGACATCAGAAGAAGGAGAAAACAGGGAGGAGCCTGCCACAGAGGACCTCTGAAAGGCTCTACCCTGCAGGGTAAGAAAGCAGATACTGAGACTTATCGCCAATCTTTGGGCATAATGTAGGGAAAGTGGGAAATAGTAAGATCTGGAGAGGAGAGAAGCTCCACAAGTAGAGCAATTGAACCAAAAAATCTGGGCATAGGGATCTTTTCTGAGACTGATACTTCAACCAAAGACTATGCATGGAGATAACCTAGAACCCCTGCACAGATGTAGCCCATGGCAGTTCAGTGTCCAAATGGTTTCCATAGTAATGGGAACAAGGACTGTCTCTGACATGAACTGATTGGCCTGCTCATTGATCACCTCCCCCTGAGGGGAGAGCAGCCTTACCAGGTGCAGAGGAAGAGAATGCAGTCACTGCTAATGAGACCTGATTGACAAAGATCAAAATGAAGGAGATGAAGACCTCCCCTATCAGTGGACTTTGGGAGAGGCAAGAAGAAGAGGGGTAGGATTGGGAGGGGAGGAGAGGAGGGAGGGAGCTACAGGGGGGGGGGGGATACAAAGTGAATAAAGTGTAATTAATACAAATTAAAATAAATAAATAAAAATAAAAAGATTAAAACAGACACTTCATAAAACCCCATAGATTCCCAATAAGCATATAAAGAAGACATCAGTCATCAGAGAAATGTAAATAGAAAAAGTACTGTTGCAAACCAAAAGAAAAGCTACAATTACCAAGACTGTCATCAAGAGATAAGGGCAAAGATAAGGAGCAAATGAAATTCTCACACATCACTGAGACTGCGCCTCATTGGGTACAAGGTTCAACAGCAAATATTTACAATGAACGAGCTTCATTAATTTCACTTCTAGAACAAGTTTATTACCACAGAAATAAACTCTATACCTCTGAACTGTCTCCATGGTCTCCTGGCCCTATGGAACCAGCATGTCATTTTCTTCCTCTATGTTCCCATTCTATACACTTCATACAAATGGACTTCTGAAGTATGTGGACTTTAAGTCAGCATGTCTTCAAGGTTATATGCATAGTACCATGCTTCAGTACTCAATACTTTTCATATTCTCATGAACAATTCACACATATGTGCATCTACATAACCAACAGCTATTGGACTGCTTCCAGTCTGGGACAGCTCAGAAAAGGTGCTGGTATAGACACGCCCATCCTTTGGTCTGGACATAGGAAAGAACTGAGTCAGTCTAGCAGGACTTCTGTAGCTGCTGTTGAAGAACTGTGGAGCAGCTCTCTACAACACTGCACAATGTCACACCACAACAGTGAGGACCAACTGAGCTCTAAGACCTCCTCAGACTGCCCTGAACAGAGGCCCTTGAAGATAAGAGTTTCTCATTTTGATGAAGTCTAATTTATTTTTCTCTGGTAGTTTTCACTTTGAGTGCTCTATCTAAGACATCAACATTGTCAATTATGCTTTCTTCTGAGATTTACTGCTCTAGCTCCTCATTTCAGCACTATAATCTATTCCGAGCTAACTTTCTGCATATGTCATGAAGCAGAGAGACAATCTTATTCTTTGCATGTGAATATCGATCTGTCCCAAAACCATCAGTTGATCATTCTACACTGAATAGTCTTGGTATTTTTATTGAAAATCTAACATATATATACATATATATATATACACATATATATAAAATATATATTACCTAATATATATTAGATATATAATTATCTAATTATATATATATAATTAGATAATTATATATATATATAATATGTATATATTATACACACACCATGCTGGCCCTCCATTTTCATGGATTCTGTATTTGTGGATTTAACCAACCCATGGTCTAAGAACACTAGGGAGAAACTTGTAGCCTCACTGAACATACACAGACTTTTCTATACATAATTCCATTAACAATACAGTATAACAACTACTTACATAGTACTGCCATTATAAAGTTATTGTATAGGATCTAGAAATGAAATTATATAGGACGATATACTTTAAATGTATGTACAAATACTAAGCCATTCCAATAAAGGATTTTAGCAGGTACTATAGACTTTGGTATGGGCAGGCCATCCTGAAACTCATTTTCTATAGATACTAAAGGACTATTAGTAAAGGACTCAATTCTAGTTCATGTACACATATGTTCACCCTTGGGCAACTACCATAATTCTTGAACACTGTTGCTTAAAGAAGGCTTTGAGGTCATCTTTTTTTATTTCATTATACACTGGTGAGTACTTAAATGTTCATATGCAACATAGACGTTAAACGTAATACAATACTGAAGCCCCTTTGAGCATGTTTATATACATTCAAACACATAGGTTCTGCAAGTTTATTTTAACAAGGTTGATCAAAGGATTATGTATTTTAAATTTTGATAGGCATTGACAATTCACCTTCTAACAAGGTTAAGTCAAGTTATACTCCTTCCAATAATATATAAGAAAGCTAACTTGACCTACAATCTCTCTAATAGAGTATTCTTTTTCCATTTCTTACAAACTTTCTGTTTTTCAAATCTCTTTTGTTGTGATAAAAGGATCTAACTATGAAAATTCTAAAACTTAATGACACTACAGTATGTATGTCACTCTTATCTCTCATTGCTTCTGTACCTATACTCTCAAACTGATTTAAACCCATGCAATAAATGCACCCACAAAGAGAGTAGTATCTGATACTGTCAAGTATTTGATGTAACTGTTCCAATTAAATGGTAAGAAAACTGACAGCATCTGGTGTGGAAAAATGTCAAAGTGAATTGTCATAGTCTCAAGACTTTCTTCCATATCAAATATAAAAGGAACTGTCACTCTTTCAGACATGCTAAACAGCGATAATCACTTATTAAGTTAGTTTGCACATCAATAAATCAATCAAGACGTCCAAGAAATTATTTAATTACCATTAAAATATTTGTCTTAGTAAGTCTATCTTTGGTAATTTGATCTTAAGTAACTTTTAAAAAATAATGTTGAAAATAGTGTTATTTGTAACAGATTACAAAGTGATTGGTGTGGTATAAAAGAAAATAAGATTAGAAAAAATGATTGCACACTAGATACGAATGAATAGAAAAATGTGTACTTAACCATTAAGCCTATAAGCACAGGTCTACTGTTATTTAAAAATACTCTGCTTGTTTTTAAAAGAAGGATGCACACAAAGACACACATGCATATACTTACTTATAAGTGGATACTAGACCTATGATATAGGATAAACATACTAAAATCTGTACACATAAAGAAGCTAAATAAGGAGGAGAATCCTAGGTTAGATGCTCAATCCTCATTCAGAAAGGCAAACAGGATAGGCATCAGGAGAGAGAGAAAACAGGGAATAGGACAGGAGCATACCACAGAGGGCCTCTGAAAGACTCTAACCATTAAGTTAACAAAGCAGATGCTGAGATTCATAGACAAACTTTGGGCAGAGTGCTGGGAATCTTATGAAAGAAGGGCGAGATAGGAAGACCTGGAGGGGATAGGAGCTCCACAAGGACAGCAACATAACAAAAATATCTGGGCCTAGGGGTCTTTTCTGAGACTGATACTCTAACCAAGAACCATGCATGGAGAGGACCTAGAACCCCTGCAAAGACGTAGCCCATGGCAGCTCAGTCTCCAAGTGGGTTTCCTAGTAAGTGGAACAGGGGCTGTCTCTGACATGAACTCAGTGGCTGGCTCTTTGATCACCTCCCCTTGGCAGGGGTGAGGGAGCAGCCTACCAGGCCACAGGGGAAGATAATGCAGACAGTCCTTATGAGACCTGATAGGCTAGGGTCAGATGGAAGGGGAAGTCCTCAGTGGACTGGGGAAGAGACATGGGAGGAAAAGAGGGAGGGAAGGTAGGATTGGAAGGGGACGAGTGAGGAGGCTACAGTGGGGATACAAAGTGAATAAATTGAAATAAATAAAAATAAATAAATTTTAAAAAGGATGCAAAATTTTATGTATACTTTATATGTAATTAACAATTATGGGTAATTTTCTCCTTTAATTTGTAAACTTCCCATAACATTTTAGAATTAAGTCCACAATTATATCATCTGTTCATACATGTCGGGTTTTACATTAAATATATACTTACTGTGATTATGCCAATCAGTTGTGTATAAAAGAGTCCAGTTATCCCAACTAACATAGTAATGCCCATAAAGGCAGCTAGTCTCATGATAGCCAGCTCATGCCGAACAACAAAGAGGTCCTAAAAAGAAAAAGAAAGTCTTTAAAATGACTTGCAGAATTGCTTACTATTGAAATCATAACCAATATACCATGCATAAGTATTCCCGTTTCAAAGAAACCAGCTCCTCCTTTTGTTCCATGTCATCAACATACATTTAAATTTCTAAAAATAACTTCAGAACTTAGAAAGTTGAAAACTGTAAGATTTCACTACTGTATTATATCTTGAAATAACAATCTCTCTCAATCCCAGAGTTACAAAGTACCTTTTCAATATATGCGCGCGCGCGCGCACACACACACACACACACACGCACGCACATACACACACAGAATTTGTGGAAGAAAACAAAAATCAGAGATAATATAGGATTTTTGGTCCACAAAGGAAAGTTTACTATTACATTGCTAAATCTGGAATATACAGGCATGATCTGTAATACTGAAACACCTAATAATTATCAAATTTAGCCCTAATGAGGGGAAACCCTCAATAACAGGATCATAAGCACACCCTACTTCAAGTCCATTCCTTTTCTTCTTCCATTCAGTCAGCCCTATGATATATACTCGCAACAATAATGATGTGTTCTATACACTCAGGAACTACAAATGTGCCACACTGCTACTCGAGAGGCAGGCACAGAGTACTGCAGAGATGGAAAGGAACATGTTGGGAAATGGGAGCTGAAATAAGGCAAAGGCCATTTCTAGGGAATGGAACTGAGTGTTCTGAAAATGAACTGTGTTTAAGGCCAGAAAAACAAAACACTCCATTTGGCTTCATGGTTGCTGAACATACCTAGGAAGAAAGTCAAAGGATGAGTATTTCTCCAGGAGCCTGTTGCTGTTAAACCTGGAAGTAAAACAGCCAGCCAAGGCAGAGAAGCAGCAGGTAGACTAGAAGGATGTCCCAAATACAACAACTGTATGCTTATGGTCCTTTCCTGACTTAAGTGAAGGATTAACAGTGTGTGGCAATCCCAAAAGTAGGGCTACGAGTGTGGGTACAAGCATCCCAGAGCTTAGGAGGTGACAGCAGGAGAACCAGGATGCTAAGGCCAAGCTAGACAGCACGAAGCCAAATTTCTGAAAAATGAATGAGTGAAGAATGAATGAATGAATGAATGAATGAATGAATGAATGAATGAATGAAT
>NW_026585686.1:5545127-5602447 GCF_907164565.1 Psammomys obesus | reverse complement strand
AATGAATGAATGAATGAATGAATGAATGAATGAATGAATGAATGAATAAATAAAATATTAGGTGGCCACCGAAGAAACAAAGGACTGATGCCTTTTTGAGGACCACGCTGACTTAACTTTAAGGAAAAACAGTTGGTTCTATACCTTCAACACTTATTCATTAGCCCGGAAAACTTAAAACTCCCCAAGCCACTTGGACTGTTCCATAGCAGTCAAATACTAGGTTGTCACCCAGTGTTTCATTTTTAAAAGCCTAATTCTAAATTCTTACAAAAATAAAATGAGAAGTGATGTACTTCAAACATGAAACAACAACTTGAGCATTACAAGAACTGCATTTCTTGTTCATCTCATCTGCAAGGAACCCCAGATGAAACAAATCAAGCCATGAAGAACACACAACACACATTCCCCCCCCCAACGTCTCCTGGAGCTTATCATATGAGTCACCCCCATTAACAAGTCATTGCAATTTTCCCTTCACAATGCTTGCTCCTGACATCCTCTGGCACTCACTCTCACAAGACAACCTAGTCCATACTCCAGGCCAAGCTCCATGCTCACCCAGGCACGCATGTTTCTGACTATTTGGCAAAAAGAAACTACACTGCGGTTTATGTTAGGTTCTCACCCTTTTGAGCATCACTAACAACGGTCTGGGGTACTGTGCCTTCATTTCCCATAAGTCTCCAGGATTTTAGCACACAGTTTTATGTGGTAGAGTGATTTTAGACATGTGCATGCTTTCACAGTAGAAATTACTATGCTAAAGTGACTACATTTGACCAAATAAAATCTATCCTGTCTCCTTCCTATGAAAAGATTTAAAAAATTGTCAACGATATATAATTTATAAATGTCAGGGATGGTGACAAGACTAAAATGTTTATTTTTAAAGTTACATTGTGCATTTGGTTATATACTTAAAGTGCTTAAAGCAGTATAAAAATTAACATAGAAATTTCTTATCACTTTTGTATTTTCAGAAAACTGGACCCCAAGTTCACATATGCATACATCAATACTAAATCTAAATCTGTACTTTAGTTGTTTTTTTTCTCTTATATAAAGCACCTTTAAAGTCCCAAACTGCCTCATGAAATGTACCCAAAACAAAATCTATTTTGTACTCAGAGTCTTTACTATCAGTGTTACTGGGAGAACATGTCCCCAAAATTCATGTGTTGAGTATCTCAGAATTTGACTCTATTTGGAGATGGAGCTTTTAAAGTTGTGACTTAATTAAAATAAGACACTGAAGTGGATGTCCTCCAAATGACTGATGCCCTCAAAAGGGAGGATGTATGGGCACAGGCAAAAAAGGTCCAGGACTCTTCTCCACAGAGGGAAGATGACTATGGGCACAGTGGGATGGTGGGTGTTCATAACCCAAAGAGACAAGGTAGAATCAGATCTGCTGGTACAATAATTTTGGACTTGTAGCCATCATAACTGAGAGGGACAAATTTCTTCTAAGCTACACAGTCTATGGTGCTTTGTTATACTACCCCTAAAAAAGTAATTCAACCATGGTACATCATTCAAAATTAAATAATTAAACTCACATAACTAAGGTACAACTGGCATACATTAGCATATGATATTTGCCCCCGGCAAGTGCCCAGTTGTTTTTTAGGTTTTTTTGTCAGGTTTAATTCAAGGACTTCTTGGAGTTTGTAATCTTTTTTCTAGTGGCATGTGTTATTTATTTCACTGACTGAAAATTAACTAATCAAATAGAAACAAAAATGACTCTTTAGAATAGTGTTTTAAAACATTTTTAAAATTTTTTCTTCAATGTTTAGAATGTTTAGAAGAATCTACAGTTAAGTTATACAATTCTATCATTTAAAAGTAGTGACAGTTTTTCCTTTCAGCAGTTACACCTTTTCTTCCCTTCCCTTGTTCCAGACACACGCTAGATTTTCCAGCTATTCATTTAATAAACACAGTGAAACTGAGCGTCCAGCTCATCCCCTCCATCTCGTCTCTTCCATCTCAGAGCCTCCAGGTCTAACCCTCCATCTCAGAGCCTCCAGCTTGTCCCTTCCATCTCAGGGTCTCTGGGCCTTACGTTCCCATTACAAGGCAAGAAGACAGTGTTTCATCAGTACACTATGCTGGGCTGTGAGGACCTGGTTTTCAGAAAACTTTCTTCGGCTTAAGGAAGTTATCTACTTGTAGTCTGCTAACATGAAAATTCTAAATTTCATTTTTATCCATATATTGAGATACTCTTACCTGTTAATGTGATAAACTTTGCAGACTAACTTTCTAACGGGAAATCTATCATGTACTCCTAGGATAAACTAAGCCTGATTTTGCCTTGGGTCAACAGTCAACACCATGCATAGAAGCTGCTCTTCTCTGTCCAAGCTCACTCTAGGTCTCTCCTCAGTGTTCCTTACTAGGTCATATATCTAAGAGGCTACGCAGAGACGATGAACCAGGAAGACTGAAATGGCCGCTGCTGCTCACACCTGACAGAGAAACTCACTGGGTGGCCTACAGAGTCGTCTGCTTCTGGAAAGTCTTAAGTTATTTACTGTCTGCTCCAGGGCTGCCAATGGTTGTATTACCACTGCGGGTCAGGGACTCAAGTCACGGAAAAGTGTCTATCAAATTGCTCTACGTAACTAATATAATCCTAAAAACAAGGATCACTACAGTGGGAAAGAACACACTCACCCAACCCAACCCCCGACCGTGTGTGTGTGTGTGTGTGTGTGTGTGTGTGTGTGTGTGTGTGTGTGAAATTGTTAATTTTCATAGAAAAAAGCCCAAACCTAAAGCATAGCACACATTCTTAAATGAAGGAACAGGCAGGAATGTTTGCTCTACTGTGCTTAGCAGAGCAATGCCACCCCAGGAGAGATAAAAAGGAAGAAATCATGGCTATGGAAACTGTTTCAGGCCCTATACAAATCACTCCTACAGAACAAAACCTTATTTCTTAAACTTTAAACTCACTAGGGAGAGGGAAGAGCAGAAAATATATAAAATCACTCCTGAGGGCAATGATAAGCAGGGAAAAAAAACCAAAAGTACAACTTTATCCTGTAACAAGACTAATTCTACAACTGTCACTAAATCTGTGCTCCATGGAGAGGAGATTCCAAGCATAACAGTCTGCTCACATGAGCCACAAAGATAAAGTTAGAGACTTAATGCAGCACGAGAAACTATTAGCAGCCTCAACCTGTATCATCTACTGGTGCATGTTTAGATAGATTCACTGCAACGCAGAATTCCATTAGGAAGTTCACATTTGTGACATACATGTGTGAAAGGTGCTTTTGACAGACACAACCAAGTGAACCACAGACACTGGATAGAAAGAGATTCCACCAAGGTGCCTAATGAGAGTGTTACTGGAAACAATGTATCTGTCTGTCAAAAGAAAAAAATCAATTATTTTAAATATTATAAATATTTATAGCAATAGTCACAACAGTTGATATTAACTGTACTTACAAAGAGTGTCTTTCAAATGCTGCCCACACAGCCTCAGAGAGTTCATTGGCCTATATGCTTTAATATGCGCGTACTATTCCACAGATATACTGTACATGATAATAGACAGGGCATAACAGCAAAATTACAATAAAAAAGAAAATTGTAATCTTAAAATTTAGACTATATATTCTATTATTGTATAGAGACCATATATTACAGAATTTAAAATAGAAAAAGAATTCTTTGACTGCTTCATCCCTATCGAGAACCAGCCTATCACTGAGGGATCTGGGTTGTTTGGTTTTCCAGGAAGAGAAATAAATTGGATGAGATCTGACATATCTAACATAAAGATCTGAGTTTTCAAAAGGACTATGTAACTTTATATACAGAGATTAATACTGATATGAAAACTCATTTTGTAAGAAAAAACATTTTATTTTAGTCTTAAAAATCTTTATACCTGTATGATTTTTCTGAATATTTGGGCCTTTTCTTTATTAATTCCAAAATATAGGTAAAGAATTTACAAATTTATTCTGTATTTCTCTCTCTTCCTATATTCTCTGAAGGAACATAAAATCTTGCCCCTTCATTACATCCTAGTGGAAATTACTATCTAAGGGAAAACTCACTCTTCATACCTCTCTGATGACTGTCTTTGAGTGTTCAAAATCAAAGGTTACATTTTGTATATATGTGCAGGCAACTTTGTTATTATACAGCAAAGGTGGCCAGCACCTGATTTCCAGGCAGTGAATACTTCAGAAAAGTGGGAGCAATTTATAAGAAAGTGGGTAACATATTTTCTTGCTCAACTTGCCACTAGCTGCAGCACGGGTGTCTAGCAGAATTAAGAGAGTGACAACACTGCTCCCAGGTTATAACCATTTAAACTCTAAGAGATTGATTGTCCAGGGGAAAAGCTGCTGTGTTTCCTTTGTCAAATGCTACTCTTTAGAACTAGACTGCTACAGAAACAGTCTTCTGGTCACATACATCCAGCCAACCTGTTATTACAGCACAAGCTCAGGCCTCTACAAGGTTTCTATGCAGAAAAGAACTGACAACTGCTGTATTTGAAGATAGTTTTTGTCTACCAATATCTGTGAATGTTACAAAGAGACAATATCCCTAGCAGTAAGCACACATGAACAAAGAAGCTAGATGACCTTCATACTAGCATTAACAGTTTGTCTATATTAATCTTAATCCCATACTCTTCTTGGCTATACTTATCAAAAGTTCAGAAGGCTAAATATGTACTTCATATATATTCTCCATTCTTCAGTTACCATGATAAACAAGTGACCTTGTACATGACAAGAAAATAAGTATCATTAAGCCCTGAAGTATTTTAGTAGCAATAAACAGGGAAGTGGATTGCCTTTAAGGCTGATTATATAAAAATATTTTAATTGTAATGAGATTTAGAAATATGAAAAAGTACTTGCAATCAAGTCTTCTGGTTATTTCCATTCTTTATTTGCCAAACACTTAAGCAAATAACCGTGTGGCGCAATTCTATATGGCATCAAATCCCTAGCAACACTATTAGACATCAGCCAGTTGTAATAGCAGTAATGTATCTTACTAGCAAACGACTCTGGCTGGCCACTGCACATTATTTATTTCCCTCGTATGGCAGCAAGTCCTTTGTTTAAATTCTCTCTCCTCTCTTCCCTTCTGTCACCCCTGCTCTCTTATCATTAAGTGTAGTTTCTCTGATTTTTGCCTTTCACATAAAAATTACAAAAGAATCAATCAGAAGTTAATTTGAATCTACTCCATCTAAAAATAATTTTAAAAGCGCATAATTTTAGAACTGAAGTAGCATTCCATAAATGATTAGCTGCATAACTCCTACTTTAACACTACAAATTATTTACTTAAGAATGCTTTTTTTTCCCCTCATAGATAGTAATTACTGTCTACAATATCTAGTTGCCAGTGGGTACACATTAAAAGAACTTAAACTACTATGATGCCTGTATAAAACAGAATGAACAGCCTTTATGCTAGATAAAATATTAAATGCAGGCTGCCTCAATAAAAAAATTAGAACATCAATATATGAACCTATCAGCTTGTCATTCTTTGAGGGGCAAATTTTGTAATGTGTTAGTGTATTTTAAATCTGTAATTTAAAATTTTTAAATGCTAGTATAAAATTGCCTAAACTTTCTTCAGCTAAACCTATCCTTTCACTTGGAGCTGGAGGCAGGGAAATCGGAAATTTAAGGTCAGCTTGGGCTATAAAGCAAGTTCAAAGCCAAGCTACATGAAACACGATTCCCCTCCCCCACCCCAAAAAAATTCTTCAGGGAAAAATAGAAGCAGTGTTTGCAGGCTGATGCTTGCAATACCAAGAAGCACTGCCCCAAATCATCTTCCATCAATGGCTGCTCTGTGAATGGATAAGCTACAGCATGTCTCTGAGCTTCATCCTTCTCAGCAGTCTCAGGAACATGCCTTACCCATTACACTTTCTATACCTTCTTTTCCTCAACAAAGGACATATTCAAGTACTCTCCAAAACGTTACAATATCCAGGGAAGTGTACTTTGAAGGTAGAGATTAAGAAGAAGCATGAGGGGTGGGGAGTATAATCCAGTGGTGGAATGTTTGCCAACCTCGCGCAGTACTTGGTCATTCCCCAGCACTACAGGAAAAAGTAGGGTTTTTTGTTTTGTTTTGTTTTGTTTTGTTTTTTCAAACCATGAAGTTACTATAAGCAAAACAAAAATCTGGGGGTAACTGCAAAGAAACTAAGCCATCTTAGAAAAAGGTCTCCTAAAAACAGAAAACAAGGTATAGAAAATCGGATTCCCAAATGGTTTATCTCCCAGAATTTGTGAAGAGCCTGCTTTCTCTCAATTCTCATTTCCAAGAGGCATTTATAATCTAACAGCTTCTCACCAACACTGGTCAAGTGCCATTCACAGGCAATTCTATTCTGTTAGGAGAGTAAACACTTTCATCTTAGAAACTAACACACACGTAGGAGTTGAAAACACTTTCTCTCCCAACCTAGAGGCTAAGCACTGAGCTTTGGTAGCTAAAGACAAGAGAAAAGATGCTCTGCTGCCGCCTCTCTACCTGAAAGGGTGTAAGGAAAAAGCAGACGAAAGCCTGTCACTTCTCTCAGGACAAAAGTAGAGGATCAGAGTCAAGCAAGCACACACCTGTTGATGAGAAATGCACATTAACTATGAACCCCAAATGAATCAAGGAACTCTAGGGTCTTTATTGCATATCTTAAGTAATCAGAGGTAGATGATAGATGAGAGAGGGTTGACACACTATCTGGCCAGCTGTGCACACACACTCAAGAGATACAGGTTTCTGTCAGTCATAGGAAAAATGAAAACGGTACAAAGGACCTACAAAAAATGCATCTGGCCTAGAACTACTATTAAGGTTAATGTGATAATGAGGGCTTTCCTACAGAAATTAATGAGTTTTTACAGTGTGATCTTCAAAAGAACTTCTATAAGAAGAACAGTGTAGTATTACTTAACCCAACAACATTCGCTGTACTCAGTGTTTTACAGCAGATTGAACCTCAAATACGACCTCAAGCATCTTGTTTTCTTGTCTCACAGTGACTTTTTACTTCTTTCTATTTTGCTAATATCCACCTCATTATAAAGTCTGTCCAGAGCCCAACAGTACCCAAACCTTAGGGCCACATAAGTTTTGAAACTGAACACTTCACAGAACTCTATGTAGATTATTAGGGCATCAAGAATGATTAGAATCATCTGAGAAGAAACTGTTACAAAAGCCATAAATGACACCTGTAATAGAATTCTTTGTCTGGATCCTTCCTAATGACACTGTGAAAAAAGCCAGATAAACCCAATCCATGAACAGCTACTTCAAGACAGTGAACAGCCAACCTAACAACCTAGCCAGAACTTAAGCCTGAGACCCCAGAAGACAGAGCTGCCTCAAAAGGAGCTGCACATTCTGCACTACTGGTTATCTTCACAGGAGGACACTAGAGGTCATGATCCACAAGCGACACCTCAGCTCTTCAGCTGAGACCCCAGAAGGATACAACTGAAGAGTAAGAACAAATTGAAACTAGTCCTTCATGATCTTGCAGAGAACATGGGTTTGATTACCAGCGCACACATAGTGGCGTACAACCATCCCTAACGCCAGTTCTGGGGACCCTTCATCTCCTAGCTCCGTGGGCACCAGGAATGCACGCGGTGCACATACAAACATTCAGTCAAAACATTCATGTATATAAAACAAATAAATCTTTAAATTTTTAAGAAATGATGCAAAAAAAAAAAAAAAAGAAATGATGCTTTAAAATGTTTAAGAAAATGGCAAAATGCAGAATTTCCCTAGAAAAGTGATCTATGAGAAAACAGTATCAAGTGGGAAGTCTAAAAAAAGTACAAGCTAGTATGTAACTGAATCAACAACTCAAGAGTAGAGTAGAAAAGCTTCCATTAATAAATCAGAAGCTAGGTCAGTAGAAAATAACAGATTGAATTGTGGGGTAAAGAATGCAGAAAAGATTTCAAAGACAGGAAGTAAAGAAAACTCACACAACCATAATTAGAATCTAAACTATGCTAAAAAGGTCACAGCATATTTAAAGTAAGAGAGAAAAGAAATGTTATAACTTAAGAATTTCATCACACAGGTTGAAGAAGTTATACAAAGAATTCAACAGAAAAATGCAAAGAAAACAACACTACAATTATAGAATTATAGAACAGCTAAGAAAGAGAATTTTAAAAATCATAAAAGTGGCCATTAAAAACACATTGTATTGATGAAATAGATCAACAACTGACTTTACAGTGAAACTACAGAAACTAAAAGACAATGGAAAATAGTGTTTTTAACTGAAGGCAATTGTTCACCTATACTCCTGTGCTAACCAATAAATTCTCCAAAACTGAAGAAATGAAGATCCTTTCAGATTTATAACTGGGATAATTTGTTCCAGAAGAGTTGAAATAAAGTGGTCCATACTGAGATTCACTATGTCAAACTCACGACAATCCTTTCATCTCAGACTCCCAAGTTTGAGATCATAGGAATTAACTGTCACCCCTAACTCAAAAATAACACGTTCTAAATAAGAACATGCCAAGAGATTCCTCAATGGCAAGTGACATGCTTGGAAAAGACATTTTTAAGTGGCCATTTCATCACTTCTAACATGAAGGTGAGCATAGTAAAGAAAAAGACATATTTTCTCCCTAGGATTTTGAATCCCTTGATATATTATTACACTGTTAATTTCCAATTTTAGTAGGTATGTACAAAAACACAGTACATGTATGAAAATACATTCAAATACCACCTACAATCAGTTTCTCTACTTTTAAATGTAATTCTTTCTCTAATTGGCATTAATTTACCTAGAGTTTCTATCTTTCATATTTGTGTGCATGCCCTGCCCTTCCACGCTAGGTGCTCTCTCTTCATGATCTATTTCTCTCCGCAGACACCTCTCATGGCTTTTCTCTCACTTCTGAAAAACTATGACCTTAAGCCCACGGAACAATTTTAAAACACTTCTTCTGAGGTACAATTTTAACCCACTTTTCTTGGAGGACTTTCTAATTAACACCAATTTTGTCAAAGTTAACCTTAAGCAAGATGAAACATTTCTAAAACTCTAATAGAAAGAGGCACTGCATTCACAGTGTGAAAATGCCAAATACTCACATTTTAAACTTTTTCTGAATTGAGACAGGAAGACTACAAATTCAAGGATTGTCTTGGCAATAGAGTAAGAGGAAACCCAAGATCAACCTGGCCAATTAGTGAGACCCTGTCTCAAATTTTAAAAGCAGGGTTAGGGATATAGCTCAGTGACAAAGCTCTCATCCAGCTTGTATGAGGCTCTACGTTTAATGATCAGTACCAACAAGAATCAAAACTCTGAATTGTACTCAGTTATTGGATTCAATTTTAATGACATGGACCGTATTTAATAACCCAAATCCAATCACATTAAAGAGAGAACCCCACTGAGGTCTACAGCCACATGGAACAATCAAGTCTCAGAACAACAGTGTTCCACAAAGCAGCTATATACAGAACTAAGACTCTCATCACTCGAATTCTGCAACTTAACCCCACACCTATCACCACAGCATTCTATATACAAAGATGTAAACAGTGTAAATAGTAAAGAAAAAGCACCTAACTCCATCAGTTCTTTCTCTCTTTCTATCTTGTATCTCTCCACATGCACGCAAATACACACGCTCTCTCTTCTCACGCTCTCCCATCTGTCTCTCTCTCTCTCATGCACACACACACATACATGCACAGTACTTTTTGAAACAAAAAACCAAAAAAACAAAGTCCAAATAAAATGGAAAAATTACATTCAATATATTTAATCCAGCTCTATAACTAAAACCAGTTGGCTAATATCCCCTCCCTTTCTGTGTCTAGTACCTTATTCTTTTCATTTTCCTCAACTTCCTTTTGTGAATATTAGAAACACTACAATGAGAAGTCCACAGTACAGTGTCAACAGCGCCAAGAGCCAAAGGCTCAGAAGCTGCTAGCATCATTACCATTTAGGCAAGTCTGAACATTGCGCAAATGTGTACCTAAAGATAACACTAGAACAGCAGTTCCCAACCTAGGGGCTGCAACCCCTTTGCAGGTCAAACAACCCTTTCACAGGGGTCACCTGAGGCCACTGGAAAACACAGATATTTACATTATGATTCATAACAGCAACAAATTACAGTTATGAAGTAGCAACAAAAATACTTTTATGGCTAGGGGTCACTGCAACATGAGGAACTGTATTAAAGGGTCACAGCTTTAGGATGGCTGAGATCCACTGCTCTAGAACATTCTACAAATTCATTCTACAAATTCATCTTACTGGTAGGGAGAGCTGGCGGCAAAAGGCCAAATATGGTGGCACGTGCCAGTAATCCCACTGCTCAGGAGACTGAACAGGAAGGCAAAGAGTTTATTGCTACCTTGCACTACATTTCAAGATCTAGGCTTAAAAAACAAAAAAAGAGACCTCTTCTCAACTATTCTTTGAGAACCTTTAAAAATCCAACTAATCCCCATACTCCAGGGCAGACCTAATGCTCAGGCAGAGCTGACCAACACAAAACAGACTCCTGTTTTATGTCCTCTATTTTGGTTATGGCTTGATGTTTGTCTTTTTGTTTTGTTGTTTTTGGCTTTGTTTTTTTTTTTGGGGTTTTTTTTTTTTTTGGTTGTTTTCTTTTGTTTTTGGAAAAAGAGAAAAAAGAGAAGAGAAAAGAAGATGAATTTAGGTGGGCAGGGAAGTGGGAAGGAGCTGGAGGAAGTAGAAAAGGAAGAAAGAATATGCAAAATAAATCATGCAAAAAATTTTAATAGTAAATTAAAATTTTAAAACACTATGTTTTTATTTAAAAAATGATACTTTTGTTTACATTATTTTAGGTTATTTTTAAACTAAGACTCTATACTGAAAGAGTTAGTATTTGTCTTCTGAAGAAATCTACTCAATACAAATAGCCATAACGAGACTCAGCTAAAAAGAACAGACCACCTTCTCAATCCCTGCACTCCTGCACTTTAAGGAACCACTATGTTCACAGGCATACATCACAGCTTCTCTAACGTTAGTGGATATAAACATGTCTTACCAAATTACGCTTTTTTAGTGGAAGAAAATAATAATAGTGGCAGAAAGAAAACATCAGTGCGTAGCAAGTGAGAAGCTCAGTGTAGAAACACAACTGCAGAAAGAGCCAATGGTTGTCTTCACCCACACAATTGTTTATCCTGAAGAGAAAATGAGAAAAACATTCAGATTTCAGTAAGCTGCTCATATGAGGATCATGAAGATAAGTCCCACCCAAACCTAAAAGCAACTATCTAAAGATACACACTCTAAAGTGCCTTCTCCTTTACCAAGGAGGACAGCTCGAGACAATGCTCCTCTACCTCACAGCAGCCCCGTGAGGCAGGAGAGCAGACCACTGGTAGTCTCCTCATGTCAACGGACACAGGCAGGTAAGGAAAGGATTTAGGCCACTGCCCAGAGTATATTCAGAAAAGACAGAGGTCCAAAAGCAAGAAAAAGAATCACTCTCTGGCATTCCTGCCCTTCTGACAATTTGAATACTTAAGAGAAAAACAGCTCAAACTTGCTACCTGGACAGAACTATGAGGCACATGATTTTATTTTTATATTTTTATCTTATAAAATATCTATCCTTGGCTGCTGAAAATAAAAATGTATTTAAAACCACTTAAGGTACGCTCTGCCAAAACAACAGCAAAATCTAACTAGTAAACTGATGGCCTGCAAGCATGCATTACCAAGACTGATTCAAAATGCACAAGAGCCTGTGTTGTTGGTGTTCTTTTCAGGAAGTTGTCTCCTAAGCCAATGACTTCAAGGCTCTTCTCCACTTTTTCTTCTAACCGACTAGTAAGACCAGGAGAGAAAAGGAGCTCAACAAGGACAGCGACAGATCCTAAAATTCTGGGCACACGGGTCTTTAGTTCTTTATATTCTGGATATCAGCCCTTCTTCAGATATAGGGTTGGTGAAGATCCTTTCCCAGTCTGTAGGCTGTCGTTTTGTTCTGATGACAGTGTCCTTTGCTTTACAGAAGCATTATTTTTAAAAGTCAAACACAGAACTGAGCTGAAATGCTGGTAGAGGTTTTTCTGAGACTACAGAGTACACACCTGGCAAACAGGATAGTACAATTCTAAGCCTTTTTACCTTTAGGAGAAGTTTTAAGAGACGTGCGCTCACTCAAGTCTGAAAATACCACTTGGTTGTTGCTGCCCACCCTTCCTGTCCCAACAGGCCCCAGAACAATGCACTCACACTGAGACAGCACTGAGCCCCAAAAGGCACACAGCAAGCGCAGGCGGGGCGCCTGAGTTTAAACTATTGAGAAAGAATGGTCAGAGACAAAAAAGGAAGACCTTGAGGCGGTTGACAGCTGGACATCAGATCTGCAGCTGTGATGGCTAAAATGTTGCACTTTTTGAAAACATAAGAATCCTCTGCTTCCAATTATACCGTGGATTTCCCTTGCTTGGACCTCAGCAGTGCTCTGCTAGAAAATTTAATCACAGAAAATCCCAACTCTAGACCTGACAGCTTTCCTTGCTAATATTCAAATCTTTTCTACTCCCCTCTCCTCCCACCAATACCCTGAAACAGACACTGGATGAAACAGACACTGGATGAAACAGACACTGGATGAAACAGACACTGGGAGCTTAAGAACATAAATATCTCAACATATACTTCATGTTAAAGGGTGCTTCATTTCCTCAGCAACAAGTTGGTCTTTACCTGTTAAAAATCTATCACCAGTATTAAAAGATGCATTGCTCAGATCATTTTTTTAAGCTTTAAGTTATGGCATTCTTTTGTAAAGAAGCAACAACCAACCGAACCATGAATATTTATTATCTTTTTAGTTGATCAGGAAAACTAATACAGAAAAAGTGCTATAAATTTTCAGTGTGATTATCACTAATCTGAATACAGATTTCACGAAGTATTTTTCA
This sequence comes from Psammomys obesus, assembly GCF_907164565.1. Lineage (NCBI taxonomy): Eukaryota > Metazoa > Chordata > Mammalia > Rodentia > Muridae > Psammomys > Psammomys obesus. The sequence goes on along the minus strand of NW_026585686.1, from coordinate 5,589,445 downwards.
TATACTATTATTTTGGCTGTAAGTATTTCTGAGGTTTAGAAAATTATTTGGGAGCTGATTTATTTAAAATGTGACACACACTTTTTGAACGCTGTATGTCATAGTATACAGTATCTTATAGAAGAGTTAGACAATTAAAAAACCTGAAGTACTTTTATTTTAAATGTTCTTCTATTTTCTATTCAAATTAGCAGTTTATAGTTAAAATTAAAAAATTGCTAATTAGTAATGCTATCAAAATAAGTTGTCATAAATAAGGAAAGTGAAATTGACTAGCATCACTAGACAAAGATGAACTGTCTTCTTTGGCCAACTGCAGGTGAGTGAGCTTAAGTTGAAGGAGGCTATTATACTATTAACTTCATGGATTTATATGCATGCACGTGTGTACAAATACATGCATATACACTTATGAAGTGCTGTACTATATCAATTTAAACGTTTAAACAAGATCCAAAATTATATAAGCAGAGTTATATATATAATATATACATATTATATATATATAATATAAATATATCTTGCTCAAATATTTTTGTGACGACTTTGAAATGAAATACAATAGATTCTCAGAGCACTTGGTGTTTTTCAAATCTTTTTAACAAAATGTCTTTAACTATTACAACAGAGCCCCCTATTGACCAAAAATATTGGCAGTGCCACAGAAACAGCTAATTAACACACGTACGTCCAACATGCACAAAATGTTAATACTTAATGTCCAAAAGAAAACACTGTAAAAGTACAGTGAGTGAAATGGAGTTATTAGCGAATCCGAGAACTGTTTTCTTCAACTGAGTAAGGAAAGAGGAATCTAAGCAGTGGACCTTGTGGCTTAGAAGCCCAACAAGAGAAACAGCCAAGAGGCAAGCATTTCCACACATCTGACCTCGTACCAAAAGTACATGCATGCCTTGGTGGATATGAGCATCTTGGTCTTTCTGTGTATTTGAGTATGTGTTAATTCTGAAATTTTCTGCACAAATATTTTCTTGTTAGCTGAGATAAGATCTTTACAGATAGTTTACTCTTAGTTTCAAGAACCATTTAAATTAAAAGAATGTTTCATGGAATAACTTTAATGCAATTTTTGTTTAAAGTTGGAAGGTTCTCAGATTGTACTTTTTTATTTTCCTTAACTAATCCTCCTGCCTCAGCTCTTGAGTACTGGGATTACAGATGTGCACCAGCACACTCAGATGCTGTAGAAGACTTTCAGCAGCAACCTGTTGCTGTCTGCAAGCATTGACAATCGTCTACTTACCAAGGACAGTGGTGGTCCATCCTCCTTACACAGTGGCCACAGCGACTGCAGTGATGGGAACGCTTTGGCCTCATCAAATTACACTTGTTGCACAGCTCCCACAGCTCGCGCTCTGCGAAGGATAGCAAACCCATTCAGGAAAATGGCACAGGAGTGACACTGAGTCTCAGTAACCACAACTAAATTCCACCAAGAGCCTTCAACTTCTTTCTCCAAGACAGTTCTCTTTTTTCTGAGTCTCCAACCTAAAGAAGCACCTTTGCCATAAATGCTGCTATATATTCTATGTGTTTTATACATTTCTATTTTAACACTACACTAAAAATAAGAAACCACTACTTCAAAGTAACAGAAAGCATGGTTCTGAAAATTTCATGAAAATGTAAGTGAAATCTTATAAAATGCTAAACTCAGACAAAATATTAAAAGAATTTTATATAAATCAACTATTTTATGCAAATTTTATTGTCTACAACACTAAAGAATAAATAATACTAGTCTTCCTTTCCATAGATAAATAAGTTGAAACCAATCTTAAAAATATTTCCCTAAAACATTTAATTTTTTAATATTAATGAATAAATCTGGGTATGTGTTTTAGGAGGAGGATGGAGGTCAGACTGGGTTTAGAAGGCATCCAATAAAGAAGCAAAGGTTAGAAAACTCATTAGCATTGAATACAAGTAAAAAGATGAGTTTTGTTTTTCTGAGACAGGATCTTGATACTGTCCCCCACCACATCCTCCTGCGTGCTGGGGTTAGCTTTGGCCTGCTACCCAGTGAGCAATTCCCTCTGTGCTATAGGAAAACAGTCTACAATCAAAGGACTGCAGAAGTAAAGAGGAAAGGTACTTGTTTTCATTACAAATTGTTCTAATCACATTTATAAAACTATTAATTCATCTTTCAAGATAAAATAACTGCTTTCTTATATGAGATGCATATTCTTTGCAATTACTAAAATGAAAATTTACCGTTATAAAATTCTTAAAATTTCAGCATGTCTGTTTCTACTACCCCATCATCCTGCAGTAGATGGACAGACAGAGCAGTTCTCACAGTGCATAGTACCATATACAGTGTAACCCTTGCACACAGTGGGGTACCAAATGCCTACTCAAATATGAAAGTTAAATTTTGGGTTTTTTTGTTTTGTTTTGTTTGTTTTTGCATTTGTTTTTTGTTTGTTTGGTTGGTTGGTTCTTTTCAAGACAGAGTTTCTCTGTGTAGCCTTGGCTGTCCTGGACTCACTTTGTAGACCAGGATAGCCTCGAACTCACAGAGATCTGCCTGCCTCTGCCACCCTGAATGTTGGGATTACAGGCATGCACCACCATACCAGGCTTGAAAGCTAAATTATTTTTAAAAATTTTCTAAAATATATTCTAAAAAAATATTCTAAAATATAAAAAATATTCTTTTTAAAGGAAGATAATAATAATGTTCAATTTCCTGAAAAGATTCTTTTTAAATGCTATTACTCCAGTTTAATGGTTGAGAATAGATCAGCACACTCCAATCTTACACAGGGAAGTATGAGGAAAACACTCTGCTGTAGACCGTTTGAAAGAAACAGGTAAATAAAAGTAAAATCTGTATCAAATTAACTGGTTTTAAAAGCATATCTCTTAGTTGGAGGGTTGTGGCACACACCTGTAATCCCAGCACCTGGGAGTCAGAGGCAGGTGGATCTCTGAGTGCAAGGCCAGCCTGGTCTACAGTGAGTTCTAGAACAGCCAGGGCTACACAGAGAAACCCTGTCTTAAAAAAAAAGAAACAAACAAAAAACCTCTTACAGTCCCTTTTTTAATGGAAACATATCATGAGAGAAACAATATTTGGAGCCCAGTTTAAACACCTCAAGCCTAGCCTTATTACTGTAAGCAAGATGGAAAGTCATGTACAATGACCCCAGAAAGGCATTTTTGATGAACATTTAACAGTCTAGAGATAATCAGTGCTTTATTCCATGCCTAAACTCCTGGCTCCTGAGAGAAGGAATTATATGGTTATACAGAAGGAGCCTGTGACTGCTGTGCAAACCAAGGCTTCTTAACTTCCCCACCTGTAACCCTTTTCACCAGAGAAATTTTATATGATCCAGTTATAAAGTCAAGTAAGTTTATACAACAAACATTGATGAGTCACAAATTATTTTAAAACAGTTATTTGGTTTACACAGGATTATGACATTTAAAGAACTGCAAATCAATAATACTTGTGCTTGTTTGTTTTCACGTAAAGAAACCTTTGATGAATATGTGGTACTGAGAGAAAAGCATTTAAATGTTTTGCAGAGCTAGTTAATATTTTAATTTTATAATCTTCAGTGCTTAGAACACTGTGCATAAATACAGAAGAAAAATGGCATAAGAATGTCTAGGACCATTTCAGAAATTATTGGAAATTCTGTCATAACCCTGAGCCAAAACTCATCTAACAATTTTTAAAATAAAACTCATCAGAAATATAAGAAAAAATAATTTATTTTCTTCAGACACATCCTACTATGTAACCCTGGCTTGCCTAAAACTCACTATTTAGACCAGGCTGGCCTTGAATTTGTGGGTGATCCCTCTGCTTCTGCCTACTAAATGCTAGGATTACAGGCAGGTACCATCTTACGCAGCTCTTCAAACAGCAATATTTAAAATCCAAAATTCCAGGAAGATATATGTGGTAGGAAAATACTAAGTCCTAGTTTTCTTTTAGAAGAAAATCTTCTTCTTCTAAAAGAAGAAATCTTCTTCTTTTAGAAGAAAACTGTATATACAATTAAAAAAATTTTTAATTTTTTTAAAATTAAAAATTTAAAAAATTTAAAAAATTTTTTAAAAATTTAAAAAAATTTAAAAAAATTTAAAAAAAAGTTTTTTTTAAAAAAAAAACTACAAGTCATACATATAATAATGATTCTGCACCTGGGTGTTTCAGGTGGCGTTTATATAGTACCCACAGATGTGCATTTTTCTAGTTTGAGTGCCCATGTGCATACACACATACACACAGTGGTGGCGGGATGGCGGTACATTCAGAACTCAGTGACATCATCCACTGCTACCAGAGGTGCCTCCACTTCATCATTCATTTGATTTAGAATTAAGTTTTGCATCTCAGAAATCATTTACTGTAGCTTGAGTTTTCATGAGCCCCACGTTCAGTTCCAAAACCAACAATTTAAGAAGCTGGAGCCCTAGCAAGCTAATCTAGCAATCTAATCTAGCAAGTAGATTAGCAAACTCCAGCAGAAGGGCAGTCAAGTCCACCCCCTTTCTGTAAAACTCAAGAATGAATATCACAGTGTTACAAAGCAGAATCTTCTAAGGTTAAAAAAAAAATAAGTAGCATGTTCTGCCAATGGTGGTGTGAGCGTGTCCTAAAGCAGACGGTGGAGATGACCGCATAGTGAGCTGGATACTTTCAATGAATGAACTATATGACAGATGAATTAGCATCAACAAATGCATTTTAATAGCTCATATAGGATTAGTCCATAAAATTTGAAAATGACAGTGATATTTCTAAATTAGAGTATTGTTTTATACTTGTTATTTCAAATACACATGTGAATAATTTTAAAAATATAAAATCTCATTTGATTATGTCTACATGCTCAAAGGTTTTAAAATCAAATTCCAGGTATTTTCTCAAGGAAGAAACAGGACACTCCCTTGTGTTTAACTCTGCCTCATATTTAACTGATCACATGTATGTTAAAGGTATTCTTAAAACAAAACAGCAGATGAGAGACAGAGATAAATCAGCTAGAAGCTTGCAGGCTAGCAAGCCTGGACTACACCATGCAGCTGTGGACACAGGACACCTGCTTCAATAAGGTAGAAGGTTGTTATCATTCAGTATCTTATTCAATTAGAACTTACTTCCAAAAGTTGTCCTCTGACCTCTACATACACACTGCAGCATGCCCACAGCACTTGTGCTTGCGGGCACACCATATACACACACAGAGAGAAAGAGAGAGAGGAAGAGAGAGAAGGAAAAATAAGAAAAGAAAGGAACAAACTATATAAAATAGTTCAGAGTGATTCAATAGAAAATGGCTAAAATCATGTAAGTATTTTTCTAAGTTTCTTTTTTTTTTATTATTACAATTTATTCACTTTGTATCCCAGCTGTAGCCCTCTCCCTTCATGCCCTCCCAATCCCACCCTCCCTCCTTCTTCTCCCATGCCCCTTCTCCAGTCCACTGATAGGAGAGGTCCTCTTCCCCTTCCCTCTGACCCTAGCCTATCAGGTCTCATCAGAACTGGCTGCATTATCTTCCTCTGTGGCCTGGTAAGGCTGTTCCCACCTCAGGGGGAGGTGATCATAGAGCCAGCCACTGAGTTCATGTCAGAGGAAGTCTCTGTTCCCATTACTAGGGAACCCACTTGGACACTGAGCTGCCATGGGCTACCTCTGTGCAGGGGTTCTAGGTTAAGTTTTTTCTTCTAAAGAATTCAACTATATAAAACTGCTCAACCTTCAAGCATTCCTAAATAAAAGTCACAATTCTATATCTTCAAGACTTGTTTTGCTATATTACTTTGCATGTTACATTTGGCAACTTTTACTGAGTTAAAAACAGTATTTACAAATGCATCAGATAATCAGCACCAAAAATTACATAAATTCAATCCCCCACCTCCCAGAAATATAGCAAGTGTGAATGATAAAAGAAAAATCTTAATCTTTATACACATATGGTTAAAAAGATGAAAGTGACAGCTTTAGGTTGTAGACAGCAATGTAACTCTTAAGCTGTGCAACCTAGGACAATCCTATGTAGCTCATCTGACTTAATTATCATAAGAATCATGTGATACGAGACTTGTAGACTTTGAAAACTTTAAAATGTAATAAAAATAGTATGTGTATTTGTTAGTTTAGTTGGAGAAGTTTAATTGGTAATGGAGAAGTTGGTCTTTGGACTCTTGAGAAAAAAATTGCCAAGTAAAGACAAGACAAGACAAAATGTGAATCCCCCAAAGTCAGCAAGATACCCTGATGCCCTGTCACTACAGCATATAAAGATAACACAATAACACAGTGGTTTTCTATGGACTCAAGTTAGACACTAAGATATTCTTTGTGGGGGTGGAGAAATGGATCAGGAGTTAAGAGCACTTTTTACTCTTGTAGAGGACAGAGTTCAGTTCCTAGCACCGAATTCCAGGGGAACCTAATGCCTTCTTCTGGCCTCTGAGGGCACCTGCATACAGATGGAATACATTTGTACATATGTACAAACACACACACAGTAAAATAGTCTGTAAAAAAAAAATACATTATTTGTTTAATGTTCTGTTTTCGTATTTTCATTACTTGCGGACTTAATTATACACTTATCACATTTTTGTTTCCTCCCCCGCCCCAGTGTTAAGAGTTTGAATTCAGAGCTTTATTGGTACTGGATGTGTTTGTTTGGATGGTTCTCTGAGAGTCAGGGTTTCACTCACTATGTACTTTAAGCTAGGCTCAAGTTCAAGATCTTCCTCAATTAAAATTATTTAAGAACAAAATGTCATATACAAATCAAGATTCCCTGTTGCTCATGTGAGTAAGGTTTGAACACAAAGGTCTATGCATTCAGAGTTTGTCTACAAAGATGACACCATAAAAGCTGAAAGACTCTTGGAGAAAGGAGGCCCTTCCACTGCAATGGGGCTGACCACAGAGGGGATACTAACCCCCTAGAGTGAGTCCACGTGACCCTAAATGCAAGCGCTCCCTCCTGGGCCCTCCACCAGAGCTGAGCTAGTGGAGATACATGGCTCTGGACCTCCAGAAGATAAGCTAAATAAATCTTTCTCCATCGCAGCCTGCCTTAGTTACTTCAAAAAACCAACACAGGAAAGTGGGTTCTACAGGTAGGGCTGTTAAAATAACTCTACCAGGAATGTGCAGCTGCTCTTGGATCTAGGCTTCTGGGAGAGTTTGGAAGAATATACCAGAGAAGCCTAGAATATAGTAAACAGGGCTTTATGGCAAATTCTGCAGAGGGCTCTGGAGAAAACAGATCAGGAAGCTAATATTTGAAAGAGATACAGAAGCCTTCCCACAACCTATCATCTGAACCATGAAATTCTCTCAATGTGTGCTAGATAAATCTTTTCTTCATAAAACTTGCCTGACTTGGGTATTTCATTATAATGACAAAAACTCAGTAATGTGCCCATTTTTCTCTTCTAAAATTTTAAGATCTAACAATTTAATCGTGTGACAACTTCACAATAGTAGACTCATGGCTACTCCTTTTACACCCTCTTTTAATGAGAGGAAGTGTCAGGAGCCTATAGGCATTTGAGTGTTTAACCACGGCAAACACTGCTCCTTAGAAACAGGTCCGGAATTAGAAAAGGTCTGTTTCTTTGCTGTGCAGCTAATAGACTGCAGTCATGAAGCAGCAGCACATGGATGTGACACGGACAGCCTTCAGCTATACTGCCTGGTAGGAGAGTGAGTCTACACAGACCACAGAGTACCTCCCTCTCTCCAGAACAAATGCACACTAACTGCTAAGAGACTGTTCCAATTGCTGAAAGCGAATAAAAACTACATATTCAGTGCAGTGCTACAGCTACACAGGCGATACTGCAATATTCTCATTTAATCTTTAAATCCATGAACCAAGGCCATAAATGACAGGTCTCAAAAACCAAGGGTCGGATTTCCGGAGGGCTTGGTATGGTGACTTGTCAATCTCATTTCATACGGAATTATCACTTTAATTCCCAAACTTTGTTACACACTGCACCCACAGGAGATCTTTCAATAAACTCATACCTGTGAGTACACAAGCATTCTGATTTAACTAAGTTGTGACCTAGATACTGAATTTTTTTAAAGCCTCCCAGATAATCTGAATGTACAAATTTGGAAGCCACTAAATTATTATAAAAATACTCTAGCTTTAAAATGTAGTACAAAAAAAAAATTTAAAGAACAGAACTTTCAAAGTTGATATAGAAATAATAAAAAAATGAGCTGAAGAGATAAAAGTGAACTTCTATTATATCTGGTATATAACAAAATAAACAATCCATATTTTTGTGGTTTGAATGATTATCTAGCAAGAGAATAATAAAAAAAAAACTACCTTCAAATGATTTCACAATCAAAAGTTTTCAATTTTTCACCAAGTTTTAGAACATGGAGAAGGATGGGAAATAGTGTCTATAAACTTATCAATATCACAAGGTTTAAATTCTGTTCTAAAATGAACCAGAATCTCTCAGGTAATTGTTTCATTCAATTTTAACAAGTATTTATTTGTTGTAAATATCAGACTCTTCTGGAGACCAGAGCTACAACAATGCACACAGAGAGGTGAAAATAAGCTACATGTTCAGAACACATGTGGCTCTAAATGAAGAAAAAAAAGAACAAGTACAGAACAAGGGAGTCAGGAGGGAGTGCTTGCAATTGAAAGACACATGAGCAAAGACATCAGTGTGGTTTCAAATGACTAACATAAGCCAGGTACTGGAGGTAATCAGACAGAAATAGAAAGCGGATAAACCTACAGCTGTCCATACCTGCATGTGGGATCTTGGGGTTTTCAGGGAGTCTTCCCGGATCAGTTAAGGAGGCTCTCACTAAGGCAACCAGACAAAATATGGAAATGCCATAGAATACTGTAATATGAAATTTCAACAGAAATTAGTCATTTACCCTTTAAAATTTTTGGTCAACAAGCTTAAAGTTTTAAAGCACATTTTAATCAGCCTTATGAGGATAACTTTATCAATAGACTACATGTAAAAATGAAATGTAGATTTACTGTACTCATCAAAGAGCCCTGCCAAGATGACAACTGCACTAAATGTACCACTTTTAGATGATTTTCTAAAATAACTGACAGATTTATAATAAATGAAACCTTTCATACAGTGCCCCCAGTAACGATAAGAAATGAAGAGGTACTTTTAAAATAATAAAAACAGCATTTAAAAAACATTCTACACTTAACTTTTCATCAGCTCTAGCTTCAAATTTATTCTAAATTAGTGATACTCAATTTCCTCTTTCAATGAATCTTAAGAGATATATTTCAAAAATGAATTAGAAACTTCTGAATGTTAAAGTAACCATAACAATATTAACAAAAAATTGAGATTAAGTCACCATAATTACACATTTAAAACATAGAAAAAATAATATATATCCTATAATTCTCTGTTGCTCAAAAAAAAAAAGGGGAGCACTTTGTAGGGAATAAAAAGCCAACACACTGAGCGCATAAAAAGGAAACAGTGCTCCCGGACTGTCCGGCTGAGTGTAGTGTAGATTTCCCTGTTTAAGGCACATCTTACTGCGGAGCTCAGGCTGGCCCCGAGTCAGCGTTTTCCCACCTCAGTCTTCGGAGTGCTGGGACCATAGACCACACGGCCACATTTAGCAATACAGATCAGTCTTATCACTTGCATAAGAGGGATTATATTTCTTACAGCTGCTATGAGATGGAAATGAAGGGGAGGAAGTGAAGCTGTAAGCACTGCAAACGTGTCATTGTGATCTGACTCTCAGTAATATAAGCCATGGTCTGTGGGTTGCAGCAGACAATAATCCAGGAGATCCAGTGGCATCACATGAGTCATTCTTAGGATCATTAAATTTTTATCTCCCAGTAATATATCCCACCCCTTCCACATAAGGCCTCTATCTTCAAGCCAGGCACAGTGAGGCTGGGGCCCCAGCATGCAGAAGATAGCAGAAAGATGGCTAGAGAGAAGCCCTGTCTCAAAAGAGCCAATCAATCAACCAATACCCCCATGCCTATAGTTTAATACAAAACAGAAACACAACTACTGTCACACTTTTCTCTTGAACAAAATGGTCTTTACATACTTATCAGAGTAAAATAAACATGGTGTTAGTATCTTAACTCTGTAAATACAAAAAAAGCTATAGTTTTGTTCACTGTGATTTAATTAAAAGGTTAGTACTTCTACTGAAATAGCATATTCAAAGAAAGTCATGAAGATAATGTACTTCAAAACATTCACAATGAGAAAAAATCTTTATAGAAGGTAATAAGACTTAGAAACTTACTTATTATTAAAATGCCTGGAATATGTCCTTCTTCATAATGAGGAAAGAGGACAATTTTGGGAATTAAAACAATGTTGTATAACCAGACAAAGACAATCAAACCCATGCAGCACCAACCATGTGGGTCAACAACAAAGTGAATCCGAAGCCCCATTCTGCAGTCCTAGAACTGCCTGCCAACCCAGAGAGGATAACCCTAGAGAGAAGAAAGCAAGAGTTACTAACATGGAAAAGATACTCAATGGAAGACTGTATCTCTGTAACTTCATAACAACATTTACTGAGTTTCCTGTGTATATTTGGGTTTCGTCTCAATAATAAGCACTTAGCAGATGAATATAAAATTCACTAAAACCTTCAAATTATTTGATTTTAATTGTTCAGTATAAATCATCACTATTAAAGGTACAAATTAGCATGATCTGCTCAAATGAAAATACTTGCTTTTTCTTAACTACAAATTCCATGTATAGACACAAAAGAAAAAAACATGTCTGCTAAAAGACATGTACAAAAGTCTCAGCACTTTTAGCAGGAGGCTACTGTCACATGCTGGTTATCTTGTAGTCGATGGGGTATGTTCAAGCCATAAAGGAACTTGATCAGAACAGCTAAAGGGGCAAAAATATTATGCACCTTGATCTGGGTAATATTTTGGGGGATATACACAAATATAAACATAAAGATTATATGTGCTTGAAATCACAATGAAATATTTTTAAGTCATTTTGAAATGCTAAAAATTAAATGAAAATTAAAAATAGTTAAATTAGTAAATTTGTGAAGCCCAACTAATTTCCTTACTATCAACTCAAGAAGACTCCTGTTTAAAAGGGAGTTTCATGACTGATAATTCACAACCAGCAACACATCCCCAAATGAGACAGTTTCCACATGAACTAAAATTTCATATATATGTTCCATCACGTGACCTACAACATACCCATACTGTAGTAGGCACAACTTACAAGGCTAACAACAGTAAGCTGTTGTTTAAGCTGACATGTTCTAAAAGCATCTCTGACATAAGCTATAATGGTGATAATTAATTAGGCCAATTGTTTTCAAACTTGCAGCTAGCCAGAATCAACTAGGGAGTGCTAAAAAAAAAGACAGATTCCTAAACCCCATTCCAGGCTCACTGAATAATTCTCACAAGGTACATCACCCAGATCCAGATGGCTCAGAAGCACTACCCACTGCTCTAACTAAGATGTCAGCAGTACAGTAGTGAGTTTAGTAATAAGTACTTGGAGCAGTCACTTCCTAGACATCACAGATGTAACTATTAATAAGGATGGTCTTTGCTTAAATAAGCGGCATCCAATGGAAAATGTCACCTAAAAAGGGTTTAATTTACTATGCTAAGTTCTAGATCTGTGAACACGTCAGGAAATGCACAGAAGAAGGGCCTAGTACACTGGGTTCAAGCAGGACTTCCTGGAACAGATACAAACTGAGCTCAACTTAAAAGATAAGTAAAAGTTATCTAAGCAAAAACCACAGCAACAGTAATGCAAAAAGAGGCCAGAGCAGCGAGACTACGCGCTGAGCTCCAAGCAGGTTTCATAAGCTACATTCAGAAGTCATAAAGCCTCCTAGGGACTGACCAGGGAACATGGACAGGGCTCTATCATGAGGGAATCGGAGATGTCAGTTAGAATGCTCAGACTTCATTCTTATTCACAGGAAAGCTATTAAAATGTTGATTAAGTAATATTTGTACTTTAAATAAATTATTAACAATCTCCAGTGGAGAATAAAATTAAAGACAGATTAGTTAGACTAAAACAAAAACCAAAAACTAACATTAACTTTAGAGAAGGGACCCACTGAAGTAAAAGCAAATCAGTGAGCCTTATTGAGTGACTTACTACCAGGAGGTAAAGAAAAGTCCAAGATGACTCTCAGAGCTGCAGCTGATATGATACCCACTATTTCCCTCTTGGAATAACTGGTCTCCCACCGAAGGACCTTGCTGGCGCTCAGCAGGGCCACAGGCCACAAAAACAAAGATTAAAGGCCACTCAAGTTGAAAAGAACTCTTCTCCTCTCATCCTGAGGAACTCCCAATTCCTGAAGCAACAAACGGAGAACAGAGCTAGGCAACAGCACACTGCCTGTCCAGCACCAACCCCAGCATGACCAAGAGAATAAGTTAATCTAACTATGTATTTTTAACTTAAAAGGTACTAGTTTCCCCTTGTAAAAAGTAACAAGAACTCAAATGCACTACACCCCACAATTTAAATCGAATAAAGTTCAAATTGGCATTTTTATAAGAATTCTAAAATAGAAATAAAACCTAGGTCTTTTAAAAAATAAAAGTTGAACTTCATTACCTTTTAGTTAGAAATTTAAAAGGCAGTTTAGTATTGTTAAAGTAAAGAAAAATCAGAAAGAATAAAGTATATTGTGTAATTTGCTAAGAATCTATTCTAAAAACTAAAGGAGCACAAACACCTACAAAGTTAAAAAGAGACACAGTGCAAAGAATAATTTGGGAAGATGGGAAGCTGAGAAAGGTCCTGAGATTTACTGTTAATATTTTTATTCTCTTGCTAATTATCAAGAGCTATAAGACAGGAGGCTCTGCCTCCCATCATACTCAATAGCATGAACTTCATTCACCTTTCTGGCTTTCAATGTTTCAGTTCTACAAAGGCCTAAACACTAATTTCGCATTCAAGAATACTTCTGTGGCTTATTCCTTATCTTATTAACACTAAAAACAGAAAGAGATACAAACCTGTTAGGCAAGTAGGAAAATCATCAAGTATTCATCTTTTGAACTGTTCAGTTTTGAAATAACAAATTTTTCTTATTATTAAAAGAGCAATCCCTCACAACAGAAACTACTACACAGTGACAAAATCACTTCAGATGGGTCTGTTTCCCTGAATGAAAACAGATGTAGATAGATGGCAAACTCTAAAACAACAGCATTCCCAAGAAGACTGAGCAGAAACTAACTAAGAAACGTACTGTTGAATGTTGAAAATAAGTACCTGATTAGTAAAATTTAGCACCATAAAGTCCTTACAGCAGGCTGGGAAAACAGTGATCTTCCAAGGGCCACAACTGCTTACAGCCAAGAGGCTGTAACTGGTAGAGTGACAGGATCACGCCAGTGTGGATCGCTACCAGGTGTGGCTGATGGTCGGACAGAAACTATTACACACCCTGAGCAACAACCAAACTGAAGAGTTTGGTTAGAGCTGCTTAGGCTTAAGGATGGCATTTGCCAAATACTTTCATTAGCTGGAGATCCCCACATGCTAATTTGTGTATTAAATGGTGACCTCATAATCACACTTTGAAGTGACTGGTTGATGAACTGGTTCTTCAGCACTGGTGACTACACTGGAGTGTACTGAGTAGCTTCGTACTGATGTAAATTACCACAGCACAAACTACTTTTACAGAAATTATAATTCGACTGTAATAAACTGCTCTAAGGAAATATTTACAGTGTTCAATTTATTCTGAAGGTAGGCAAGCTTTCCTTTCTTGCCATTTCAGGCCCCTTTAGTTTACACCACAGAAAAAAAGATTTAAGTCACTGAGGAAGAAAAAAAACAAAGACTATGTGACAGAAAATTATGTCAAAATAAAAATTTTAGAGAAAAATAAGGATTAGCCAAAATAATAAAAAATGATGTCAAACATATATTCATAAACTTGGTTTCCTATGACTCCCCACCTTAGCTAAAACTGGTTTTATTACTATTCCACAAGTATGAAAATATTCATCATTTCGTGCTCATATCTGAAGTGTCTCTAGCACTCAGCTTATTGTTTAAATTTAACCCACAATTCAAATCTAATACCAATTTCCCTGGCACTTTAGTTCACAATGATCTCTGTTTCCTTGTAAAGTCAATAAAGGACAGTACTGGATGAAAAGGGCGAGTGATTTTAGATGCTTGGCGTAAGGATGGCCATCCCAACCAAGACCGGTACACACTGACTGACCACATAAACATTTAAATTTCTGAGCGCAAAATACCAAAAACAAAATTAAAGACAAAGCGTTCCTGAAAAGAATACTATAGTGCACAACTGATAAGAGAAACACAATGCAAATATATGAGGAGGCAACTCACAAAGAGAAAAAAATCTCTTTAGTCATTAGGAATGAGGAAATACAGAATGACTGGTCATTTTTCATATGTGAAAAGGGTACAGGGGAAGAGCACTCCCATACATTGCTGACCTGCCTGTAAATGGATACAGCCCTCTTGAAAGAGCAATCCTGCATACCCATCAAAATGTGAAAGCCTTTAGCCCAGCAATTTTATTTATAATACCTACAAAAGCACACTTGCAAGTGTACAAAACAGAACAAGGATATAGAGAGAAATACCACTTTTTGTAATCATAAAAATACAGTACCATCTGAAACCTTATTGTGGCTTTATCAAACACTGAGCAAACTCAGGAAAAGCACATTTAAGATTGAGGCATTCCATGTGAAGCTTTACAAAGCCAAAACTATAAGCCAAACTTGACCTCTACTGATAACATATCCTAATGTCTGTAATATACTTTAGAGTAGAATCATAATAATGAAGTTGACTGATGGATGGACAGAGAGAAAAGTGAGTATATGATGAAATTCAGACCGTCAGTTACAGAATCTAAGTGAGGACACTCATGTGTTAGACCTCAAAATTTATTTCCATGCTTCTGTTTGAATTTTTTCAAGATGAAAATCTGGGAGCTCCAGTTTAGGACAAGTACATAATAAATATTCTTAAGGAAAAAAAATAAGTCATTTCTACATAAAGAACATGGGAAAAAGTCTGAAGAGAACAGTAACCAAACAGCTAACAGTGGTCATCCCAGGATACAGTGTACAAGATACATGTCAACTTTCACATGCTGTTGGAGCTCATTGGGAAGCTGGCTCTGGAAGCTGTTACACCTTATTTCAGACCCAAGCATGTTTATGTTCTCCAAGACCCCTAAGTCTGTGACAAAAGGAGAAAAAAACTGAACAGCAAAAACACTGTGTCCTTGAGGACAGTTAGAAATGGAACCACCACAGAGCCTACCACAGGCTACAGCCTACCATAGGCCTCTGAAAGACTCTACCCAGCAGTATATCAAAGCAGATGCTGAGACTCATAACTAAACCTTGGACAGAGTGCAAGGAATCTTAGGAAAGAAGGGGGAGATAGAAAGACCTGGAGGGGACAGGAGCTCCACAAGGAGAGCAACAGAACCAATATCTGTGCCCAGGGGTCTTTTCTGAGACTGATACTCCAACTAAGGACCATTCATGGAAATAACCTAGAAACCCTGCTCAGATGTAGCCCATGGCAGCTCAGTCTCCAAGTGGGTACCCTAGTAAGGGAACAGGGACTGTCTCTGACATGAACTCTGTGGCTGGCTCTTTGATCACCTTCCCCTATGGGGGGAGCAGCCTTGCCAGGCCACAGAGGAAGACAATGCAGCCAGTCCTGATGAGACCTGATAGGCTAGGGTCAGATGGAAAGGGTGGAGGAGATGAGGGATGGAGGGTGGGATTGGGAGGGAATGGGGGTCTACAGCTGGGATATAAAGTGAATAAACTCTAATTAATATAAAAAATAAAAAAAAAATAAAGTGAAAGAAACAAAGAAAGAAAGAAAAGAAATGGAACCATCTCCAACAGTAGTTACAACTGTTCATCACATGGTAAAAAAAACATCTAACTCAGAATGGGAAGAAAGCCCATTTAGGAAATATAGTTGACTGCCTCGACTTCCCCAGTTGATTTCTGACCCATGTGGCAAGGAAAACTCACCTGTGTTTGCTATCTCAGTCAGGCTACTTCAGTTGTCCCTACTGGATATTGCAAAATCCTAATTTGTTGATGTTCTGCTAGCAAGTTGCTGCTTCTATTTGCTACCTGGTATTTCTTCTTTTACTTTTGCTCTCTATCCTCACTTATTCAAAACTGAACAGATGGCCGTCATAGATCATTCTTCAGACCACACATAACACATGGCTGACACAGTAGTGAGGCTTTTATGTTTTACATACATACTTATGTTTTCTTCTAAGTCTATTAGAGAGGACATGTAACTCTAAATTCTTTTCAACCACTTGAAAAGTAGAAATATCCTAAAGCACAGACACCAATGATCTGGCACACATTATGTTTAATTGAGAGTCCCTTTCTCACTTCATATTAGTTTTTAAATGTGGTACAAAAAGACCTGCACAAAACCATGTAAGATTTATAACTTAAAAAGATGTTTCTGAAGTTTTAAATGGAAAATGTATTAAGAAAACACACTGTCAAAATTTAATATGAAAACTCAAGTAAGTTTAAATTGTCTTTAGTTTTTCATTAGCAAATCAACAATTTGCTAAACACTAGATTCCAAAGACACTATATTACAGAAAGCAAACACATTCCCATGTAAAATCAAATGCCCACTTACCACTTGCAAATTCACTGAGATGAGCTGTAATTTTTCTGGCACTTGCATTTAGAAGTGTTATCTTCTTGAATCATTCTTTTATTTATTTCTTTACATTGCTTATTCAATTATATGGGCGTTCCTTCAATAACAGTTGTCCGTGAGTACCTATGAAGAGTTTAACAACAATTTCTTACAGAGAAACAGTAAGCAAAGAAATATTCTCGGGAAAAAGCTAATAACAAATGGTGAGAAGGTCAAGAATAAGATGGCCCCACTCCACCTAACCTGTGCATTCATATTCCACCCACCTCATTGAAGCACCGGTCATTATTCCTGGAAGCTCTCCCTTTTGAAATCACCCGTTCTCATAAAACCAGAAAATCACGTATTCCGAATTTGGGCTCTTCTCAAGTGCCTTAGCCACAATGCATCCTGAACACGCTTGGTGAGAGTCAGGGCAACTATGATCAAAATGTGAAGCTAGGCCTATCTAAGCACAACTGGTTAACAGAGAGTAACTTTAAAATATATGTTTTCATTCTAAATGTTTTAACAAAAAAATGTATCTTCCTGTAACAAGTCCACTGAGAGTCAACCACAAAAGTGAGTTCCTACAGTTCAAACTCTAAAAAAGAGGAACTCTACACAGGATATACTAATTCACGACTTTATTCCACCAAGTTATCAATTACATATGATCTGCTAGGATACTGCTGTTAAAGAAACTCAGGTCCTCTGGAAGAGCAGCAGGAGCTCTTAGCCACTGAGCCATCTCTCAGCCCCAACTAACTTTAACCAAGGTCAAAGTGTTCTCCTTCGCTCTGCATGTATGCCACACTTGAGGAGCTGCTACCCACCAATGGTAAATAAATGAATTCTTTTATCCAGGAAAAAGAAAAGAAAAAAAAACCCAACCCTGAGAATTGTATGTAGTACATTTTGAAATATGGCCAAAGTCAGTAATGCTGCTAAGGCTTGGAACTCTTGGGTGGCTTCCTGACAGCACTTTCTGTTAGTCACATTACTAGGAAATAGCACAGGCTAACCATTCATGAGTCAAATCCCAGGTACTCACTGACTTACAATCAAGAAAAAAAAAAAAAAAAATCACTCTCTGTGGGATACAAGTAATATCAAGCCCTAAATCCAAAAGTTAAGAAACAACAATATCCCAATGCTTCAGAACTATAAAATGTCATAAAACATTAATTGTAATCGGTTAACACTCTACATCTAAAAGAACATAAATAACTCATTAAATAATTTTCAAACATACCACAATGAATACCAAAGTTGTAGGTGTGTCTCTTTAAAGATACCCATAAAGCTATTTGACCTTTGATTTTATTCTACTCTAAAAATTGTTCAATCATGGCAGTTAACTCTAAGACACTAGGCGCTAGTTGACTTTAGGAATCAGCCAATGAGTTATTTTGAAATGTAATTTTAAAAATATCACAGATACTCAGTTTATTATCAACCAAGTAGACCTAACTCTTGTATGGACATTAAAAATTGGGAGCTAATAGGGTCAAATCATAGCACCGCCTCTTTTCACTTTCCAAGCTTCTTTGTAACATGGCAAAACAGAGATAACGCCAACTTAGAGGATTGCTGTCACGCTTCAGTAAGAAGCTGTCTAGCAAGGAAGCAGCATTGCCCAAAGGGAACTTGAAAGAGAATGAATTAAAGATAAGTATTACTTTAGCAATTCCTAGATAAAAGTATCTCTGCACCCCATCATTAAAAAACATAGTAAAATTTAGCTGTCCATCTACTTTCCACCTTCTTTAATGACAATGCCAGAAAGTAATTTATCAGGAAAAAAACAAAACAAACAAAAAAAAAAAAAAAAAAAAAAAACCACAACCCTTTAGGGCCAGCAAGATGTCTCTGTGAGGAAAGGCATCTACCAGCAAGCCTACAGACCTGAGTTCAATTCCTGGGTCCTATATGATGGCAGGAGATAACAAACTCCTGCAGTGTCCTCTAACAAATGTGCCACAGGAAGCATGTGCGCACACACATGCATACATACATTCACATAAAATAAGCTGTCAGGAGGAGGACATGGCAGCCAGGCCTGAAGAGACCTGATAGGCTAGGGTCAGATGGAAGGGGAGGAGGACCTCCCCTAGCAGTGGACTTGGAAAGGGGCAGGGAGGAGATGAGGGAGGGAGGGTGGGATTAGGAGGGAATGAGGAAGGGGGCTACGGCTGGGATACAAAGTAAATAACCTGTGATTAATATAAAAAAATAAAAATTAATAAATAAAAAAATAAGCTGTCAGGAAAAACGTTCCAGTTACTGTCATGTTGCCACTGGCATTAGATTGCACTATAAATCTGCAGGAAAGAGGCATGCCACATGCTGCCTGGTATATTTTCAAGCAGAAAAAGAAAACTACAGGTTTGATCTGAAACAAAGCTCCTACTCCAAATCTCAAGTACAAAGCAAGATGTCAAGCTACAGAGTGGAGCATGGACAATCTGCACTTGAGGTCAGAAGCTGGTGAACAAGTCCAGCCAAGGCATTTGGAGACAGTTCTCCAAGAAAAGTTCAAAAGAAATGTATCCAGGCATACTCTTCCTGGCACCTCCAATGGTTTAAAGAATGCATTCTGTGGAGGGCTCAGTCGCGCACTCTGAACAAAACTAGGCTGTTGGCTCCTTGCATGCATTTGTTGTTCTGGAAACCAGCTTCATGAGTGAAATAATAACAAACACTGTACTTCCATTAACAACGCTGAGCTAGACTTACATACTTCAGTGCTCTCCTGACAAAAAAATAACTTGGAAGTTGTAGAATGATATCAACTAAAAGCAGACTACCAAACATTGTTCCAGTGTGAACAAAAGCTCTATGGGACTTTTCACTGTGGAGCGTGGGAGCACAAGAACACAAAAAGCGACATTAATGTCGGGTAGGGGTAGGTTCAGTAGTTACCTTCCTCCAAAAATAACACCAGGAAAAAAATGTTCAGATATATTAAAAGCCAGAAATGAAGAGGCCAAGGAAAGTTTTTCCTGGATGTTAACCAGGCATGTTCTTCCAGGTGGGAAAGTGGGCAAGCTTTGCCCTTCAAGTAGCCACTGGGCCAAGACATCCTGGAAGGAGAAAAGAAGGCTAGAGTGGGTCGTTCACACTAAGCAGAGCTTACCAAAGCAGGTATGAATTAAGTACACAAACACTAAATGCTTCTAACAATAAAAATCCTAGGTTGTGAACAACTTAGTAACTCTTTAAGCACAGATAAAAGGCCTAAAACCAGAAACTGGTTTCTGAGATCACTATCAAGCACTGCTAAATTGTACCTAATCTGATCCCTGTCTCCGCGCATGTGTGTATGTGCACGTGCTCGAGTGCACACACACACACACACACACACACACACACACACACGCATGCATGCATGTGCACTGCACATGCTTAAAGCCTAGAATAAGCTTAATCTACACTGAGCTAACTACAGGAGAAAAGCAGGCCTATAATGCAAAAGACATACCCAGAAAATGTCCTAATTTAACCAGGAAACAAGCAATAACAAGTAAATAAACCACCATATAGTAAGTGTTTAGGGTTGGCTAGCTCCCTCACACATGAAAATGTGCCTGTTAAACTAGCTGACACAGCATACTGGGGATCCTTAACCAACAAATCATAACCCTGACAAGACAGGGGCTTGCTGCTTTCTACTTACTCCCTCTCAGTGCCAGTGAATCGAACCCAGGGCCTTGCTCATCCCAGGCAAGACTCTACCACTGTCTGACAAATATATCACACTCGAGTGTGCACGTGTTCCCACACATACAGAGATAGGTCAGGAAGATAATGGGATTCCTGTACTTTTTGCTCATTTTATATATGTCAAACATTTTCAATTTTAACAACAGCCATTTATAAACTGACTGTCCTACTAGATGGTAAACGAACATCTTTTAATTCTAGAACATACAAAAAGTTTAATCTATGTCCTAATAGTCTGTTAAAAAAATATAAGAAAGTCTGTATTTCTTTGCTGATAAATGTAGTAACATCCTAAGCCAAAAATGTTTCCATAGGCTCCATGTGGATATTCCCAGAGTTCTTAGTCTCTTTATTAATATACGTGCTTTCCCGCTATGGTTCTGAATTAGCCACTACGAATTAGGGAAAATAGGTCAAAATGCTATGATCAACTGATTTATTTTTGTCTGGACCCTAACTGTCCTACTGATGGGTAGACACTTAGGTGTTTACATTTTCTTAAGTAAAGAAAGCATACTTAGACATGAGTTTCTCTGAAGCGTGTACTGTTTTGTTTATTCCAGCAATACTCCTAAAGTATTAACAGAAATCTCCAATTTGACGATATCTAATAGAATTCTGTTTTACATCAAATTGAATTTTTATACTACAAACATTTTCCTCATTTTTTTTTCATGAGGCAAAATGCTTTAAATGTACACTCACCATGTCAAAAGGTGTTATATTAAAATCCTGGCATTTCCCAAATAAAGATGGAAAAATTTTAAAAATCAGCTCTTGGAAAGATTCAGCCTGGCTACTTGTTGTTTGGATGAGAAAATAAACTGGATCCCTGACCTATTCACGACCCCACAGCTGGATAGTACAGAAACCAAAGGAGAATCTGGTTTTCTTTCCCCAACTCCAAATTTTGTTTGTTTTTTTTTTTTTTCCAAGTGATTTCACACCTCGTCTCCTCTTCAAAAGCTTTGTTATTGAGAGAGAGCACAAACTAAGGTGAAACAGAGCACCCCTCTGAACTTTTATCTGTGGATCACAGGCGCTGGAAGAACTTAATGAGATATTGCACCAAACCCTTTCATCTAGGAATGGCACATACTAAGCAGTCATCAAATGGTAACGGCTATTATTATCTTTTACCACAAAGTAGGTAGTGAATTGGGGGTGTAGGGGTTGCACATATTAGTGGCGGGCCCATTCGACAAGTCTTTTTAACTTACACTTAATTACCCTTATTTGCCCTTATTTTGGGCTGCAACTTTACACTGATTGACGACCCACCCACAATGACCTTGATTATTTTTCCCCTTCCTGTACTTTTATGAACTGCTATACTGCAGTATTTTCAAGTAACAATCAGCCAGGTCCGCTTAGCCCTGGAGATACAAACATCTTCCACTGACTCATAAGGTATCTTTGTGACCCAAACACAGCTCGGGGAAAAGCCATCAATGTTCACCGACCACTGCAGGTTAGGTCCAGCCAGCGACCACAGAGAACCGTAACAAGTGCAGAGTGCTACCATGCGGAGAGCCATTTTCTCCACGCCGCCGGGGAGGCCGGGGGAGAGGCGGGGGAGGAAGGTCAACGGAGGTGCGGTCCTTCCAGAGGGTCCCCTGCAGCTCCGCACCGGCGACCTCGAAATGAATGAACCGCTCGGTCACAGCGACGGCCGGGCCCCGAGGGTGGGCGAAGCCTGCGTGCCGGGGGGACTCGGAGTTCTCTCGCCGCCCGAATCCATTCCCCCGGCCCGAGAGGGGCCGCGGCCTCCCGGGGCGAGGCTCCTCGGCAGACGCGGGCCCGCCCGCCGGCCCACACTCACCGCCGGCCGCTCCGCTGCTCTCCGCTCGGCTCCGCGCCTCCGCCGCCCAGGCCGGGCCGCGCTCCCCTTCCGCTTCCGGGAGCCCGGGCGCCGGGACCGGCCGAGTGGGTGTCTGCATGCCCGCGCGCTCGCGCGGAGGCACGGCCCGCCGTCGCCGTCGCCGTCGCCGTCTCCGCTTCGCGCCCCGGCGCTGCGATGGGAGCCGCCAAGGGCCGAAAGACCTGAAGGCGCTCGCAACCCCGAGCTGCGCCCGGCCTACCTTCACCTACTACCTGTGCCTCCCCGCCCTGCAGCCACGGCCCTGCCCAGGCGGGCCGCCTGTCCCCACACCCTCCCTGCAGAGGACCAGCCTTAGCTTTGAGCGGTGCTCCAGGGGCCTCTCTCCCCAGTGACGGCTTTTCCATTGTACCTTGCTTCAATGTTAAGTCTGCAGCTTTGACATCCTCTGGGTTGCATAGTCTCAGGCCTGCTCATTCCATACCTGAATGTTAATAGGATCCGCAGGTGACACCTATCAGTGCACCTCAGAGATTTAAAAGCTGCCTTGTTCCGTCTTACGGCCTTCAGACCCTCTTTTGGGATGCCCCAGCCAGCCAAGGTTTTGTCCCACTTCTTGTTGGCAACCTAAAGCCACATTCAAACAATTTTTATATGTATTTCAGTAATTTTCTACAAATTGCCAGCTTTCCAGTCAGTGAAACCTAGGAAATGTTAAGGAACCCAGCGGTTCGGATAACCCAGCTCCCGATTTAAGTCGAGAGGAAAACAAACTTAGCCTCACAACTGCTTGAGATACAGTAACGACAACTTTTTGCACCTCACTCCAGCTCCACAGCAGTGCTGTGGAACACTTATATGCTGTTCACGGTGTACGGAGCTAGCTCCTTATGCCTACATGACCCAGAAGGAGATGATGTGTGGATGGGAGAGAAAGCACCTGCTGTCAGAAGTCTGTACTTCCTGTTAAATGGTATTGAAATCCTTCCAGAACAAATTGCTCCTGATGGTACCAGTTACTTAGGTCCCGGAGTGACTGCTCTACTAACTCTAAACTTACCTTCAACTGGTATACTTCATTCTTGTCAAATCCTCTTAATTCTATTCTTCTAAAATATTTTTATTATCCTTCCTCAGAAGACAGACAAAACAAGGGGATGTGGAAAAGGAAGGGGGAAAAAAATCTCACCCTGAGATCTAGCTTTGGTTTCCTCCTGGCTGAGTGTCAGGAAACTTCAACACAACCAAGAAAGCCAAGGCTGCCTTCAGAAACACTGCTCCCAAATACATCCCAAACAACGTTAAAAGTCAGAATGGCTGTGGCCTTGATTTTAACCCTATTAACAGTACTCTCTCAGCTCCAAATTGAAACAATAACCCTCATAAAACCACCTTACACTTATTTACAAAAGGATAAGAGGAATAAGTAAATCGTGGCTTTCCTTTATTTTTAAAATACGTAACTTTCTAAACTTAGAAAGCTATAGAATTATATAGTGTGTGTATACACACATCTGTATGTATATACATATATTAAGACGCCTGTTATAACTGTGTCTTCTACCACACACACACAAAGTCATGTCTCGGTGTATTACTGCCCTTTCCTCCAAGCACGCTGGCTCCCTCTTTTGTGCTTGTGTTTATCTCTCTCCTCTATCCCATAATCCTACCCTTACTTGGACTTAAATCTGAACTATGTCCCTTATTACTGCTTGGTAAATTCACTTTGCTCCCCCTAGTCCTTAAACTCTTTTCTGGATGTATTTCAAGATCTAGCTTTACCTTCACGGAGGGCCTCAAATGACAATGTTGGATTGCATCTCAAACTCAAGGCCATCCTCCTGTCTCAGGCCTCCAAATGGTGGGTCTACAAGAGTCTGGCTCTATGTCTATCTTTTGGACATGATGCTCTCAATAGTAGCCAAACTTTGGATGGGGTTCATCCGCAACCCTACCAACACAGAGCTCTGGATCATCACTGCACTTACAGATCTTGTTTGGACTTTCATAATATCATGAATTGCTAGGGATTTGCAAAATGTGTTCTTTCCTGATAGCAAACACTTCATGACCTTAATTTTTTTAATGGTCTAATCTTCAGACAAGCAACATCTGTGTCACCCAGGAACCTCTGAAAAATCATATTTTTCCAGCCATAATTCAATCTACAGTGCTAGAAATTTTGGAGAAGAAGCCCACAACTCTGTGTTCTAACAACCTTCCAACTGATTCAGAATACACACTCAAATCTGAGAATTGTTCATTCAGACCATAATACCCTAAAATAACTGAATGGTAGAGACTGATCTGACTATATGCAAGTTTTAAGCTGTATCAAGTCAGCAAGATCCCCTTTCACACATAGCTATGGGGTTAGAAGACTTGCCGCAATTACTTTTGGGATAAGTAATGTTTGTTATCATTATGCATTTGATATAGTGACATTTTGTCACTTGGTTTCTTTGAATAGGCAAAAATAATACAGGTAAAGAGTAACTTTGAAGAAATACTTTTATTTTTCTTCAAACCCATTGACCAGAATTACAAATTGTTTTGATGTCTCTTCAAACATCTCTATGAAGGGGAATAATTTGTGTCAAATGATCTCAACAATTGACCCAAAAAAATTAGTTAGGAGACATATGAATGCTCATAGAAATTGGAAGTCTATATGTTTTTATGCCTGCTATCATTAATGAAGTCTTCTCTTGACAGTCAACCAAAACAGAAAAAGCTTTCTAGGAAAAGTATGGAAGGAAGGCAGTAGCCAGAAAATATCCCTGCTACCATAAGCAGTTTTAGAAAGGTAGAGAATATAGACAAAGGCTCACCTCCCTCATGAGGTTGTTTCATCTCATCCTGTTATTCATGTTAAACGTTGTCTGTATTGATAGACATGTGTCACAGTGAGGACCCAGAGGAAATATGGCACCAGTAGCAGACACTTGCTGGAAATCTTTTTCTGTTGTTGTTGTTGTTGTTTGGTTGGTTGGTTGGTTGATTGTGCTGTTGGTTTTCTTACTGTTTTGTTTCTTTCGTGGTGGGATCAAACCTAAGGCCTGGAAAAAGCTAGGCAAGAACTTGACCAATGAACAACACCCTCACGCCAATAGGCTTTCTCCTTAATTTAAGCATGGAAATGAGTCACAACTGTATATCCCTCCAGAATTCTGCTCTACTTCATGGACCTGAAATGCTGAAGCACGATTTCTAATCAAACTGATTGTATCTGGGAATAAAAAAAAAAAAAATAGACAGGGACAAGGAACAGTGTTGCCACTGCCAATGTGGTGTCTGACAAAGGCACAGGCAGAGCACTTACAGAGATAGACTCAGCCAACTGCTGGCCTTCTGTGCCAGTACTGGGGAGGACTGGATTTTACTGCAATTTCCAAAAGTCAGTGCAGTCCAGAGTTTAATCAGCACTGGCTAATAGCCCTTGGCAGCTTTGGGCGGATGGCGTTCTCCACCTGCCCAGCTGGGTCCCATGCCCTAAGCACCCACATTTGATGCACATTCATGATTTCTTGGTTGCTCTAGTCATCACCTCCATCTGTTTGAGTGGCAGAATGCCCATTCCAGAATAGACTAATAATCTCAAAGTTGTTCTTAACCTTTTTTGGTGTAGCACATCTCTTTGAATATGTGATATAAGTTTTAGATCCCTTCTTCAGAAAAGTACACATACATATATATACTTACATACATACATACAAGCCTGTTCACTTATTTCATATTTTTATATATGGAGTTCTACACACTGCCCCACTTTCCCACATTTTAAGAGAATCACAACGAAGTTATGGATGTCATGTTAAAAACTTTCCCTAGGATGTGAAAAATAGAGAAAGTTAAGATTTTTAGTTTGAAGCAGCAAGCGAAACGCTGAAGAACTGCCACATTCTTAGAGAACAAACAAGAGCAACGCTGAACAGACACAAGCTAAGTACTTCTGTTGCTGAGAAGCTAGTAGTGTCAAAAAGGTGGATCGGAGTGACCTCATAGGAAAGCAAAAGAGAAAAGGGCACAGTGTTCAAATTTCTAGAGAAGGAAAGTGTGACTGGGTAAATATATGGAGAGTAGAAAACAAAGGAGCCCTGTGGTGCAGGGCAAGTGTATAACTGGTAGAAAGGTAGAGAAGAGAATGGCATGAAACAGAGGTAAGCCATGATGAGCCACAAGGCCAAAGCTACGTTTAAAGAAGAGCCATTAGCTTTTAGACAGGAGTGACCACCTCTCAGCAGAAAAAGTCTGTTACTGAGGGCATCATTGTTAAAAAGCAGAGAGACAACATGTTGGGAAAGATTTAAAAATTCTAAATTGAGTGTGATGATTTTTTTTCCTCCTTACTCTGCATGTTTTGACCAAGTTAAATAACAATTAACTTGAGACTGTTACATTTAAATAAATGTCAGTAGGGAAATATATTCTGGTAGGTGTTCATACGAATTTAAAACCCAGGACATAAACAAGTTAAAAATCTGTTTGAGATTGAAAGAATGAAAATCAACCAGAACTAAAAAAAAAGAAAAAGAAAAAAGAAAAAAGTTCTGTCACTGAGAATTGCCATAATGAGCCTTTCTGATGGTAACTGACTTCTTAGCAGTGAAGCCTTGGACCGAAGCTATTTTCATGTGTTACTTCTGATACTCAAGTGCACAGCCGTCTTTACCTCCTGTCACCATTCGATTCCTAGTTAATTTCCTCCTTCTAATCCCACCCCCAAATGCCAGTCAATACCAAACAGATCCATGCTCCCTCAGGTGCAACTACAAATATCAGAGCATTCATAAGTCAAGAGTTTATTGAGGGGTTTTGTTGTTGTTGTTGTTGTTTTGTTTTATACTTCCATTTAAGATGTTATCAGATCAAATGGTTTTGCAGCTTGGTGAGTGCAAAGCCCGAAACAGTATTACCAAGAGATAAGGCCCCGTGACTTCATACATATTAATGTGAGAAAGCACCCTGAGAACAGGCACCTTCCTGAGCATGCTCAGTTCAAAGTCATAGTTCGAGAAGGAAAACATCATATTCCTGGACATGCTCAGCTCAGAGCCATCAAGCTCATGATCAAAGGTTAAGATGATAGGCAAAAATGAGTCTACGTCTGCTTAGTTCGTATCATAAAGATGGCAGACAGGAAGATGTGCACGGATGCTTCTGAGTGTGCTCCATTTTCTTCTAAAACATTTAAAAAAAAACAGAAAAAAATAGATACTTTAAAGGTACCTGTTGCAGGAACCATTCTTTACATTTCAGTCTTTCCTGTCAAACGGGTACCTTTAAAGTACCGGGCCTCTTAACTTATGAAAGCTCTGTTTATTTTAAATTTCTTTAGCTTTTAAATATGTACATCTCCATTGATAGCTTAGGTAAAGGAAGTTGTCACATTTTGCTTCTGGTGAGTAAGGCAAAGGTGGCTGTGAATGTTTCAACCATTTCTGTGCCAGGAAACATAAACAATAAATTACTTAAAAGAAGAGGAGGGGAGAAAGCAGATCAGTTTCCAATGCATTTTCGGCAGAGGATCGGCTGTAAGGTCAAGGACTGTCTGTCTGTCCTTGCCCACCAACACACAGACAGAAGGGAAGATGTCAATATGATTGAATAGAACCGTCAGGATGGGGTCTGCAAAGCAGTCTCTAAAGAGAGAAAAGTAATTATGAATCTTGGGCCTAATTTTGTTGCAACTGTTCAGCTCTAGCATTGTATTGTAAAGCAGCCTTAGACAATTTATAAATGAGAAGGAAGGCTGAGTACCAATAAAATCATAATTTGACCAGTATGTCCAGGGTCTAACAGGCCCAATGCATCAATGTCTATGGACCCTTGCCTTGTGAATGATTGGAAACTCTTAAGTTTAAAGAGAATCTAATGAAGAAGAATATCTGATTTTGCCCCAACTCTGGCACTACTAAGTAGATATTGCTTAACTAGCCAGTGTCTCAGTTTCATCACATGTAAAAGAAAAACTTAAGGGCCATCATAAATTGCTTAGGATTTATGAATAAGTGAATGTATCTGGTGAAGAAGGGAGGGATCAGATTACTGTTAATTTTATTTCAGGTGGAAGGCTAAAGACAGCATAGTAACAACTGTAATTTTAACATTGTTTCAGATAAAGAATAAGAGTATATAGAGTCCCATTCCTTTTTGTTATCCCCAAATTTCTACCTCATTGGAATTTTTTAAATCAAGAGCCTTACACTGGAACCAGAAGAAACTCATAAATTTTTTAGGTCCTAAAAAATGTTCCTCATGTTCCTCACACTCAACATATTCAAACATTAATTTTCACCAATACCTATTCTTCCCATGTTATCAGAGCTGTCAAGACGAGATCAGCCCTGACAGCCCTCGCTAAGCAAGGCTCAGTTCCCTGTCCTCAGTGGGCCAAAATTAAAATTAAAGTCAAAATTAAAGAAACAAGTAATGATGAAAAGCAGAGAAGAGAGACTTATTTAATGTGACAACACTGGGAAAAGAAACAAAGAGCCCCAGTAACCTGAATTCCATCTTTGGGGTTCTGACATGAGGGTTAGGTTTAAATAGAAGTAAGAGGTGTGCGTAACTAAGAGTCCTCCTCGAGGGGCGGTGTCCCCACACCAAATCACTGACTGACCCATCACTGTATCCTTCAGTCTCTTTGACAAGGTGGTCTGGCAAGTTGTCAGAACCCTGTGAGATCTTTTTCTGAGAGACAACTTCCTCCTCTAGTCGCCACCTGGCTCCAGCCTTCTTCTCCCAGCCATAGGCCTGGAAGAAAATTCAATTTTCTCGATCCCTTGTCTCAAAAGTTTAATGATAAGCAAAGAGATGGCTACAGCTGTGTCTTTAGAATATCTTCATTCCTCCAGGACAGTGGCTCCCAGGAACCAAACTCCAGAAAGTTTGGCCAAGACTGAAAAGCTATGTCTCAGCAACACCCTCTGCCTTCCCTTCCAATGTATATCCAAACAGTACTGAAGTGATCAAGAACCATCATTTTCCCTGTTATCTCAACTGCAAACTCCATCTATTCTCATCCTGGAGAAGTCTGTGAATCTATTCCTTTGGATCACAGTCTACATTAGACATTTTTCTTTTGTTACAGGGTACCTGAAGAGAAAAACTCTCAAGAGACCTGAAAGTCGAATGGAGTCTTTAGTCACTGCTAGAAGGACTGTCCCAAGCAGAGTAGAGGGAAGCAGCCCTGATCCTGTTGGTTTGAGTTTTTAGGGGCAAAAATCACAATTGCGACTCCAGACTCCTCAACAAGCAAGCCTTGTTTACAGATGAGGAGAGATAGCGGTTAAATGGAAAGGCAGTTAACCTTTAGCTCAGGATCACATTGTATAAGAATTTATGGCTGGTCTAGATAATTTACCCAAGGTAATTTTGGTATTCTTAATTCCTAAAGCATTCTTAGATCGATGCTCTCCTGAGATGGCAAAGCTATAGTTCAGGAGCCCACCAGACTCTGAGCTCCTATTTGACGTTCCTATTTGGGTTCCTACACCGTAATGATCTATTGTACATTTTCCTAACAAAACAGTTCCATGAAGGCACAGATCCAGTCTTAGATGTGTTTGTCTTTCCATCCCTTCTTTCGATGTCAGATCCATCATGGGAGTTCAGTGGGTTAGTTGAGTTAATGGAAAATGGGGGAGGCACATTTAAAATACTAGTCAGATTGGTGTTCAGACATTAGAAATGGGTCTGAGTCTGGTCTTTATCTACTGCAAATACTGAGGGGTTTTAGGCCTTCAGGAGGTATGAAAAGGAATGGGGTCAGGAGATAGGGTAGTCAGAAATAGTGAAGCACAAAAAAAGAATGATCATGGTGCTGAGGAAAGACCACTGGATTTGCTTGTTAGAACTTTCCTGGAGAACAAAAAAAAAGCATTTTAATAACTAGAGAATTTAAGAGAAGATAGATATGTGGAAACGGAGGCATTGATCGTGGCTGCAAGAAGCTGATAATGAAAGGTGGTGTTTTTTATTGGTGTTTTAGGATAGAAGTACCTGGACAAATCTTTAGGACAAATCTTGGACTGGGAAAAGAAAGACAAATTAGAATCAGAAAGTTACACAAAGTGAGGGCAGGGACCTCAAACCCGGCAGGAAGGTTAGCTTCACTGGGAGAAGATCAGATACTCAACTTGCAAAATCAAAAGACAAATAGAGGCAGGGGGATGATAGGGTGGGAGATATTTAAGTAGAGGGAAGGACCACTGAGTGTTTACATTTGAGTGGCTTCTAGCTTTTCAGTTAGGGCACAGTAATTTTTTAAGAACAAAATTACTGTGTCGTCAAAGTGGAGAGAAGGACTCAGCCCTGGAAAGGGACTAAGAGGTAAGGAGACAGTCACACCTCCTAGTGGAGGTCTGCCAGCTGCAGGATGACGCATTGAGCCCCTTCAAGAAAATCAAGGCACCAGAGAAAGAAAATCAGTGCTTTCTCTTGTGTCTCACAGCTGCCCACACTGAAGAAGTTACTTTTAGGAAAATTTCCAAATATATGACTTCAACAGATCATCTCTGAGTTTATGGCATCCACATCCAATAACTGAAAAATTCAGGTCGTTAGCATTTCCCCTTTCAACCCTCCACAGTGCCAAAGAAGGGAGGTTCATCCTTAGCTTGTTAAATGCATATAAGCTCACAAGTGCTTTGCAGAGTGGTTGAGATGAGCGGAACAGCAAATATGCCCGCAACAACCAGGCACCT
The DNA here is from genome assembly GCF_907164565.1 of Psammomys obesus. Classification (NCBI taxonomy): domain Eukaryota; kingdom Metazoa; phylum Chordata; class Mammalia; order Rodentia; family Muridae; genus Psammomys; species Psammomys obesus. Next base: position 5,558,434 of record NW_026585686.1, on the reverse strand, counting down.
AGGAATCCAGCAGAAACAAGAGTGGACGGCCGGCAGCCCTGAGTTTGTTTCTAGAGTTTATTAGTTGTCCGTGCTGTTCTGGATAGTGACAGAAAGCTCACAGGTGCACAGAACATGGAACACACTGCACTTCCGGCAGCCAGGTTCTTTGCACTTTCAGGCAAATGGGAACTTTCACTGTAACAGCACTGCAAAAAGTGACTCCCAGTTAGTGTCTTCCTAGCAAGTAGGATCCAGTTCACTCCTCCTTCACTGCTCTGATTGTTGCTGCTTAGGAGGAGCCTGGGAATGTGACCGTATGGGGACACGCAAGCAAGAACTAGAGCAGGACCTCAGGTTTAGAAAGTTCTGCAACCAGGAACCTTCTCAGGACTGCTTTGTGAAGGCCCGCGTTCTCAGACTCTTTCTGGATGTGCTGTCATTTATTAATTGCTACAGAAGCTGCCAGGCTGTCATTATGAAGCCTTTTAGAGGTGCTCTGAAACTATTAAGAATGTATTACAATTACAGTGTATGCAGTGGCAGCTGAGGCTGTTCTGCCAAGACAGTTTCAGCATGCAAACACAGCACATGACTCCCCTAGTCTCTCCTTACAGCTGCCCCAAAGCACCCAACAGACTGCAATTTTAACTCTTTAATCACACCAGGAGTCACTTGACTGATAGCTGCACTTAAGCAAGCGCTTCCCTTAAACCAGCATATGTGCTTAATGATGCCGATGCCTCGTTGGATACTCACTTACAAAAACGAGGGCAAGTGGATCTTCTTTGATGTTTCTCGGGACAAGGAAAGGCCTTTCCCCCTTCTTCCTCCTGTCAAGATGGGTGAGTAGAGGTACACCTGAGAGCCGGGTGAGCAGCCAAGCCTGACTTAGGCTGTGCGTGTGCGGTGGAATGCACATGTTAGCAACTTGAGACGTTTGTCTGACCTGCTCCTGAACTCTACCCAGAATGGGCAGGACTTAGCTGATTCTGGAAGTCTAGTTTATTCCACAGAGCTCTCCACTGCTCCACCGTGGTATCATGCTAGAAAGTGCCAGATGCAGGTGTTTCTCATAATGCGCACAACTGGATGATATCGTGGAAATGTCACTTTTCTCAGGAATGCTGACATTATCTTATTTGCATATGATAATATCAATAATTCTTAGAAAGCATATAGACTGTGTTGAAAGTGAAATGTCAGAATCCTTGAAATTCACCTTCTTTTTTAAAAAAAGTTATTTTTACTCTTGCATGTGTGTGTGTGCGCGCACGTGTGTGTACATGCATGCTGTGAACAGAAGAGGACAGTTAATCCCCTGGGGCGTGAGTTGCATGTGGTTAGGGCCCGAAGAATAGGGTGGTGGTTATCTAGAATTGCTGTAAGGAATCTAACCTGCTGAGCCATCTCCCGTCTCTCTAGACCCTGACATTTACTTTTCACATCGTCCCACAAAATACAAATATGTATCAAATACAAACACACACATCCATACAGGATGAGAGAAAAGGAAAATATGGTAGAATGTCAAAGTTTTTGAGCTAAGGTAGAGAGCTGGAAACTATTCCTGTCACTTTACATTTTTTCAACTATTTTCATACTAAAATGTTTGTATGGAAAATTCAAATTCCAAAGAATCACCTAAATCCACTGAATCAGGCTCCCAGAAATAGACACTGCTATTGAGTATCTGAAGCAAGTTTTAGCCCGTAATAGCTTAAGGTTATTGAATCATAAACTTGAACTCTAATAAAAGAGTAAATGCAATTTAAAAAGTGATTTTCTTTTTAAAGTGTTACTTGAGGGAAGTAAATCAAAGACCTGAGTTTCTCTGGACAAGACAAAAACAAAACCCGCTGAGGTGCTTCACGTGTATGAGAAACTGGAGTCAAAACCCTCAGCAGCAGCAGAAACAACAAAAGCAGCTGAGGAAATCAGCAGGAAAAAGGTTTGCTCCTGAGCTTTCCAAACCCCAAACCTGAAGAACGAGGTAGAAAAACACAGCCTCACTCTTTCTCAGAATCCGAACAAGTGTTCAGAATTCCTGTGTTGTCTTTAGTTCCTGGGGTAGTGTTATTCTTGCTTTGGTTGCTGCTTGTTTTCCAGGGCTGGGTTTGAGCCCAGGACTTTGCTGGTGTGATCAGAGATTTTTTTTTTTTTTCAGTTACTGTATCTCCTGTTATCTGGCTAAGTCACCTGTGCAGCTTAAAAACATGGACCAATATGCTGGCCCCAATTTCCACCTCCAGGCCTTAGAAAAGAGTCTCTGTATTTCAAAAGTTCACACATACTAGAATTCTCATGTAGAGACAGGGTTAAAAAACTTGTGTATGGAATAAAACCCAAACTCCTCAAAAAAAAAAAAAAAAGTCACATTCTGTCTTCTTGAGCAAGAGAGCCTGAAATGGCTATTAAAGATAGCCCCAATAAAGCTGGGAACGGTGCTGCCTACCTGTAATCCTGCACTCAGGGAGACAGAGGCAGGCAGATCTCTGTGAATTCAAGGACAGGCTGGTCTATAAAGCGAGTCCAGGACAGCCAAGACTACACAAAAAAAAAAAAAAAAAAAAAAAAAAAACCCTGTCTCAAAACCCCAAAAAAACAACCCTTCCCTCTCCTCCAAAAAATAATACCCCAATGATCCAGCTCAGTACCTGAGGCTTCTTAGATTCAAAATGTATCTATTTTGAACTGATACATCGTGGGCTAGATACATTAGCAGACTTTAATTGGGAGCCTTAGGGAACTGTGGATAACTCAATGTTTGGAAATGAGGTGAGCAAGGGAAAAGGCATTAAAGTGAGATCAGTGGGGAAAAGCAGATTATTGAGACACCAAAGAAAAGTCTATCTACTTTATAATTTCCACTACAATTTTACCATGATCTCATCACCTTCAAGGATAAACAGAGGAATGGGGCATGGAGTCTGCTTTTGCTTGTTTGAGAGCCCCTGTAATAATCTATACTACATACAGCTCACGGTCTCAACCAAGCTCCCTGGAGAACTGTTTATCAATATTCTAAGGTACTAAGCTATGTGGAGGCTTCTACAAGAGAACATTGTTTGCCTGAGGTAAGGGTTCACTTCCTTTGTTGAACAGGAATCCGGGCTCCTTGCACTGTCATAATTGCACTATACAAACGATTCCTACTGGAAAACCTTGTTCTTGGTCATTGGTCACGAGAAAGGTGTGTTTCTCTTCCTTGATAGACAAGAGGAAGTTGTAATAGTTTTCTTGGAGAGTATTAACCCAAACCCCCACCCAGGTGGGTTCCTCACGGCTTGTTAGGGGAGGGGAGTTGTTTCTTTGTTGTTGTTTTTCTTTCCTTTCTTTCTTTTTTAGTTTTTTTATACAAAGAGGAGGATAAAGGAGAGGAGGAAGAGGGAAAGCAATAACATTAGAATCTGAACTTGAAGCATGGGTGGGGACAGGAGGCCAGGCTTTGTTTGGGAAACCAGCATTACAGGAAAGTGTTCTTCACGCTGAGTAACTCACACGTCACCACTGCAAACCCCACAGTGCAGATCTCAGCTTAAACGAGGCAGACCAAAGCCACTGGCTGTACTTACAACTCACCTCTGTCCCCAGCACAGAAACCTGACTTTCCTGCCTCCCAGGAGTCAGGGGCATGTGTTATCAGCTTTCTTCTGGCACCGCTGGCCTCTCTTCTTTTTTATTCCAATTGTTATCTTATGGTACAATGTCTGACTTTGGGACACCTTGGAGAAGCTCATGAAAATGCAAAAAGAAATTTCCCCTGAGTTCTCTTAATATTTGTGAGCATTTCAGTGGTTCATGCCTTCTTTTACTGTACTCTTCTCAAAAACTCCATGTTGCTTACCAAATCCATGTGTATGCACTGCTAGTCAGAAGCCTCACACATGTAGCTTCTCTTCCAAGAGTGGTTCATGAAACACATTCATTTTACACTATGTTTGTGTATACATATAATATCTTTGGGGAAGAAATACAACAAAGATGCATAACACACAGGGCTTTTGTTAAAGGGCTTATAAACTAGAGAGGAAGTAGTGTCAGCCCGATACCAAGTGGTATATCTGTGGGTGGCATTGTTTTGGGCTGTCCAACAGCCATCGTTTCCTTATTCCTCGTTTAAATGTTCAGTTATGTTGGCCATTCCTCATTGTACTCAGCTCTTTACAAGGGAAAAAAGTAGAAGAGAACTGTTCCCAGCGCTGGGGCTCTACCCCAAACGCTCTTGCACATTAAGGTATCACTGAACATCCTTTTTCTTCTATGCTATAGGCACTGGCATGTGGATGGTGGAGCAACACCCACGTTATCACTGAGAAAAGCTTGTGGGGAATTGGTAGTGATGGGCAGAAAGGAAGGCGCCCATGTCCCCAGGGAAGTGCGGAGATGCTGATCAGGTGTCACTGGAAGAAGTCCTACCTTCTGAGCTGTGGTTTCTGGTACTGGGATTGAGACTTCTTTACTGCTGCTACTGCATTGCAAAGGGCTTTGGGACTTGAAGATGGAATAGACCATTAGATTAGCCACAGGCTTAACTTAGCTTGAGTGCTAAGGTACGTGCACACGTTCATGTGCGTATGGGTGCATGTATGTATAGGCTTTATAGATCTGCCCACATACACGTGCTTTTCGTTCTATCTTGAAGCATCGTGGCGTCAAAAAGAACTTGAGTTTGGGAGTTATTCACTTTCCACCACCCTCTAGCAGAGACACTTTAGAAAGGTTACTATGTGAGAGCCTGAGCATCATCAACTATGAAATAGTGCGGAATTCTCTACTACTCCGTGCATTTTCATGCAGATTTGATGAAGATTACATAGATAATAGACAGACAGATAATAGAGCACACTTGGCACTGTTCTTGACATACATGTTCAGCACGCAACATGTATTAATATTGCACCTTTTGCAAAGCTCTGTCTATCCAGCTCTTACCTACTCAGCGCTAGACTCTCGTAGGCACTGACTACAATGGAGAAGGCTATCCACAAGTCAGGTTTCTCGTGGAGCTTAGAATGCATTTAATCATATAGACAAACATATAATTATGATCTGAGATGAAGCATTAAGAACAGACATGCAGCACCAGGAAGGCATGCAAGCGGTGAACCCAAACTTGGCTAAGGTTAAGGAAGCCTTTCCTGGGAAAGCAGCTCTTGAGCTTGGGGGTGAGAGTCTGGAGAGATCGGCCAGTACGCTTTAAAAAAGAATGGCCAGGAAGTAACAGCATGTGTTTACCTGCCCTGCACTGGAGACTCTGAAGGTGTGGGATTATGTCCACATAATTATGTCCAGATAATCATGTGTCTCTTTATTCATATTTTCTATTCTGTGTTCACCACAGACACACAAACATAGGAGACTGAGTGAAAGAAATCCATATTTTTTTTTCCTTTTGTTTTACATGTGTGGGCATTTTGTCTGCATCTATATCTGTATGTGATTTGTCTGCAGTACCCGTGGAGGCCAGAGGAGGACATTGGAGCTCCCGGGACTAGAGTTACAGAACTGTGTGAGCCACCATGTGAGTGCTGGGAACCAAACTCTGGTACTCTGGCACAGCACCCAACACAACCTTTGAGCAACCACTCCAGCCCAGTGGATGAGTGATGTCTTCAGTTCCTTGTAAAACAAACAAGCAAACAACAACTATATGTAAGTATCCGGTAGAAAACTGTCCTGCCACTCATGAGGCCATAGATACCATTCTAACCACATATACACAGCTCATATAACCAGGAAATATCTCCCCCTAAAAGGATTTAAAGTATCCAGACATGAAAGTCTCAATGATTAGAAGCTCTGACTGTGCCTATAATGACTGTATTATCTGTTGCGCGCACACACACACACACACACATCATCATCATCATCATCATCTTTGCTGCAGGTGTGTATCCAGTCTATCTTTAAATAACCTTAAGTTCTTAATGTAGTATCTTGAATGGACCAAATCCCCTAAAAATGTAGGGATTGAATGACATTCTTACCGAGGGATTCAATGAACAGGTCAAAGAAAATCATGTCCCTCACCTTGGTGGAGGATTATAACTCCACAGCCTAGAACCTCGCTAAGATGTCAAATACCTGTAACTTTGGCACTTGGGAGGTGGACAGAGGAAAGTCAGAAGTTTTAGGTCATCCTCGGATCCGCTTTGAGTTCTAGGCCAACCTGGGCTAGATAAGATCCTTTAAAAAATATATCAACAATATTAATATTCTCAAACTTCATCGGAATCAGGATTACCATGAAGCTTGTTTGGTCTAATCATGGGATGGGTGTCATTTGTGTTACTTCTAGAACAATCTTTAGGAATAAGTACACTATCTTTTTCTTTTTTGTCTCAGACAAGATGCTTATTCCAAAAAGTGTCTGCTCTTGTCAAATGTGTAGGTCCTAGAAGAATGTGAAGCAGAGGCAAAGCCAACCAGAAACAAATGTGTTGTGTGAAAAACAAAATAGACCCGTGTCAACAAATGCCAAAAACAAGCACACGCTGAGAAAATGAAATCTTAAAGCTCAGTCAGCTACTCTCTGTAGGGAATACTGAATGTCAGCTTTCTAGAATATAGAGAAACATTTAGGGGGAAAAAAATCTCTAAAAAGTGTTGGAGAAACAAGGCAGAATACTGTGCAAAGAAGAAATCACCATAGACCATTGAAGGAGACTATCATGCTGACCATTAAAAGGGCATGGCTTTAATGTCCCTGCTCCCAGAGACCACTCAATTGGAAGCAAGCTGTTTCTAGCATGCTGCTCTGCCTGCAGCTTAGAGCCAGCTCATTCTGCCTTTTCAGTTGTTTGATTTTCAAGTTCCTTGCCCATCCCACCACAGGAATGGAACCTCTACAGGGGTCAGAACTCTGTTTAACTTGCACTCAAGCTAGTACACAGCATATGTGTAACTGGGGAGCCTCCGCAGCATGAAGCATGCACATGGAAACTGTACTGTGTGCTGCTGAGCAATATGTGTACAGGCTGCCAAAATATCAAAGGAGACCCAAAGTTAAAAGTACAAGCTCCTATGAGTGAGGAGCTGGTGTGGAGGGGCAGGTCAGAGGTCAGTGCTGGGTGTTTTCCTCAATATCTTTCCAACAGTTCTCTTACTGAACCCAGAGCTCATGGATTTCTCTAGACTAGCTGGTCCATCAGCTCCAGGAATAAACACACACACACAGAGAGAGAGAGAGAGAGAGAGAGAGAGAGAGAGAGAGAAGAAAGAGAGAGGGAGAGGAAGGGAGAAAGAGAGAGAGAGGGAGGGAGAGAGGGAGGGAGGGAGGGAGGGAGGGAGGGAGGGAGGGGGAGAGAATTTGCCAATATGTGCTTTCATATGGGTACTAGAGACGTGAACTCAAGCTTGTATGACAAGCACTTTACTAACCTGACTCTATTTCCCCAGCTCCAAGCCTTATCTTTTATGACAGGAAAATGAAACCAATTTTTAGGAAGGCATTTGTAGTGAGGACCGATGAAGTGATAGTGATGTTGGACAGAGAACCTGGGGCAGGCTTCCATAGAACAGCTAGGTGAGACATCCATAGTAAGACCGGTGAGACACAAAGCTAAAGTGATAGAGGACGAATGAGCAAATATTTGACCACAAATAGAAACTCTAGTGGGAATGTCAAGGCAGAAGACCGAAGTCAGGCTTGTGTCCCTGAAAAGCTGGGGAGGTCCTTGATTGTAGCTCTTCAGGGATGCCCTGTGTAGAACACCAGTCAGTGTCACAAAGGAAAAGCTTCCATGATTAATGTGGTCCCCTAGCTAAGCAAGTAAGGCGAATATATCCGGATCAGGGTCTCACAGAAGGAGTCCTGTCTTTTACCATAAATTATTCTGTAAAAATATTCAAATACAGCCATAAGTAGATCAAAATTCTCAAGTCTATTAAAAGAAAGGAAAATATAGTCCATGCGAGTTTAGACAAGTTGCTTAAACTTACAAAGCTGACCCTCTTTACTGGTGAAATAGGTGATTACCGCTTCATATGTTCTTTGAGAGGAGTAGATGGTCTTTTTAAAGACACATCTGGTGCCTGATGAGTACACTATCTGTGTATTTCCTCTCACTAATTTCCTGTGCTCCCGTGTTTTATATATTGAGCCACTGGACACTGCTTTCTCTTGCAAGTAAAAACATTTGTGAATGGGCAGTTTTCTGAGGCTCACACGAATCCTTTATGGGTGTAAGTTCTGACATTCTATCAGCTAGCCCATCTGGAGTTTACACGTGAGGGAGGAGCAGGCCAGAAGTTTGAATAAAACTAATAATTGTTTGGAGCTTCGGCTTGAGGGTCGATTTTCAAGTCTAGATTAAAGGGATTCGTCAAGTTGTAAGGAGGAGAACGGGACCCCAATTGACAGAGATGGGTTTACATAATCAGGGTTAAGCAGCTGCACGCTAGACAGATGCTCAATAGCTTTTGGCACCAAAATATATTGACCAGCTGGGATATCATTAATGCTTAACAATTTTATCCTTATGACCATATCTTGGCCAATTAGGTTGTCTTTGACCACCAAAGGGTATAACATATTCTGTTGTAAATGCCACATGTATCTCTCTGGAGCTCATATTCTATTACATTGATGTGTTGCATAATACACACTAACTATAAATGCATTTGCTTCTTCAGGGTACCGTGTAAGATGGTGATTTAAAAGAAATAGAATTAAAATATAAAATTAATTTCTTTATAAACCGTGATTAGTCGTTACTCAGGGAAATGTGTGTGTGTGTGTGTGTGTGTGTGTGTGTGTGTGTGTGTGTGTACTAAAAGTAAAGAGATCCAAATCAAGTAATTTCTAAATAAGTATCTGAAAAACTGCTATTAAAAAGTAATCTGTCTGGGAAAGCCAATGCTGTATAATATGTGGACACAAGCAAATGTAAGAGGAAGGAGGCAGTTGCTAAGAGAGAGAGGCTGAACGACTCACACAGAGGCTGCTTGTGAAATCAAAATCCCATGCCCATTGCCATGAGTCCATGAGGTCATTTCAGAAATACTTCTGAAAGACAAACAACAGACGTGTATGTGGCACAGTATTTCCAAGAATTTTTCACACTCTAAAATTTAATACATTACAACATTCAGATCGTGTTCAGAACTTGATATTGAAGAATCTGACGAGTTGAATTTGTCACATATACTCTTACACAATAGTAAGAAGTCCAAACATAGAAACCCAGCTTGCTACAGATTCAAAGGTGTATGAGTAGAAGATTTCACATATAAACCATTTCCCTTTAAAAACGACACACAATGCATTTAGGGAAGTACTGAGTTTCTTAGTAACGTCCATGAGTAGCCTTTGACTCTAATACTATTCATGCATTTTCTTCAGACTCCAGGGAATGGTTCGGTTTCTAGTGCTTGAGCCCCCTCCTTATGTAAACTGCTAAGAGAAGCATCAGCATTCCTCCTTCAAAGTCAGATAACCAACAGTGAGAACTTAATGGGGGGAGTACAAAAAGAAAAGAAAAAAAATATGAGCCACCAAGCAGGCTGCTTCCCACACCTGTGGCAAGAACCATTCAATAAAATCAAAATATTTTTTAGTCTCAGAGGCAACTTTGAAGTATGCAAAATCGATTTTAAAATCTGAGAGCTCAGTGGTACGGCGCATGCCTGTAATCCCAGCTCTCAGGAAGTGGATCAGAAATTTAAAGCCATCCCTAGCCACACGGCAAGTTTGAGGCCAGCCTGAAAAACCTAAGATCCTGTCTAAATACAAATGAAAATGAGAGAGAGAGAACCATTTTTCTTTGAGTTTTACATAACCCACTTAACATTTCCAGATTGACAACCCTCACTTTTTCTGTTGGGGTTCTGTTTTCCAAGGTAATCAGGGGATTGCTTTTGAAGCTGGAAATCCAGGAACGAAAGGATCCTGGAAGGCAGCCGATAGGAGGTGCCCCTCTCCGTGCTCCGTCTTCACCATGCACTGGCATTCTTCTACATGCGTCACCACCTTGACCACGGGTGTAGGGCTAGCACAGTTGAGCCTCAAGCGCACGGTGGTGAATTTGGTGGGCGAGCAGTGGGAGCAGAGGTTGTGGGGATGTGCTCCTTCTCCGGGAAAATGAATGGAACCGCATTTCCCAAAGCAAAGGTTGTTCTGGACAACAACTTTTTCGCAGTCCTCATGAGCAATGGTCTGAAAGGCAAATGGATTAGGTCACCCCAAAGCATCTCATACCTCTCAGGACACAAAAGGATGATTTAGAATAAAGGGCTCTGAACTCTGCACTTGGGGATGTATTTTGAGACAAGGCCACCTCAACAAAGCTTTCTTTATCAGTTAGCCTCTAAGAAGCCTGGGTTAACATGAAAATGACTCCCACTACAGACAACATGCTTTAAAGAATTGTCATGTAACTGGATATAACTGATTGGAGACAAAGAGCCATAATGGCGGCTTTCTTATTTAACCACCGTATCTTACATTTCTGTTACCCATGGTGCATTGTGCACAGCCACCTCTCAATAAATACTGGTCAGTTAATTGCAGAATAGGCCAGACACCATGAGTTTAATTCTGTCCTATTTCACATGAGCTGCACACGTGAATCTGTGAGCAGCAGAATCACAACATGCAAACCTACATTTCATCACCCTTGCCTTGTTCTCATAACCCCATACATCCAGTTTTATGTGTCTTTCAAACTCTCTGAGTCAAACTCCTTAATCTCAATCTAATTAGCAATAGAATTAAAAAGTAAGAATTTCAAAGGAAACTTGATTGCCTGAGTCTTAGGAGCAATTTTCTAATTGCACATGGACCAGCAAAGCAGATATTATTACTTTGTGATTGACTTCTCATAGCTACGCAGGCGGTTGCCTCAGAACACTGCCTGCTTAATTGGGCAGTGTTACTAGACTGTAAAATTTTAGTCTTTCCTGTGCTGCTTCTGGTTCTGTGTCTTTTTGATGCATTTTCTCTATTTTAATTTAGCATTTGGAAAGCAGGTGTGGCCAGGAAGGAAGCAGAAGTTGAATGTTCCTTTGTCTTAAAAGTGCAGAGTTGATCATGGTCACTATAAATTAGCCTGCACAAGCTGGGAGGCAGACAAAGAGATGCAATTTCACATTAAGATAATTTTTTTGAAAACCTATGAGAAACATAAATACACTCTAAAATATGTTTTGCTATTACAATGCCAAGAAATGATAGTGAGAATCTAAACATAGAGTTTCTGTGGAAACATTTTAAACATCAAATAGTTTTTAGCAACTATTAAGGAAAGCCTTCATGAATCTGCAAAGTATTAAGCTTTGAGCATCAGACATGAAAGTAGGGCATCCCATGAGATGACCAGTGCACCCCACCTCAGCTCCCAGTTTGACTTGAGCGCTTTCCTATACATCCCCATGAGTGTGGAGATAACCTGCAAGGTAGTTCTGGCAACTGCTCTAAATCCCCAGTTTCCTGAGAGCATAGCCTTACTAAATGGATAATGGCCAATAAATATATACACGTGCAACAAAGCTCTGGCCTTCAATATGATGGCTGCCGAATACTGACCATGTCACCATTCTAGCGTGAAGCTTTTCCGGCATCCCAGAAAACAATGGAGACATGAGAAGTAAATGGGGGCGATATGGTCACATTTTGCCAAATCCCCAAGGACCAAATCTGGAGTTAGGCAAGGTACAGGCTCTCGTCAGCCCCTTCCCATTTTACCATTTGTCCTAATTTGTCCCCAGTTCTTGCAAACTCTGGCTGTTTTCCCTCTAGAATGCCTACCTGGTTGAAGGGAACTGTCCTGCAGGTCTCCCGGTGTACTTCATGGCTTTTAATTGGCAAGATGACCCCCTGGGAGGATGGGCCCTTTCTGAACATGAAGCGATGCCAGAACTTCTTGGCTTCCTCCTGAAGAGGCGAGCTTTCCACTTTCCTCACATCTGCTGGCTGAGTGAGGGTCTGGATCCCCGATGGGACACGGTTGTTTTTCACCTCCCTTGTGGGGTGAAGCTCTGTCTCGGGTTTCTTCCAGAGTCTTCCAAGCCTGGACAGCATCTTCTCTCTCTGCCTTTGGCCTTCCCCAGCCAGGCTGGTATCTATGAGGTGTGGTACTGCCACAAACAGATCTGGCTTGGCTTCCATGTCCTCATGGTTGGCCATGTGGAGATCTCTGCGACCCCTTTCTAGTAGCACAAAGGAAAAAGAGCTCTGCCTTTGGCAACCATCCACACATCGGCCTGCCTTCCCCAGAGGCAAGAGTAGACATGGCACGAGCAACTGCAGGAAGAGGAGATGCATGCTGCCAGCGCCCATAGACCGAGATAACATTCACAGATGTCCAGGCCCAAAAGAGAGGTTCACTCAGCAGGACTGCAGCCAGGACATCCCATATATGCTACCTGCCTGGTAGAATGGGGAGGCAGGTGGTCAGCAGGCAGGCAAAGCAAACACATTAAGTGTTTGCTTCCATTATGCAGTGCTAATGGCGTCCTGCCTTCACTTTGGCTCTGTGTATTTTTAAAGGCCCCAGTGAAAGCCTGAGACCCAGGGGGTAATTAGCTGGTGGTTTAGCTGTTGTCTGTGAGTGGCTGTACTGGCAAAAACAACTTGCTCTTTGTCTGAATCCCTCATCGTTGTCTTTAGTTGTAAGAAGAAGAAACCGAGTCTGCTAACATTTGTTGCGCATCTGCATTTAGCTGGGGTAGAGTAGACATGGCCTGTGCTTGCTAGAGAAAAGCATCTCAGGCAAAGAAAAAAGACACATTAAGCAAAAGCCCAGGCCTGGGCGGGGGGGAAGCTTACTAAGGATGTCTGCCACCACTGTAATGAAGGATGTTAGCTTGGCTGGACAAGAGCCTTCTTGTGGATTAAAGCTGCTGGTCACAGCTGAGTTAAGGGAATACGTTTTCCTTATCCACATGTGGAGACTCACAATTCTACAGTTAATCCTTTCACATTAAAAAACTGAACACCAAGTGCCAAATTTCACAACTGGCCAGAGATCAGTAAACTCTTCCAGTTGTTTACAAATTTCTCCACAGGATCCCAATTGACATAAGCTGACAGCTCATCAATCAAGGAGGATAATGTGTCCCTCAAGCTGCTTCATCATTATTATTTTTTTCTTTCTTTAACTGAGCTAGGTTTGAGAATGTTGACTACAAAATCAGTCTTGATCAATTTTAAGGTGAAGCTGGAGTGGGAAATCCTTATGTGACTGAATCAACATCTTCTGCCTTAATTCCAAGTAACTGGTGATAAAACTTAATAAAGATCAGATTCAATAAACACAAGCCTTCAGGGATCAAGAAAAAGAGTGGTAAAAGACTTGAAATTAGCTCAGGGTCCAAGAAACATATAT
>NW_026585686.1:5535240-5544727 GCF_907164565.1 Psammomys obesus | reverse complement strand
AGCTGCTGGGGGAGATATAAAGGAAATATATATATATTTATATATATATATATATAAATATATATATATAAAGGAAACCTTGGAATTTGGTCCTGTCCACCCAAAATAGCAAGCATCCTAATAGCATCCCAATTGGAAAACAACACATTTGCTTATCTTTCTTCTTCCTTTAACTGAGTCACCACATTCCTCTCTTTTGCTAGCAGAGGTAATCTAGAATGTGTCCTCTTTTTGTTTAGTAGGAAGCTTTCTTTCTACAGGTTCTCTACTGTTATGTCTTTCTAGGCCTTTGTGTTCTTGATAGTCATTGCTGAGTTCTATGAGGCAAAGCCTTACATGAATTATTTTATCAATTATGTTTTAAATCAATTGTTATCTCACTAGAATTCTGAAAGATATGGATTTAACTTGTTCTGGGTGTCCATGGTAACTTCCTGGTATTCACCAAAGGTCCCTACCATAAGAACATTGATACTCACCTTTTATTTTAAAGTCTTTTTAAGAAACTTGTCCAATACTTGAATTTCTTAGCTGCCTCCAGCAGTCCAATGCAGTGTGGTTTCCAGAGCTGTCATTGGGTTTTCCGGTAATAAATACTGTGCAAAAATTAACTAGCATACATTTCCTGTCTCCTTTTTAACTTCATTGTTGAGTGGCTTAACTTCCACTGCTATCAGTCACACAGGGTCTATGGTGTCCCAAACTTAGCGGTAAGCCAGGGATTCTACCTGGGGTCTCGGCTTACCTGGTCCTGCAGTTGCTGGCTATTGGATATAGCTGGAGCAACTTCTGTTGAACAGACATTTGTAGAAGTCTTACTTTGTGGATGAAAAATCAGGATCAATACCAGAAAATGACTAAAATGATTACAATCTGGCCCCTGCCTTAAGCAGTTTAGATACCCAGGGGAACGGGTTCTCTAATTTTATTACCTATGGGATGTCAATCACTCATTTAAAAAATTTTCCTTTGGTCTTAAACTTCCCCTCTCCTGGGTCCAAATTACAAATCACTCCTGAAGAACTTTCCTTTTCCCTGTTCTGTCAATTTCTGTTGCTCAAATGTGCAAGCATCCTGACTGACAAAAAGCCTCCTGTGGGACAGGCACAGAATGGAAGGCCAGCTGCAGACCACCTCTTACTCTTACGGTCAGGGAGGCTCACCCTTCTCAGTGCGGTGTACTCTCCTCAATTCCAAAGCTCTGGATGCAACATGCTCTCATCTACTCTCAAGCACGTAAGTGAATATTTTGTTCCTTTCAGAGGAACGGGGTGGCCTCTGTCGGTCTTCAGTTGACATAGGCATCTCTTCTTGTCCATTTGGATGGGCCAACTGCAGGAAGGTCTGGAGAAGATTCCTAAACACAGCAGAAAGCTGTCATGGAAAAAAAAAATTAAACCAAACCAAACTATTGGTGTACTTTGTAACAACCATTACAAGGAAACAAGCCAAGGTGAGTATACCCAAGAGGCAGAACCTACTTTGTGGGCCCAAGTAAGCCAGGCTCAGATCAGTTTAGTAATCCAGCCATCCATGTGTGGTGTGTTCTGCTTTTAACTTGACCTTGTTTTCAGGGAAGTCACACATCTGTCTTCTGCAGCCCCAGAGGCCTTTCTGAAGATATCTACATAAAATGTTCCTTTATGCCAGTGTCATTTGCATTTGTACAGAGAGACAGCTGTGAAAGTCAACCACTCAAAAAAAAAAAAAAAAAAGAAAGAAAGAAATAATAAAAAGGTGTGAGGGCCTCACTGGCTCCCTGTGAGAAACCTCTGAGTCTCCAAAGGAAGCTGGAAAAGTGAGGAGGGCTCTCAGCATGGAGGGCTCTCAGTGTGGAGGGCTCTCTGAGGTTAGGCAGAGGCCAGCCCTTCACTGAAAGACCTTATCTCAAATCAACAAAAGGTGAGAGGCACTGTTGAGACAGGGATGGGTATGTGAGCCAAACAGGACAACTGCGAGATGGAAGAGGAAATGCAGGTTGAGGGCTTTGAGTGAGACCTCTATTAGGGTACATGTTATTCCCTCATAAACATAGCCTATGTTTTCTTCAAAACATAGGATAGCAGTGGTATCATAAAAAAATCATATTTTTAAAATGCAAAATAAGGCAGAATCTCTTTTAATTTTTAGTGTTTGTTACAGTTAGTGTGTATGTGTGTGTATGTGTGTATGTGTGCGTGTACATATCGTCAACATGTGGGATTGAGGACAGCCTATGGAAGTCCATTCTCTTCTACCATGTTGGTCCTGGGATGATACTCAGGTATGAGGCTTATCTGCAAGGGCCTCTACCCACTGAGCCATCTTGCCAGGCCTTTTTTCTTATTTTTCAAACAACAAGGAGAAAGGTGAAATAAGCGGTTTCCCTTCAAGCCACTTTCTCAGTAATTTAATTTGGTAAGTTATTGAAAATATAGAGCTACTTTTAGCATCACTTCTGGCCCGTTTTATGAAAACCGTACACTCAGAAGCACTCTCCTCCCCAACTCTCTTCATTCATATAGTGTTTATGTGAGTGCCCACATTCACATATACATAGAATTATAGGGACTAGTGATAAGGATGTCCTTTTCCATGATGGGTACATGATGTAATTTGCAGTGTCATTTATTCAAAATATAAGAAAGCTTTAGGAAGACACCATCTATATACTCATCAGGCTCTATCAATTGTTACCAAATGCTAAAACACATTGGATTTTACAGCGTTTCTAGTAATCTTATTCAATAAGAATTCACTGAGCACAAGGAAATACAGTGGAGATTATACAACAAATTTCCTTTCTTTTTTGAGTAGGTCATAACTAACCAGTTATAAATAATACAAAGACGTTCCACAGTCAAGTGCGAGCCTTCCCCTGGTCCCTTCTCCCTCGAAGACTGCCTGTCCTTGCTGTCATAACTGCTACCTGAGCTTGTGAATAGAAGGCTTTTGGGCACCACATGCCATTGCTACCAATGACTGTCCAGTCAACCCCGCCTGAAATGAGATAATCCCCACTTTGATCGGCCTCCTCACCCACAGCATTCTGACCCCCGAAGCACAGCCCTCTGAACCGTGGCATGCATGTTTCACACTTATAACTTTCATTTTCCCTATAAACTTAAACTGCAGTTGTCTCGGCCCGTTGCTCGCTCTGTCTGGCCCTCGTTTTCATCAGCTGCCTTATCCCTTCCTATACAGAGCAAGACAGAAGCCACCAGATTATTTCTCACATGGGACTTCAAACCCTGATAGCTCACCTCTCTTTCCCTGCCCCTCAGAACTGCATCCTCTCCCTATTTCATCAAAAAGTCCCATAGCAAGGTCTCCTCGTCACCTCCATTAGCATTTTCATGGTGTTGGACTGTCTCAAACGCTTTAAAAATGTCTCCTGAATCTGTAAAAGCTTTCGAGTTCTGCCCTTCAGGGTTCTTATCTTCATTCACAAGTAAGTGATGGGATTGTTTGTTCAAACCCAACCTCTATGTTCTTATCTGCTCCCCGCCCACCCACAGACGTCTGGCCTTCACCTTTTTAAAACCTCCTCCGTCCTTTGAGAGACATCTCTGCCCTCCTGAACGCTCAGTAGCACTCAAATTATGTTTCATGAAGTCAATCTTAAGTAGTCTGGGGAGAGAAATGAGCATCGGGGAGAAGGAGAAAAGGTATAAGAATGTCAAAGCTTTAGCAAGAGCAGCCTGCTGCCAGTCTTGAGACAGGTGTTTTCTATATAGCCCAGGTAGCCCTCCAACTCTGAATGCTGGGAATGGGGGCATGTGCCCCACTTGGGGCTCGGTCCTTCCATATTCAGTCACCTAATGACAGCTAGAGCTAGTCTTAACTAAGATCTATTCGCATCTTCTTATGACTCTTCAGGGTAAGGACTACCGTTCCAGGAGTCTGCGGGGGGGTCACAGAGCCAAGCACAGGCATTTTATTGAACACGTTTTCTGTTTCATTCCTTTTTCTGGCCTGAGCTCTACAGTTAGCTTTATGAACGTTTGTTTCAACTTCCCAAATCTCGCAGCCGTTGTGGATGGAAACTCCTGACAGGAGGCTGGCTGTGCTTTACTTTCTGAGAGGGGTCTCTGTCCTGTAGGACTTATCCTTAATTCTCCATGTTTGGACTCTATTTTAAAATCAAATTTCCACTAAATCTGGAAGGATTCCGAATAAACCATTCTTTATTTCCCAAGCTGGCTGCATCTGAGAGCTATCTGAACTTTGTCCTACTGCCTCAGTTTGCAGACAACTCTCCAGGGAAGGGTTTTGACACTCCTAGGAAAGGTAACCTAGGCAAGAGGGGAACGTGCCCGCCAGGTACCTCTAGGCAGCTTGTCGTTTGTTGTGCTCCAGTTGGAAGACGGAGGTGGTGTATCACCAACAGAGAGTGCAGGGGGCATCTGTCTGAAAACCGTTCCCCTCCTGGCCGCCTTGCCAGTTTCTGCTTATACAATGCAGGCAGCTTGGGGGAGCCATATTGTCCCTATAAGCTCATAACACATGGACAAATGATTAAAAACACATGGAAAACAGTTCTGCAGCTAAGCTGCAATTCAGATGGGACGGAAAATCAACTTGCAAAGCTTTCAGCTGACTCAGGGCCAAGTGTAGGACAGAATGCAGGAGGAGTTGCCAAAAGAAAGGAAAGTTGTATGTGTGTGGGGGTGCAAATCATGGATCAGAAACCTAAAACAATGACGCCTTGTATTGACAGCCCTTCTCCGAGGCTCTCCAAGAGCAGGCACCAGAACCAACTCTTTGAAAATATTAAAACCTTCATTTCATGAAAGGTTTTGGACAGATTTATATTTTCTACCCTCTATAAATAAAAGTTGGCTTTACTATCTTGGCAACACCTATGCAGAAACATAATCTTAAGTATCTGTAACATAAATATTAAAATATTACACATAATATTACCTTTAGGTGTGGGAATTAAGTAACAAGATGGCAGGAGACTAACTGAAAAAAAAAAAAAACAGCTACAATAAAAATGGAAAAAGAGAGCAAACCTGGTTAGGGTTTGCTTTATTCTACTTGCCTGAGCCAGGACCCAGGTTGACCATAAACTCAGGCAGGCTAAGAAACCTTTGCACAAAGTTCATCTTAACTTAATGCAAAACCCTAAGCAGGCTATTGTATCTGGTCACTAAAATGACCTCGGTAGGAAAGCAATGGGTGAAAGCATTTGCTGAGAGACTTTTGATGCTGGTCATCTCTGTTCACCAGCTTCTGCCCTGAGTGCTTCCTCATTCCCACACAGACCCAACCACTCTTCTTCCCATTTAGGTCGTTATTGATTTGATGCATGATCTATAAGCACGTCCTTTTCGGTACATGCAGCAAATGCATGCTGAAATGCTGAATGCCAAAGGAAATTTCAATAATGTGGTTCCAGAAGTCATGCTCAGGAAGTAGCTCTCACCCAAATTCAGTCCATTAGCACAGCAAACACTCCTTTCTATCAAGGGAGACATCATCCTTTCATTTAGTTCTTATTAGAAGGGGATTTGCACATCACAGTTCTTTCTAAAAGCAAGGCATCCTGGGACTTTCAGAGAGGGCTTTCTTAGTCATCTGGATGTCTCCTAAAAACTTTTTCACATTGAACACAAATGCCTTAACACATGGGAAAGTTATCACTTGTAATACAGAACCTTGAAACCCCAGTTCTCACTCCCCACTTCCTCCTACTGCTGCAGTTAGTCACTGGTGTGATTCTGAGAATAATTATGCTAAGTGAAAAAGAATGGCAAAAATAGTAGAGTGCATATGTAGTCCATTTATAGAAAATTCTAGAAGTTATAAGCCAATCTATAGTGACAGAAAGTCAATTATTTATTACGTTGAGATGGGGAAAGCAAACTGGAAACATCAAGAGAGTGCTAGGAGATGTGAGGAAACTTTTGAAAGAAGTGGATATATTTATTATCTTAATTAAGAAATGACATAAACATAGCATGCCAAATGATGCATGTTAAATGTATACTTTATTATTTGTCAATTATTAATAGTGTCAATGAAGTTTCTTAAAGAGAAAAAGAGCTGCAGGTGTGGTGGCACCTGTAATCCTAGCTCTTGAGAGGCAGAGACAGGAGGATCATTTAAGGTCATCTTTGGGTACACAGTGAATTCTTAGCCAGCTTGGGCTACATAAGATCCTTTCTTAAAACACACACACACACACACACACACACAGAGAGAGAGAGAGAGAGAGAGAAAGAGAGAGAGAGAGAGATAGCATGAGAGAGTACCTCATGAACATAGAAAAAAGCTTCTAAAAAAACTCTTACAAAGTCAAACCAAGCAACAAATGCAAATGGATAATATATCTCAACCAAGACACCACTGAGAAAATGAAAGGAAAGCTAAGAATAGGAAGAAAACATTTTTTAATGCAGAGGAAAACTTAAGAACAAGAATTTTTTTTAATGGGGCAGGGATTTGAAGAGGTATTTCAGTAAAGAAGATACATAGACGGCAAATACACACTTGGAACTGTGACCAACACAATTACTCCCCAGGCAAACTTGACTTCAACCCATGGCGCGCTAGAACTACTGACTTCATAGAAACACCAAGTGCTGCTGAGCACGTGGAAGGGCTGAAATACCTGGGCCCTTCTGGTGGGGATAGAAACTGGTAGTGTCACTTTGGAAAACAATTTTGTGGTTTCTCAGAAGCAGAATCTATACTACAATGTTCGAGCCATTGTACCTCTAGGTATTTACATAAGGGAAAAGAGAGCATTACATCTATTCAGAGGCCAACACATGAGTGTCCATAGCAGTTCCATTTGTAACAGCCCCAACTACAAACTCATTTCCACAGGTCCGCTATTGTGGGTGTCTTTACAAGAGAACAAAGCCAATGAGCTTTTGACATAAGATAGATCAGACAATTTCAAACTTGCCGTTCAAATGCTTCAGTTGTAAGAGGATTTCTTCAAGTTGTTTGTTTTTTATTGAGGTTTAGTAGTTTGTGTTTTCAGAGAATTCATTCACTCTTGTTTCGATGGCTGAATTTCTTCTCCTAAACTATTTCTGATTGTCCCTGTTGTCTGTAAGAATAGCTACAACACACTAAGAATGCCAGACTGTTGCTTTTGTCTCATTCCTGGTATTAGTTATTTGCGTCTTTTCTTCTTCGTCTTCTTTTTTTTTGTGTGTGTGTGTGTCTTTTCTTCTTAATCACTGTCACTAGAAGTTTACAAAAAAATTTTTAAAGCATCATTCTTGTTTCACCGATATCTACTATTCTTTATTCTTTTTCTTGTAGTGCTGGGGATGAAACCCAAGACCATTCACTCCCTAGAGATGCTCTTTACCACGGAGCCTTTGGATTTTGAACCATGGTTTTATTATATAGCACAGATTAGTCTTGAACTTGGAATCCTCCTGCTTCTGCTTCTTCCTGTATACCACTACTCCATGTTCTATTGTGACATTCGTTAATTCCTTACTTCTGCCTCCTCCTCATCTACTTTTCTTCTTTTGAGACAAGCTCTCACTGTGAAGTCCTTGCTGACCTGGAACTTGCTATGTAGACTAGGTTTCCTTGAACTCAAAGATTTGACTGCCTCTGTTTCCCGATGATAAAAGGCATGTGCCACACAGCTAGCCTATTTCTTCTTACAAATGTAAAAGAGAGGTTATTGATGTATCTACTTTTTGATACAGATCTTACTATTATAAACTTTCCTCTAAGCACTGCTTTAATGGCATACCAGAAATGTTGATATATTTTCATTGTTATCCAGATCAAAATACATTTAAATGTTGAGTTTTCTTTTATCTGTATCAAATACATTAAAGAAGTGTCCAGTGCAGTGGGTAACCACTCAGAGAATCTTCCAGAAACATCTTTTGTCACTGATTCCTAATTTAATTATATCCAGGGGATTGAAAAATGCACAGACAGCTTATGTTTATGCCTTGGTAAATGGCTCACATAAAGATAAACTCTGATACTGCTGGGTAGTTCCAGAAATCTCAGTTAACATTAACATAGCTACTGCATCCATTCTCGGCACCCTTATCTATCTCCTCACTAGTCACTCCACTAATTTTAAAGAAAGGGGTATCGACAAGTCTGACTGTGAAGATAGCCTAAGCCATTTCTCTCCTTCAGCTTTACATATTTTTAAACTTTGCTACCAAATGCATGTGTGTTTCAGCTTACAAGGTTCTCTTTCCCATATATCTGTTAGCCTTATGAACTAATCTTTGTTATCCTTGGCAATATTCTTTGCTCTAAAATTTATGCTGTCTGACATTAATATAGCCACTCCAACTTCGACTAGGTTTAGGGTGGTATCTTTTTCTATTCTTCTATTCTCCATGGATTTGCATATTTATATTAAAAGTATGTTTCTTATAAGCAGTAAGTTGGGTCTTAGCATGGTTTTTTCATATAGCAAGTTGAGTCAGACTGCCTTTTGAAGGCAAATATGCAGGTGGAGGAGAGGGAAAGGTAGGCCCATGCAGCACTCCTTGGAAAGTGTTGCTGGTCACCGTGAGGCCGCTAATGGAAGTGTTGGTTGATCTTTGTTCCTTTCTGTCTTAAGATAAACTGAATTTTATTGCCTAGCAGAGTATAAGGCCTATAAAAATGGCTCAAAATGAACAGTTATGTGTAAGTTATGAGGATAGTATATTCATTTCCGCACAATCCTACTCTAAAGGCTTGTAAAATTAATTTCATGAATATCATGGTGTTCTGGACATTACAGACATCCAGACACACTCTGCTATTAGTGGCAGATTTGCCATGATTGATGGGGAGGAAGGAAAAGAAGGCCAGTAAGGCAACATTGCCAATTTAAAACTATGTCAAAGTTAGCATTCCTTGCCCATGGACCAGGGACACAAA
Organism: Psammomys obesus; assembly: GCF_907164565.1. Classification (NCBI taxonomy): domain Eukaryota; kingdom Metazoa; phylum Chordata; class Mammalia; order Rodentia; family Muridae; genus Psammomys; species Psammomys obesus. Next base: position 5,535,871 of record NW_026585686.1, on the reverse strand, counting down.
CAAGCAAACAAAATTTGGGTGAGCATCAGGCAAAAAAGGGAAGGGTATCTGAGCAAGCCAGATAAACACAGAGCAGACCCAACATTGCCTTTTCCAGCTTTTGAAAATTAATTTTACATGGAAACTTTTCAGAACACTTCACACTTTGAAATTCATCACTTAAAGCATTTTCTTTGGGGCTGAAGATAAAGGTCAGTGGCAGAGTGCTTACCTAATATGTTCTGTTTTTAATTTCCAGGACCTCAACAAATTATAAACTGAAGTATTCACTTCAATAGTTTTTAGTGTATTGACTCTTTTGTAATCATCACCACTACCTAATTCCAGAGCATTTCTAACCCCTCAAAAGGAAACGCTATACCTGTTGGTAGTCAGTCTCAACCCCTCAATTCCTCTACAGCCTGGAAACCTCTGGCCCACTGTGGGTTTATATATTTGTCTGTTCTGGGCATTTCATATAAATACGATCATGGTTTAGGGCATGGCTTTCATAAATTTTATAACAGTGTTCAAAAATATTGGATTATAATACAATAGAGCCACCTGATTATTACTATTGGAAGAGAGTCTGCCTACCTACCATCGTGTGTGTGTGTGTGTGTGTGTGTGTGTGTGTGTGTGTGTGTGTGTG
>NW_026585686.1:5531079-5535230 GCF_907164565.1 Psammomys obesus | reverse complement strand
GTGTGTGTGTGTGTGTGTGTGTGTGTGTGTGTGTGTGTGTGTGTGTGCATAGAGGCCAGACTGTGTGGGGGAGATGTGGGTGTGTGGGCATAGAAGCCAGAGTCAACCTCCGGTGTGGTAGTTCAAGGGCTACCTACCTTATTTTGAGACAGTGCCTCTCACTGAGACCTGATCTTATCCATTAGAATGGGTTGGCAAAAGTCCCCTAGTCTCCACCTCCCCAGCACAGAGACTATGAGAACAAGCCCCACACTGGCTTGTTCCATGGGTGATGGTAAAGAACATGGGTCCTCATGCTAGGAGAGCAAGCATGCTACTCATTTAATTATATCCCCCCCCACTGCCCATCATCTCTGAGATGCCAGTCCTTCTGCTGCTTTCTTTACGTTTTGACTGGAGAGGACCTCAGTGTTCTCTGTAAAATGGGAGTAGCAAATTAGATGACAGCAAAGATCTCTCTTTAATTTCTATTGCTCCAGGAATCTATAGTAGAGACAGAAAGTGCCTATTGTTTAGGGTAAAAAGTTAGAGAACGAATTAACTGAATTTAAAAATCTTCCCATCTTCTTCGTGGAGACATGAATTCAGTATTAATGATACTGGTATTAATGATACTTGGCCCTGATAATAAGCTTGGGAAAGGAGTTCCTATTTCTTTATCTGGGGAAAAATACAACAGAAATCAGCCTGAGCAGTTTGCCCTCATCTGAAAAGAGATGAAGCGATCACCAAACTCCATGGAAACTTCCTCCCTAATCAAAAGTTCTGCCCAGGTAAGCTGGGCAGTGGTGCACATGTTTAACCCAGCACTCAGGAGGCAGAGGCAGGCAGATCTCTGAGTTCAAGGTCAGTCTGGTCTACAGAGTGAGTTTTAGGACATCCAAGGATATGCAGAGAAAGACTTTCTCAAAAACAAAACAAAGTCAAGCAAACAAAAAGTTCTCTAGTTTTTAAAACGTGTGGAAATTTGCACATAAGCTTTGTGCTTTTTTAAAAAAAATCCACTCATTACTGAATCTCTTCATTTTTAAGACAATGCCATATAGGGTTGATGCTGTGTATTTGGTACCACTGAATAAACAATAAGTGAATTCATGAAAGTTGATAACTAATAGCTAGCCTAACTAAAAAAGTACAGACATGTTGAGATTTCTCATCCCATCCCTTCTTGCAAGGGGATAGACTCAGTAAGATACAAACCGATGGTTGAACATGGCTATAATCCCAGCGCTTGGAGACTGAAGCAGGAGGATCATGAGCTCAAGGCCAGCCTCTGCTATATTCTGAAAGACTGTCTTGAAAAAGCAAACAAAGTGACATAAATAAAGCAATACCTGTGAGACCCCATGAAACTAAAATATGAAAAACTGAAGAGACAGTATCTGAGAATTAGGCATGTTTATTTTATTAATTCTGACACAACACTAGATAGAGTATATTTAATATGCTACTTCATTACAGAAATTAGTTAGCACCAGTTGATGGTTTAAATTACATAGAACCAGTGTTCACTGAAATACATGCATATTGGGTTGTATTAAAAATAAACTAAACTTGAAATACAAATAAATGTTACTCAGTTTGTTTTTACCTCTCTAGAGAAGGAGAGGAAATGATTAACACCAGCTTTTAAGATTTAGTAAACATATCTTTAGTAAACATATCCTATGTATTCTTTAAAGATCAAATTTCAGAAATCTTTAAAAAGTTCTATACCATTGAGCTACATGTATATCCTTGCATGTACAAAGTTCCTGAGTGGGCATTTAAGATAGAGGAAAAGGACTGGGGACAGCTCTCTCTCCTGTTACGCCCTCCTGGCTACTCTCATCTCCAGCCAATCCTGGTCAACCATGATTCATGTCATGCCCAGAATCCAAGCTTGTCTGAATGTTCTTATATGTTCTTTCAATCACTTAGACCCCATTTCTCAATTTGATAAAGCTTTCATGTCAGGAAATCTTCACGATGGTCTATTCCTAGTTGATATAAAATCTAAACCATTCCCTATGCTAAACATTTGCAATTACAGCCATACCATCCTCACTGAAGAAAAGTAAAATAAACTGATCGCACCAACCAGGTTGAGCGTGGTTGGCACGGTTCTATATTTCTAGCTTTAAATAGTGTGTACAGCTTTAAAATGAATTCCTCCCGCTTTGAACTGTAGGGCCCCATTTTTTTTCCTCCACCGTGAATCCCGTCTTTGCATAGTGCAAAAACCAGTGGATCACAAGGAACTCAGCTGGAGCCGGAGTGGAGGAAGGGTTTGGCCTGCTTTGGTTAAACACTAAAGGATCCTTATGTTCCATGGGCCTTTGCATTTTATTGTCTACAGACTACTCCAAACCTCTGAGGTAAGAGCACCCGATTCTCCAATTACATCTGGATTTCAATAAGAGACAGAATGTCTGAGTCTTATCCTAACCTCCTTAAGTAAAAATTTCTACGAACTGAAACTTTGATAAATGAGCAGAAATGAAGCAAGCCTGTCATGTTTTATATTCAGAAACTGGAACAACTTTCTTAAGCCATTTTTAGTGTCTATAACACTTGAGATATTATTATTCTATTTAAAAAGCTCGCCCTAAAGCTCTAGTCTTCTTGAACACCTCATTTAATTCTAAAGTTACACTGGTACTCATATGACAAGCTATATTTGGCACAGCTGTATTTTTTAGCGATTATGAAAAAAAATTAGTAAACATTTCAAAAGGACGTTCTAACTTCCCATAATTAACCGTGGGTTCCAGAAGGGATTGTTGAGAGAGGCACAGCATGCTTCATTGCTACAAAAACATTTCACTCAATTGGGTTTATAAATTAATAAGGTACCTTTGATTACAGAATCTATTTAGTAGAGTATTTCTGCAAATATTACAGATTTAAAGGCACAAAGTCACATCAAAATCCCTTCCAAGACAATGGGCTTTCAAAGGTTCTATTTCCAGTATTAGTTCTCTTTGTTCGCCAGCATAATTCATGAGGATGCTTCTGAGGGGCTGACATTTTCTTTTGTATGTCAACCAATACTCATATATACTCTTTATTTCGACTGTCCTTTAAAAATACTTGCCAGTATAGTCAATGGAGATATGCTATTCAAAGTTCACATGCTCTTGAAAGGCAGGGAAAAAACCAATAGTTAGCCAAGAAGAGCAGCATACCATCATTGTATTGGGACATAGCATGTTCCATGAGTTGACGGGTTTGATTTCCCCAGTAGAGGCAGACCCCTGCCTCCGTCCAGTATCTCTGTTAGAGGTAGCCCCTGCCTCTACCTCACTAGAACTGTACAATTGTGCACCCTCCTGAAAGACCTCGCCATTCAAAATAGAGCCCCCTTGCCTACCATAAACTCTAATTTTAAGTTTCACATTTAAAGGACTTAAGATACAAACCAACTCTTGGAACTCCATCTTGGCTTAATGGATCTGCAGGGCTAGCTTCATTCAGACTCTGGTAGGAGCACCTGAATTTCTGATCTTCCTGGATAGACTCATCTGAGGTCTATGGACAAAAACATCTGAGGTCCATGAAAATTTGTACTGCCTGAGAGCTGGCACAGGAAAAAGTATGAATCTTCTAGAAGAAGCAAATATTCCAGACTATAATACCACAGGTGTTTGTTTGGAAAAATACTGAGATGCAGAAGTTGTATCTCATCTTGAAAGGCATATTTAAACAATCGTCTTTCTGGGGTCCACTGATCTCATTTTCCTGTGCACGTGATAGACTCACAAAGACGTGCCCAGCCAGCCACAACACAACACACTTCTAGGGAGGGCACAATCCGCATGGACCTTGTAAAAGGATTGATGAGAAATGTCCGCTTACATTCAGAGTTTCCTTGAGCACACAAAATTGTGAGCCTTGCCTTTACTACAGTCCTGGGATTGCCACTGCCCTCTTTTGTGAACCAAAGCACAGTCCTTTCCAGGCTTCCGGTGCTGAGGGGGCGCTCTCTTCCAGTTAGTAAAAGCAACAGGTTCACCTCCGATCCACTCCCAGCGGCCAGTTCGCACTTGGTTCTTCAAGCCTATCGTGAGCCAAGAGAACATGCCAAATATTTTTATTACACTTAAACCTAGGTACCCTGGCTAGCTTTTTTTTTTTTTTTTTTTTTTTTTTTTTTTTTTTTTTTTTTTTTT
>NW_026585686.1:5502700-5530679 GCF_907164565.1 Psammomys obesus | reverse complement strand
TTTTTTTTTTTTTTTTTTTTTTTTTTTTTTTTTTTTTTTTTGCCCCTCTTTTCAATACTGGCATTAAATTTATTTCTTTACACATGCTAGGCAAGTGCTCTCTCTTGCTAGATACCTTATTCTACTCTGTTATTTTTCCCTTTTAGAGTGTGGTCTCACTACTTTCCCTGGTTGGTGTTGGACACATTACCCTCCTGCCTCAGCCCTGTAAACAGTGATGATTACAGCTGTGCACCACCAGAGCTGCCTTGGTCTATGCTACTAAGCATAGCTATAAATGAATGTGAGCTCCAGTTCTAGGGCCAAGAACGAGACTTGGGGATAAAACATGACAAAACTAGTATTAGGCATTGGAGCCAAGCAGACTGTGCCCTCATTGAGTAAGTTGCTCACCCTTTCTGAGTCTTAGTTTTATGCACTAAAGAATGGGCATTAAAACAGTATATGAAGTTTTGTTGAAGATTAAAGATGATAGCCCATGTAAAATTCTTACCCTAGACAAAGAACAACTAAGGAATGCCGAGAGTGAATGAAATACTCTTTTACAGGGAAGAAGTCCCCAGCTGGTTATCCAGTACCAACCGGTCAAACCTGAATTTGTATATATACAAGTAACAGTATATAGACTGAGCTGGTTGTACTTGTATACTCAAGAATATATACATATGTATATACATATATACACATATGTATATACATAATATACATATATACACATTATGTATATACATATGTATATACATATATACACATATATGTGTATGTGTATATATATATATATGTATATATGTGCCATGAATTTGAGAATGAGCAGGTTGGGGCTAGGGAAGTGTTATGCAGTGGTTCTCAACTTCCTGATGCTGCAACCCTGTAATACTGTTCCTCATGTTGTGGTGACTTCGACCATAAAACTATTTCATTGCTACTTCATAACTGTAATTTCGCTACTGTTAGAAAGCATAATGTAACCCTATATAAACATCTATGCTTTCTGATGGTCTTAGGTGACCCTACAAAAGGATTGTTCAACCTCCAAAGCAGCGACAACCCATAGGTTAAGAAATTATGTAATTGTATTTTAATTTTGTATTTTCAAAAAAAAAAAAACCTTTAAACATATCTTGGTATCCACTAGATGGTACCTATTACTATTTTTTAATTTATATTTATTTTTAGTTTACGTGTATAGGTATTTTGCCTATATGTAGGTCTGTGCATCACGTATGTACAGTGTCAGAAGAGCCCAGAAGAAGGCATGAGAGCCTCTGGAGCTGCCACACAGGTGCTGGGAACCAAACCCAGGTGCTCTGCCAGGGCACTGGTGTTCTTCACCTGTTGAGTTGTCTCTGCAGCTCCAGCAGCTATTATCATCCCTGCCAACTGCCTACAAAGCTCCTACCGTGGAGAAACAGACATTTTGTCATCCATTAGTCCTTCTTCTCCTTTGAAAGCCTTCATTTCCAAACTCAGAAGTAGCTTATGGCATGTCATTTCTAGTCTGGAGCTTAAGATGTTCCAATCTGCTCCAATTCCAATAAAAATCAGCTTTCCCCTCATTGCCGTTCTACTTCCACTGGCAGTTTCTGAAAATTAGACTCTAATGTTGTAAGTATCTGTAACATTTGCTTAAAGAAGCCTTTCCCCTATTTCTCACAATAGAATTTTAAAAAGAAAAAGCGTGAGGAAGGAACGCTCTATAACTGCAGCATGTCTGACATCTTGCCTCTCAGATTTGACCATGACAGCAGTTATAGCCAGTGGCACGTTGCCTTCCTCCACTCAGATTTCCGTCAGGAACACCCTGTCCTGCACTGAATTACTTCCCTGGGTTGGTAACCAAAAAGCATATGCCTGTGTGAATACAAAGCCTTAGAATTATGGACATAGAGAAAAGCTGTGCTCCAGACAAACTCAGCGCTCTTAGACCATGTCTGGTTTAAAGACCCAATGAAACTTACAGAAAAACAACTGAGAACCAAAGACTAGCTTTATAATTGTTGCCCCAAATACAATGCCTCTCAAAGGCAGTATTGGAGACATTGACTAAAATGTACCTTGAGAGTTATGGTTCTGAAGTAACTGGTAAAGATTTGTCTTTACTGTCAAAATTAGAGAAAATAGCAAAAATTTGAAAAATCAAGGAATAAAATTCAAAGTTCTTTTACTGGTGCTTATAGGTAAATCATTTCCAACTTTAGCATGTAATCATATTTATATACACACATATGTACATATAAATACATATTTTACTTGCACATAAATTTCTTCTTCATTCTAAATTATTCCATGGTTTATATGGCCAGGAACTCTGCTTTTTCACTTAGTAGCTGATCACAAATACAGTGAACTATACATTACCTATAATAATATAATATATATAATATAATATATATGTAATTTAGTCAATTAATATACATACATAAGACATTTTATTGCAGCTTTCCTACGTAATGTAAGAACAATTTAAATATAAATCTCACCTTCACATAGCATGTTGTAATCTAAATAGCTATTTCTAGATTTTTAAATTTTAGAAATGCCACTGCATTGAAGTTTTGTATCAGTCTAAGCACATCCCTAATTGTGTCTTTGAAATACATGTCCAAGAATGAAAGCACTTTGCCAAAAGTGGTCTAAAGTGGTCTAAAGTGGTCCAAAAGCCTAACGTGGTTCTTTTTTTCCTGGCTGCTAGGGATGGAGCAAAGGGTCTTGCAGAGGATCAGCACCTGCTGTCTCGCTGGGCCACACCCCAGGCCTCACGACGGTTTCAACTGATGGCTATTGCACGTTATCATCAGTTGCAATCACTTGGCCAACGGAAGGGAGTGGTGGGCATCTCCCCCTTTGCTGTTCCCTGCTCAGCAGAACGCAGATACTTGCCTATCCAGAATGGCTTTCTTCTGCCGATATCCCACAGCCACTGCATGTGCCTCTTGGAGAACACGGTCACAAGATTGCCCTGGTACCTGCACATATACAAATGAAGATGAGAACGTCAGCAACAGGGAGTTTACGCTGCTGCTCATGCGATGTGCATAACAGAAATAAATAAAAAGAAAATTGGCAGACGTAGACAAGGCTTTTCAAGACTTTACAGGCGGGCTAAGCATTGCAGGGCTGTGGGGTAGGGAGTGGGCAGCAGCAAAGAAAGTGTCGAGTTATACACGGGCTCTGTTTACATCACAGTTCAGTGTAATTAGAACTCTTTTTTAAAATTAACAAGAGACTAGCTTCATTGTCAAAGCTCATCCATTTTACAGAAGTTAGAGACTCTTCCTGCCAGCACTCACCATTTTCCCTCAAAATAGAATTCTCTATGAATTACACTGAAGCTAGCTAAATTATTCCTATAAGTAGCATTCTATTGTCTGACTTCTCCATTTGGAGATTGTTTAAAGCACTGATAAAAACCAGTAGGTTATTTTCTTTTTGGAAAGAAAAGAAAGGAGTTGGTTCAAAGGAGAAACAATACATAATGTATGCCTCTATCCTAACAGCCCTACACATTGTGCCCTGTAGATATACACTTATTCCAGTTAATAAAGTAGGAAAGTAAAATGTTAAGGGCTAGCGAGATTGCCCAGGAGGTAATGCCATGCCTGACAGCTTCCAGCTGGGACCCACGTCATGGAAGGAGGGAACTGCCTCTCTTCCAAGTTGTCCTCTGACTTCCACACGTGCACCGTGGCACTCATGTGCCATAAACAAAGGAAGAAGAAATGCAATTTAAAAAATGTTAGGTCACAGCATGGACATTGGAAGAAGGAGAAAAGAGGGAACAGGCCAGGAGCCTACCACAGAGGGCCTCTGAAAGACTCTGCCCAGCAGGGTATCAAAGCAGATGCCAAGACTCTTAACCAAACTTTGGGCAGAATGCAGGGAATCTTGTGAAAGAAGAGGGAGATAAAAAGACCTGGAGAGAACAGTAGCTTCACAAGGAGAGCAACAGATCCAAAAAATCTGGGCACAGGGGTCTTTTCTGAGACTGTTACTCCAAACAAAGACCATGCCTGGAGATAACCTAGAACCCCTGATCAGATGTAGCCCATGGCAGCTCAGTATCTAGTCGGTTCCATAGTAATGGGAACAGGGACTGTCTCTGACATGAACTGATTGGCCTGCTCTTTGATCACCTCCCCTAAGGGGGAAACAGCCTCACCAGGCCACAGAGGAAGACATTGCAGCCAGTCCTGATGAGACCTAATATACTAGGGTCTGATGGAAGGAGAGGAGGACCTCCCCTATTAGTGGACTGGGGGAGGAGCATGGGAGGAGATGAGGGAAGGAGGGTGAGATTGGGAGGGAATGAGGAAGGGGACTATAGCTGAGATGCAAAGTGAATAAACTTTAATTAATACAAAAAATAAAAATTTAATTAAAAAATGTTAGGTCAAATGACAAGAAAATAAAGTCACCATGATTGTCTTTCCTGATCAACATTTGTTGACAAGAAGACAAGTGGAAAATAAAATAGCAACACACACACACAGTTAAACAACTGCTGAGCAAAACTTTATTCATTTTTGCCTATGCTTTCCAAAATTCAGATATATTTCTCTGACCTGTTCATACATAGTAACTGTAGTTTCTTTCTTTGTGATTTCCCCCTTCACTAACATAGGATTTTGCTGTTCTGTATTTCAATGGTACTTCACAGGCCTTCAAAGATCTATAAGGCTGCTGGAGAGCTGCTGGAGAGATTCAGGCTGCTGAATCTGGGCTTCATGGTGTGGTTTTGAACCCATTATTTACCGCTGGCTCGTGTCTTACAGTCACAGGAGCTACCGTGAGACACCTCCTCGCATCCAGTGTGATCATCCTGTGTGCTCTGGGCTTGGGGCACACAAGATCTGACTTGTGTTAAATGGGCTTGGGCTATCTCCTCACTGTGGAGTGCTGCACCAAGAATGGACAGGCAGGAGCCATCTCCTGCCTGGCCCCTCTGTCCCTTCCCAGGTAATTTTCTCACTGATCGCCACTAACCCCCCAACCATCACCAAGATGGATAGAGAAGCTTTATTTCCAGTTACTTAGCATCTTCCCTGTTTGAAAATTTTTGAAACTATCTATGAAACAGACTGCAAAATAGAGTCCTAGTTTTCTGTTTAAATCTCCAAAAAGCAAGAAGTGCACCCCACCACCACCAAAAGCCAGGAAGAAAATAAATAGCTGCGTCTCACCTAGGCAAAATATTAAAGCAATAATTCACAAAACAAATGTTTTGGCATGTGAACGGTGGTTTTAAGCAAAAAAAAAAAAATTCTTGTTCATTTTGCTCAATACTTATAAAATATGGTAGCTACTATCTGTATAGGCATATGTTTATAGATATAAAATTGAAATATATAGGTAACACATACACATAAAAACTCTTCAAAAACTCTAAAATGTGAAGGCTTTCAAAGTTAGGATTAGAAACAGAAGCTTTACTTTTTCTGGCTACAAAAACAAACATTTTTTTCTTCAAAAGATTTTGCATAGGCACCGATATTTCAGGGCAACTCTTTAAGGGTAGGCCAGCAGGGGTTCCAGACGCTCCTGTGGGATGGGGAAATGGCATCATAGATAATGATCTATAATAATAGAATTACCAAATGTACAATGACCGCCTTAGGAAATAAGCAGATGAGATTACAATATGTAAATTCAAGAAAGGCCTAATCTAGCAGTCTGGCTCCTTTGGGTTAGAAAAATAATAAAACACCAATGGGGAAGCAAAGAGATGGGAGATAAAGATTGAGTTGAGTTAGTAATCTGATTAGAGACTAGGGATAACACACAATTTACTGTTCTCATTGAAACACGGGCATTGTAAATGACCCTCTGGAAATTAAAAAAAAAAAAAAAAGAAAATCAGGTACATACCAGGGAGAGCCCAGAGAAACAGCAATCAAAACACATTCTGTATTTGTACTAATTCTAACCATGGAGTCTAAAGCCGTCTACTAAAATATCTAATGGTAAAGTAAAGCTTCAGGTTGCAACATGCAAACGTGTGACTGGAACTTCATGAAAGCGATTGACAACCCCTAGAGAAATACTCATTTTTCAAGCCAATGAGACTGGCAAACAAGATAAGAATGGTCCAGAAAGTACTGGAGGGAGGAAGCAGGAGGCCCAGGGTGTGGCTGAAGCATGCTTGCCGAAGAAGGGTAGTTTGGGTTTGGAGGCAAGTTGTGTTGGAGGAAGCCTTACTAACTCCACATGTTCCTCCCGGAAGCCCATTGTTCCGATCTCCCAGTGTCCTTTTAAAGAGTGACTTCAGCCAGTGTGTACATCTCTAATCATTCTCCCTGTTCTCCTGAAAGCAAATGCACGCTCAAGTACCATGTGGATTCAATTACGTAAAATATTTAATATTTCAACTGAAATTGGAAGTGTAGATGTTTCTAGTGATACTGAAATGTCACATTCCCTTATACACTGCAGGCCATCAAAGAGCGCATTTGATAAGCTGTTTAGTTTCCCAGTCAATAAAGTGAATATTACGTGCAAGTTGAGTTTATTTTTACTGCTAGTTGGTTGCTTTCAGAAAAATATGTTCCTAAAACAATTTCCTGATAAAAAGTATAATAAATCACTTGGAAATGATTTGAACAACAGTGGTTCTGAAGCATCTTATGGAATCATGTCTGATCTGAGAGCCATGCTCACTCTGATGTGCCCCCTTGAATCACCCGGGGAGATGGACATTTTCCAGGACCAAAAAAAAAATCTTCAATTTACAGTATTTCCAAATGTCAATCATGTTCTTCTCTATGTAACCAACAGATATTGCTATAAACTCATATTTGTGGCCACAGAAATCCTTAATTGTGCTTACAGTAAAATATGAGCTCAGCAGGTGCTAAAACGAGGCTCTTAAAATCATGAACATCCACATTCCTCCTACCCATGCTATTTAAAAAATTATTTTATTTTATTTTATTTTATTTTATGTGCATTGGTGTTATGCCTGCATGTGTGTCTGTGCGAAGGCGTCAGATCCCCTAGAACTGGAGTTGTATACGGTTGTGAGCCGCCATGTGGGAGCTGGGAGTTGAACTCAGGTCCTCTAGAAGAGGAGAAAGTACTCTTACCATCATCACTCCAGCCCCAACATCTACATTCCTAATAGCGCTTTATGAGAAAGAGATTTGGAAAAGAAATTACCTTAAGTCTATGGTACTACCAGTGTAAAATGCATCGTACTGTATAAGACAGTTCTATTGAGCTATGGTTTCTATTCCCTGATGAATGAGGAAGTAGTTAGGTATTGGACCGAGAGAGCAATACTAAAGAACAGTATTTAAAGGTGTAGTCTAGTCTAGACTCACTTTATTCTAGCACAAAAAGTTAAAACATAAATCTATAAGTTCAAAACCTGATTACCCTTTAAGTATTCCCTGAAAGGGTTAGTTGGATTCAGTTTTAAAATTTTATTTCTTTGCTGTGAGAGAGATACAAGACTTTAAAATACATGATTTTGAGGGCTTGTGTTAGATTTGCCTAACACAAAGTTAAAATAGACACGCTCGTCGGCGCATATGTGGTGAGAAATCCCCTACACTTCAGAACTCTTTGGGGAGTGTAATGGAAAAGTCCCTTCTCTTTCCTTGCTTCCATGACAATGAGCAACCGATTTTGCTTCCTGAGACCTGTCATAAAGTTTAAAGATGTGGATATTAATACTGGCTTCCCTCACAGAAGTGATGAACTTCAAATAAGTTATATATGTGACAGAGTTCTGTAAACATACTTTGTGAAAGTGAGGCGTCATTGGTGAGGCGGCACGCAGGACTGGGTCATGCTAATCGAGGTCAGGGCAGTGCTCAATCTCAAGTTGCAGTCAAAGCCCTAGGTTAGGTGCATGAGGAAGGAGGCAGGCCTTTAATTCCAGCCTTGTGTTTATGATGGACATGAGTAAACCAGACAGTATTAACAGAGCTATGAAGGAACTCTCTGTAACTAGAAGGCTACCATCCACTAAAGCCAGCTGTAATAAGATATATCAAGACAATCAAAATTTTAAAAGGTATTGGAAGACTGGCAGGGTGACCAACAGGAGCGCACCAGCAGCACTACTCTAAGTGGACAGTATTTTATTGAAAGGGTTTGCAACACTAAGAAATTAAAAGATTGTGGTTTCAATAGATTTCAATAGAAGACAGACACTGGAATAAGAACCACCTGGCTGCCTTTCACCAGCCTCTTTGTGTGGATGCAAAGGCGATTCCCGGCACATGTTACCTTTATTTTATCACAGTACTAACAATCAGTGAGAGTCTGGGGCACAGCTCAGGAGTAGAGTGTGTGACCAGTATTTATCAAGCTCTGGGTTTCCTCTCCAACACAATAAAAACAAACAAACAAATGTTCAAGGAGAGAAGAAGTAATCATGAGCATTTGGGAGAAGCACAATCCATAAAGCATCAAGGACCTGAGTCTGGATGCCCAGGGACCACACACAATCTGGGCACATGGAATGTGGCTCTTGTGCAGGGAAGACAAAGAGACAGGCATTCGCTGGCCAGCAGGTTTGAGAGAATCAGTGACCTCGTGGTTCAGCGACAGCCTATCCTAAGATAGTGACCGAAGGAGAAACCTAACATGGACCTGGAACCTCCAGAGGCACACACAAACAGCTCCCATCCTCACCCCAACCCCTCACACAAAGAAAACCGGCTTTTAAAAAAGTAACCCTTAAAGCTTACTGAGGACTTGCTTGTCCTTTGAGAGTCACCGGAAGAAAGTGGCTGAAGTCACTGGTCGGGCTTTTAATAACCATGGAGAGCTAGCCACAGTTAAGTGGAGGATGAATCAATAAAGCTGCTTTCGAGTTTGAAGTCGGGAAGTTCTGTTTGTCTACATTTTACCAGGCACTTGCCCACACTATGACCTTGACACCTCCACCGCAGGGTAGGTCCACTACCCTCTCTTTTGCCAGGAATGACCTCCTTTTAGTAGCATCTTCCTCCTGGCTAGCTCAGACAACTTCTGGGTTAACATCCCAGATCTTTCAAGGAGAGGAAGAGCAAGAAAACTATTACTGCTCCAGCCAGCCATCCCCTAGATCAAGGGTTCTTAACCTGTGGGTGACAACCCCTTTGGGGACCAAATGACCCTTTCACAGGGTTGCCTGAAATCGTCAGCATATCAGCTATTTACACTATAATTCATAATAACAGCCAAGTTACAGTTGTGAAATAGAAACAAAAATGATTTTATAGTTGGGGAGTCATCCCATCACGAGGAACTATATTAAGGGTTCGCAGAATTAGGGAGATTGAGAACCACTGTCTTAGATCATTACAAATACACGCAGGGCATCTGATTGTCTTAGCAAAAGGGTGTCTTATTTCTTCTTCAGCATGCGTCATCGTGGCAACAACTCTATGGTTAAATAGCACTCATTTTAAGAGTTTTAAATATCTGGATTCATATGACATTACCAACTTACCAACAAAATCCACAAAGCTACTGATTAACCTCCACTTACAGTTAAGATATAAAATACAGCAGTGACCCCCCCACCCAAGAAAATGTGGTTGACCTTCCTAGGTTTTAAATACTTTATTATCTTAAAAAAAATAAAATAAAATAAAAAGGGAAGCTGGGTATAGTAGCACAGCCCTGTAATCTCCGGTGGTCAGGAGGCTGAGGCAGGAGGGTTGAACCCATGATGTAGAGGCCAGCCTGGGCAACGCAAGGAGATTTTTGTCTCACAAAAATAGAGCAAAAAATCAACTAGGTAAGGTTAAAAATAATACAGAGATCGTTAAATATTTAATTTGATGGGTTTTGACAAAGGTATCACATCACATTAAAGCTATGCGGATGAGGACGCAGAAGCTTGCACTGGAAGAGTTCCTGGCGTTGCTTCTAGTGCTCTAACTATCTGTGGGCGAGACCCTTCATTACCGAAGCAGAATAGACCAGACGCATGTACATTCCCCCACAGGTACTCATGGGGTCACGTCGTGTGTATTCTACTGAGTGAGGCTGTGTACATTTGGTGTGTTATCTATCCCTAATTTACCCACATTGTTGGGTGTTTCAGAGAATCAGTCTGTACGTATATAAATGTGTTATCTTGGTGATGGAGAAAACAGCCAGCACTTTAATAAATTAATAACAAAAATAACCCGATTTATTATCATTTAGTTTGAACAAACTTATAAGATTATTTTGTATTTTCTAGCATATGTTTTAATCTCTTGGTGAAGTAGTTAGGTCTAGAATCGCTAAGTCATGGGGCACATGGGGCACTTTGTTAAAGACTGTCAGACAGTCCCACAAAGTAGATGCATCATTGTGTGATGCTCTATACCACTGTCAACACTGATCTTGTAATTTTATGATTTTTAATCTTTTAGTGAGTGTAAAATGTTTCCATCGTCACTTCCTTTGTCTCTGGTGACGTTGAGAAAATTTTTAATTATTTAGTAACTTTCTGTTTGCTTTTTCTTGTGAGGTCTCTAAGTCACTTGTAAAACTTTGTTACAGTTGTATGTAAGCGATGTGTGTATTGATGTACACATTCTACTACACGTATGTGAAAGGCAGAGGACAAATTGGTGGAGTTGGTTCTTTCCTTCCACCTTCACGAAAGTCGTCAGGCATTACTTGCTGAGCCACCTTGTCAGCCTCATTTGAGATTATTTCAGTTATTTTTTGTTATTTATTTATAGGGGCTTTATCTCCTATTTAAGGCCTTTATCAGATAAGTGATTTAAGAACCTGAAGTGGTTTACCCTTTCATTTTCTTAGTGGTGTCTTTAGACAAGGATACCCTTTTAAATTTAATAAAGTATACGATATAACCAATATTAACTAGAACTTGCCGTAGTCTCAATTTAATCAAGAATGCATATTAGTATAATTGCATTGTTTGGATAATATCCAGCTTATGAAATAAAAAGGTTGGTCCATGATTGCTGTATGAATATTTTTAAAGTTCTGGATCAGATGAATTTTGTTGTCATTATCTGGCCACAAGTTATCTTTTATTGAATGTCACCCATTGAGCCTTTGTCCTACTTCCCTGGTTTTATGGGCACCAGTGCTTCCTACACTGCCAAAGGCTGGATGCCAAAGCCTTTCATTACCAGTTATTTTAAAAATCAGTGGGCTTGGATGTCTATCATTTGAGGGGGTGGGGAAAGAGAGAGGAGAAAATATCAGAACCTACAGTGCTGTTGACTCAGGAAAGTTCTTTGACTTTTTCTTTAAAGATGGAGATAGAAGGAAACAGAAAAGAATGTGGCACTAGTACAGCCGCAACAACAACAACAACAACAACAAAAAGACCCAGCAGACAGAAGTATCAAAATCAGCCACATATCCATTCTGAACCACAAACTCCCCTTAGGCTCCTTAGACAAAGCCGGGCAAACGTTAAGACATTTAATTCATGTTCAGTGACTGACGCAGCCCTACAGCTCCATGCGAAAATAAAGAAAACATGAGGCGCGTGTGGCACAGGGTTCCTTACTGTTCTCTGCAAGCTCGGGTGGCTGTGGCCCAGGTGCCTTTCTGCCGTGTGACCAAGGTGTGGCAGTGGCCTGAGTGAAGACGCCATCCAGCTGGGCAAGATTCGCCCTTCAGCCCCTGCAAAACAGTTGTCTGTGTTCACCTCCGAATGTACTTGATAACCCGGAGTCTGCCTCACAGTGGAAAGAAGCCTGTGAGTCTTCTCATTTCAACGGAGCAGAGGCAGCCCTCACCGCAATGTCCCATCTTGAGAGATAAATGACCTCCTACAGAAAGTGCCACCACAGTCAGAAATGGTTCAGTTGTATACCACTGACATTCTGATAATCAGACAAAATCGACTAGTTTAATACTATATTTTGGATCTTATTGTTGTTATTGTTTGGTGTGTTTGTTTGTTTGTTTGTTTGTTTTCCTGAGACAGGGTTTCTTTGTGTTGTCCTGGAGCTCACTCTATGGACCAGGCTGACCTCAAACTCAGAGATTCACCTGCCTCTGCTGGAACTAAAGGAATGCACCACCACCCGGCTTTAGATTTTGGATCTTAAAATGTCACAGTAAGCATTCCTCCCTTGCCTTTCCAGGTATAATAAGAAAGACATAGCATGAGCTGAGGACCGCACGTTGATTTCTCTGTAGGCACATCATAGGGCTTACTGCTGTTAAAGGTGCTTAGCTACCAGCCAGAGTCCCACCTCAGCTTGGGGGCTCCAGGCCTTCCAGGTGACTCCATCACATTGATACAATCTGTGGGTTTTTTCTTCAAAGTGAAAGAGTCCCTTTAATTCCACAGAACAGTTCCTTGGAAACAAGGGCAGCAGACCCTGTAGGGAAGAGCAGCCACTTAGAATTGACTTAGTGTGAACATAGTTTCCTTGTTTGGCAGCATCTGTCTGTGTCAAGTAAACTATCCCCAACCTTAAGGTCCATTTTGTGAACTAAGTGTCTTTATGGCCCACAGACTAGTTTGCCAGAAGGTAAACAGGAAGGAAGAAAGATTTCCATACCTGTCTGGGAAAATTCGAATCAGTTGTGGATTCCACCTTATCAGCTGGAGGCAGCTCTGCCACCGTGATTGTCCTCTGTGGCTGACTCTGGATGGATATTTTGGCCTTCCGCTTGTGAGCTGAGAAACCGTCACCCTCTAGTTTCAAGGACACTATGCCATGATACTTGGGGAAACCAGCGACAACAACAAGAAACAATGAGGAAAAAAAGTAAGCAGCAAGAAAGCAGGTGAATATTTTTGTTCTAATAATGAACATTTTAAAGATTGTATCAAAGAAAAGAGACAAAAAGATTTTTCCTGATCACCTAATCTTCTAGAACAAATTTCAGGAAAAAAAAAAAAAGAAAGCTTCAGGTAAGTAGACAAAGAGGAAAGATATAACAATCTCACGAATGTGAAAACAGCATGAACATAAGACATTTGGCAATTTTCTATGCTTACATTGTAGATGGTGTCTGTTCCATTTTTACAAACAGAGGATGGGAGAACCTGAAATCAACAAAGAACAATATGCATGCAAAACTGATTTAAAAAGCATTTAGCACTGTGTATTCTGGTAAGGTTCTATAATAATTGAAAATTTAAAAAAGTATTTCATAAGACTTTTTTTTTTTTTAAATGCAAGTTCAATACAATTTTTTAAACTATCATGTGTAACCATAGCTCATTGTTGTGCTGATTTCTGCATCCAATGTACTGGCTGGGCCTCTTAGTTTTCAGTGCATCTACAATGTAGAAAGATTCAGGAAACACACAAACATACGTAAGAGAGTGTGCCTTGTTGGAGTCATAGCTTCCACACCCGGGGTTTGGGTGTGTGTGTGTGTGCCTTAAATGTGCTTCTGTCCTAAGATCACTGATTATTCCCTACCTGTCTTGGTCATAAAAGGAGCCAACGCAGGATTCACATGGCTGAGTAAGTGTACCTACCACTTCAATTGGCAAGTGGGGTGGGGCAGGATAATGCTGTTCGCATAGAGAAGACTGCTGACTCCACCAAGAACTCGCTTTGAGAATCTGAACAGCTCTGCACTGTCTTACACACTTACACTGAGCACACACACTTCCCCTCCCAGAACGTCCCCGTCCTTACCGATTTCCCATTCCCATGGGTCCCCATCTTCCTCTGAGAGAGGTCTGTGAGATCAAAGCCCTGAAGGACATCTCCTTTGGTGAAAGATGGACGGTGCCTCCTTTCCAGATGAGGAGAACCAGCAGTGGTGAGTGAGGATGACCCTGAGGGCTGCGGATGCCAAATGCCCTTCCCCTGTGTGCTGTGCTTGCTTTGGTTGAAGGAATTTGAAGGATGGCATCGTCCTGGAGGCATGCAAGATGGCAGGCGATCAGTATACTACACAGACACATAAGTGATGGCATTGACACAGTTTCTGGAACAGCTTGTCATTAAACCTAGACGGATGAATTTCCCACCAGATGTTGTCTTTTCCCCATTTGCCAGCAACTCCTTCTCTCTTCATCAGTTCCCACCTGGGAAAGCGCTGTCCTTCTGCACATGGATGGGGTGATTATAAAGTCATGAAATCCATCCCACAAATCATAGATGAAAATCATCATCACGGTTTTTATAATCATTCCAGACACTCAGAGAACCGGCTCGCTTCCCTCCTTCTGTGATCCTCATCAACATCGAAGGTTTGTTCGCTGGTCAAGTACCACCCCACACACACACTTCGCGAGTATTCAGTTTTCCTCCAATCTTTTAGAGGCAGAAACTGGAATTGTTTAAAGGTATCATGTAATCAAGCAGCAGCTACAAAAAGTTACAATCAACTCTAACAGGGCAAAACCCTAGTGCATCTTAAGAGAGTGGCTTCTGTGGGAAACCTCGGCAATCGATATTTCTGCGAAGGCACAAACAAACAAACTAGGCCAGTGACCTGGCTCAGCAGGTGAAGATGCCTGCCACCAAGACTCACTACCAGAGTTTGATCCTGGGAACCCACGTAATAAAAGAGAAGAGATTGCCACAGCTTGTTCTCTGACCTCTCCACACATTGTAAGTAAAAAGATAATTACCAACCTCAACTAACAAGAAAACAAAAAACAACCTACTGCCAGAACCTGTCTGGACACTTATTTCCGTTTCAGCAGCACTGAAATTCAAGCACAGAGCCTTCCACAAGCTAAGCGAGCACTCGGCAGCTGAGCTACATTCCCAGCCCACGGCATTTTTGTACTTGTGTATTTATTCCCACTGGAAGAGAAGCAAATGTGCGGAAGAAAGTGGGATGAGAGATCTCATGGAAACGTGAGTGTCCAAAGCAAAGGAGACAGCACCCATTTTTATTTTAGGGTGAGCAAGGAAACAATAGATTACAGGTAAGAAAAAAATGCAGAGTACAGGGCTTGACAAGCATAAAAATAAAGGCTTAAAATGGAGTGTCATGCCGGACACATAAAATGTCACACAGATAAGGAACCAGAAACAGAAGGAGTTTGGCAGAACAAAACCTCAGAGCGCCACCGGCTTTGCTTTTTATTTCATTTGCACGTTGCTCTCTAGCAGAACCTTCCCAGAACTGTTTGGCTCTACAACACCAAGTCATTCATTAGTATTCTCCAGCTGCCCCTGTCCCCAGCCAGCTGCATCTTCACAACTATTTTTCTCCAATTCCTTCCCTTCTTAGAATTTTCCTGGTCACACTGCAGTGGGGGGCTCCAGTTTTAGGCACGGGGAGCTCTCTTTAACGGAGGAAGATAATTACAGCCCTGCAAACCCAGGGGGAAAATAATTGTCGATAGATTCTCACCAACATTGTTTCCCCCTTGGTGAGAACAACAAACGGTTAGGAAAAAAAGCAACCAGGGCCCTGACTTGTTGCTTTCTGCAGCCATTGCTCTTAGCAGGAGGAAAGCCACATGAAGCACAAACTAGAATAAAGGAGCTGGAGTCATGACGGAGGCGGCTTTCTTGACAAGAAATTATGCATTTTGATGTGAAGGTGTTATCAAGCACGTCAGCTGCTGCAAGCCAGCAGCCATGGCGCCAGGACTGCTCCTGATTTCAAGACGAGGATCAAAAGAATACCTCCTTTTGAGTCCAAAATTTTCACTGCAGCTTTTGTCTTTGTGCCAAGAACCGCATTCACAGGGGAGATCAGAATTACTTCAAAGACCTCATCATCTTCCTCTAATCCGTCATAGGTAATTGCTATATTCCACATCTTAGTTGACATTCCTACAAGAAGTAAACATTTTAATTACTCTTTAATTGCTATTTCAATCACCTAGGTGTCAGAGAAATATATTAATTAACATGTCTACAGCTAGACTGTGGTAGCCCAAGTGAGTTATTGTACTGCCACCAACCCACGGAGGCCCCGCTGTTCTCCCAAATAATATAAAAAAGACCGCGTTTGTTCCTGGACAATGATGATCGGCCTTCAATACAAACACTGTAACAAAAAGTGAGCTGCAATACCCAGAGGGAGAAAGAAAAGCCATTACTGCACAAAATCCCAAACATAATTTTTCTCCCATTCCATCCCCTCCATGCTAAAGAAATAAATAGTTACTACAATTTTGAAAATCTTAATAGTTGCAAAAAAATCTGAAGATGCTGCAGCAGAAAGAAGTGATTATTGGATGGTGCTTCAACACCTCACAGAACCCTTGAAGTGATTCATTTCCACCAACAGCTGCCTGTGTCGGCTGCTCTCCCTGCCCAGATCTAGCCCATGGCTGATTTCTCTGATGATGCAATGCTTAGCAGTTGGATACTCTCCTAGAGAAAAGTATAGGCTGGAGACTGTAGACATGGACTGGTCCAGCCGCCCTGTTCCCGCCCCCCCTGCTTCTATCAAGGAGTACAATCAAGTTTATTCCACATAATCTTTTGAACTTAATACAAGTTTTTAATCCACTATGATATCCCAGACACTCTGTCCAGTTGGGATGGAAGGCAAATTGAAGTCAGAGATACCAAGGCTGAAGGACCCTTCTGAAAGAGTCCAATCCTTAGCAGTTTCTATGATGGGAACTGTAAGATAGCTTCCTGGATTTATTTAGATGGAAAGAGGAAGGCAGAGGTAAGCAAACTGAAGGCTTTTTGGTGGGGTGAGAGGTACAAGAATGGGGGCAAAGGGCAGTAAGTTCATAGGTTGGTACCTAGGGCTTGAAAGTCCTAGGGTTTGAAAGTCTGTCCTGCCTCCCTTGCTTATGGATGCTTTCATGCCAATAAGTCTTTCTCCATAAGGTGGTTGAAGACTGTTTCCCAGGCTTCTCTTCTGAAAATTGACATCTTGCTTGCAGATTGACATGTCTCTAACTCTGTCTTCCACATGACAGCCACCTTCTTGAAACTATGTCTCTTATAGATTTTGTAACCAAATCAGCATATCACTAATCCCTGTAGCAGTCAATGGAAAGTTGAAGTGATTCACTTCTGATCTGGGCTACACTTAGAGGAAAAGAATGGAGGCATCTACCATAATTTTGATAAATAGTATAAATTGATGGCTGATTTAGGAACCATCCAGCATCTTCTGTGTGCTCAGATTATTTCTTTTTACAGTCCTTGCCAAATCAGAAATTGAACTATAGAATATAAAATAGCAATTAATTCCCACCTCAGGGATAGATGAGCCGATCCACCAAAATGTATGTTTTATCCATAAGTACCTGCCTTTGCATTAGAAGCTATGGGGAATGCCACAAGTGCAGCATAAGCCAAGCTCTTATCTAAAGGAATCTGATACTTTTGGGGGGAGACAAGACGAATCCGGTTGTCTTGGGGTATCCAGGAAGATGGGTCCTAGGCCTCCCACCGATTATCAGTATTTGCAGCAGTTGCTTTTGCCTCCCTTGTACATAACCTATGCAGCCTTCCTGTAAACGTCAGTCCATCTCTAAATTGTTTATAATGCCAATATAATGAACACTGTGTGAGTATTGTATTGCCCCGGGTATAATCACAGGAAAATCAAAGGTCAGTACAGAAAGAATGGCTTTTCTGATTAGTTTTTGATTTGTACTTGGCTGGATAGGTGGATAGGGGGCACAGGAATTCTGTAGCCCTTCTTTGTATGTACCAAGAAGTCAAAGCTATGCGTAATTAGCTGACGAAATATGTATGAGAACAGAGTGTGTGCAGTCAGTGCCTGTAGGACCCACAAGCACGGATTTGGAGGGAGGAAATGAAAAGTAATCCAAGAAAGTTCAAAAAGTTGAGGTTTGGGTCAGGCGAGTGGAAAATAGATCAGCTGAATGGACGTCTCCATTCCCCCATTGGGGGAAGGAGATCACAGACTGCGAGTAGCTATTGTAGCTGCACTGCAGAGAACCCTGGACACCAGGTGGCCAGGTTCCAGCTTTAGACAGTCATTAGTGAGGGAAGACATCACTGACATTCTGAGAGCTAGCGCTTTAGCAGACTGCATTTGAGAGTGTCTGTGTGAAGGCTGGGTCCTGGAGACTCTGGGACTTTAGAGGCAGCTATGGAAATTAAACGAGCATGAAAAGAGGTAGACAATGGAGACAGCTAATATTCAGAGAGCCGTTCTAATCACCAAGTGTCATAATGTTAAGTACAACTTAAATAAAAATCCCATACGCAGAAATGTATTTCCATGTCTCAAGCAGTTGTCCTCCTACTTTAAAACTTTAGAAAAATGATAGTATCACTTCTAAGCAAGCAAACAAACACACACAAAGGAACCAAAAAGGCCTTAAAAGTTTTTGCTGGATCTTATGGAACAAAACCAAATAGTTGAAAGAGACCTCCTCTGAGTTCTTTGAAGGGCTTCTGACTTGCTGACCTATATTTCAAATTGGTTTCAAGCCTCCCAGGTGTGGGGGTCACCCTCTCAGGTTAACAAAGATTGTGAGTGGTGTTTTCATGGCTGTTGGGTGCCCTGTTTCCTCCAATTCCAGGTCAAGGTGGTCCTTACTCCCTGAGATATACCTGGGTTTTCAGAAGGCTGGAACAGCCCCTTCCTGTTTCCAGAAAACAAAAGGTGCTGTATAGAGCACAGGAGAGATGCCCTTTCATACAAACACACCCCACTTTACAGAGAAAACGAATCCCTGGATATTTTCCTACAAAGCAGATTTTTCTGTTGAGAGACATTTTCTCAATATTTTTTCAGAAAATGCCAAATTAGAGAGCTGTTCCTTTGGAAAACATTTTGACTTTTTCAGAATGATCAAGATTTGATTAAGAATGCATCAAACTTTCGGGGACACATTTTAAAGGAAAGCACTCATTTTCTTCAGAGTGTTTGCACAGGCACTTGAGCACTTCAGGTTAGTCACAACAGCTGAATGCGTTCTCAGGGTTCGTGTTTGCAAAGTTTGGTGAAGTGCTACGAGGCAAGCCTTCAGCCCACCCCAGCCAGAGTTGTCCAGTCTCGCTTCAGGTGCTGGATGGCCCATTCTGCTCCTCTGGCATCAGGGAAGCTGATATTTCCAGAGAAATGAAAAGATTGCTCCTGGCAAAAGTGATAGGGTGGAGCTGGGGCCATCTAAAAGAAGCACGGATTTACAACATGAAAGTATATAAACATTTATAGGACCTGTGGATATAGGGAATTTTTTTAATTCTCTAAAGAAAGGATTCATGAGATGAAATTATTTCTGGCTTAATAAATTCTAAAATCATGAGCAGCCAAACATATGGCTTTTTTAAAAAATGTATAAAATATGCTTATATTATTTTCCAATGTATAAACAGTCATTAAAATCCAGAGACCATTCGGAGCCCCCAGAAGTCATTAGCAGCTATCAAAACAGCATGTAAACTCTTCTAGACAAACAGGCATTTATCTTATGTAGTGGAATCTCCAAGAGATAAATTTCTGTGTCTCCCCTAGGGTGATACATTCTAGTTCCTCTCAACCCAAACAGAGCGCCTGGCGGGCTGCTGAAAACCTAACTTGCAACAAACAGCTATGGAAAATAAAAAGGACATATGGCAGAAATGATTGACTTTCAAACAAGTCGTTTAAAATATGAGGATGGAAAGAACATTAACCCTTTTGTGGTAGAGCTGAGGACGGAAGAACCTGCAGAGTCCTGAGGATAAGCGGCAAATACAGAGGAGCTCTAATGTGATCAGCCTAGAAAGGCAACTCACCCGTGTTAGAAAACTTGTTATGAGCTGAATTGTACCCCCCCAAAGCTTATATTGTGAGGCCTTTCTAACTAACTGCCAGCACCTACAATGTGTAATGTGTAAATAGGGTAGTAATGGTTAGAATGAGGTCACAGTAGAACAGGGTAGCTCCTTAATCTAAGTTCACTTGGGTTCTTTTGATGAGGGAGGATTTATTCATAGGTAGAATATCATGCAAAGGTGAAGACAAGGCCTAGGGAGATATAGCAAGAGCCAGGAGCACCAAAGATTGCCAGCAAACTACAAAAGGCACAAAAGAAAGGGACAGGATAGATTCTCCCTCACCTGATCCACACATTGGTCTTAGATTGAAAAGCCTCTGAAACTGCAAGGCCACGACTATGTTCACAACTATTGGCAACACTTAGTTATGGGAAAACAATATAACCTTCATGTGAACAGACAAAGACATTCTTCTCCTACCACAAAAATCATCCGTTTGGGGATGGGGAAGATATTTAGTCTTTTGAGTGTCGAGTGAGCTTACGCTTGGTAGAGTCATCAGGGTGTGGGGGAACATCCCTGCAGCGAAGTACAAAGCCGCAAGCCCTGGCTACTCTCTAGCATTTGTTCTTCTCTTCCATTTGTTCTTCGCTGAGTGACCCAGGTGCTTTATGGACCACAGGGAACGAGGAAGAGCCATGCAGAATAAGGAGGCAGTTAATCCCATCCACAAGAGAGCCTGGAGGGTGGTGTCCAGCCTCCTGGCTTTAAGACAGACTTCCCCAGAAGTAAGCAGTGCTTTTGTGTAACTGCTCCAGCATTCCTGCTCCTCCTCTCCTTCCCTCTCCTCCTCCTCACTAGAATGTTGCCCACTCCAGGAAGTCCTCCAGAATTTCCTTTATCCAGAACAATGGCTTTCACTCTGGGTTCCAAAGTTCTGCTGGCAAATATTTTCATGTCTATATGTTACAAGCAACAGAACATCTTCAGGAGAAGAAACATTTTAACATTTTACCTTTTGGTACCTAGCAATATTTTCCACAGATTTAATTCAAAGTAAGTGCTATTCAGTGAAATAATCATTCGCCCTTAAAGCATGTTATATCAACTTATTTCAAAAGAGATCATTTAGAAACTCCTTTTAGGTTTCTAGATAATCATAGCATTTGAAAAATTTCTACCAAAATATGTGCTTATTAAATTACCATTATAATAATATCTTTCTGGATTGCTTGGATATTTACTTTGATATTTTATGTTTATTATTTGCTATGACTTTTTCTCCATTCAAATAAATATTTACTTTTAATAAAAACATGTATAATGGCCGAACTTCAGGCCTAACTTGACTGTTGGGAATAGGGTGGTATGGCTCATTGATGATCCTCTAGTTGGCCGAAATTGCATAATACCCTGTCTTCCCAGCAGTCTCCACGATGCTGATAGATCATGAAACAAACTATAAACAAAAAAAACATACCTGGGTCAAACTGAACCAGCTTGGATGGAGCGACAGTAAAATCTTTTCCAACTACAGCTGACACTTGGTTGACCTTAGTGGGGGAAAAAAGTCATTTAAAAACAAAAGTAAATACTCTACACCAGAGAATCAGGTAAGAATTTTAAATTTATAATAAACTGTTTTGGATCCATGCTATGTGGCATGCTTTTTTTTTCCTTAAGTTAACTGATTGTTTCTGCTTTTAAAAGCATTCAATTATTGGAAAAAACAGAATAAAGTTTAAAACCCTATTGCGCTCTTTGTTATGAGCACCATTTTATTCCATTACCTCTCTCGGTTTAAAAGGGAGAAGAAAGAGGGGATGGGAGAAGGAGAAGCAGGCAGTGGGGGTGCACTGTCGGCTCCAAGGCAAGGAAATCCCTCAGGCCAGATTAACCGCACACGTCCTGACCACGGTTGTCCTGCCTGCATGAAACCGTCGCTCTGCACCAACATGAATGAGAGCTTTGCGGGGCTGACAGACCTGGTAAGCAGCTATGCACAGGCAATCCACACACAGGGCCCACAGGCCTAGAGGCCTTGTCATGAAAGCTGTAAAAAGAGAAAACCACCCTGGTCTAACTGGACTACAGACTGTCCTGCTGCACCCTGCTTCTGAAGACATGGTCTTAGGCCCCCAAGGGGAGCCTACGTGTCTGCTAAAAAAATGTCTGTGGTGAGTCTGAAAACGGCCATTGAGTGAGACCCTGGGCAAACCATCACGAGGGATTGTTAATCTTACACATTTTTGAGATGTTGAAGATGGTCAAGGCAGTGAAAGGAACGGAACAAGAGCGCACAACCTGAAGCACTAAAATGTCTGTCCATTCCTGTAGACGCCTACAATGTCTCCGTTTCCAACCAAGATGCTAATAGGTTAATCGCTCTGTCTAGAAACATCTTGCTGAAGAATGGATTACCTCCTAGGCTTCCATTTGCTCTTTGTCTTCAATGCCAAGGCTCCCCCTGAACCAGCTTTTGCCGGGGAAAAGGCAGCCCATTGTACACCTGCATCCACCATATGCTGGAAGCTACATTTGTCTGCATGGTTCTCGTACATGCAATTACCTAGTATTTACCACCACCGAGTTTACAGAATCCTAGGTGGAAAAAGCATGTCTGAGGCAAAGTGTTTGGAAAGGCAGGTTGGGCAAAGGGACACAATTCAGTGAAGGCAAACAGCACAGGCTATGTCTTCCCTCTCTTCTCAGTCAGGTAGCCCGTAAGATCTTCTGGAAGATGGCAGGTTACACTATACTGAGCACTCTCCAAAACCTCAGGGACTATTCTTGATAGGGCCTGCACCCTTAGCTGTCATGTTCATACAGCTTACATAGACTAAAGCACCACGCAGGCTCTTTTACGTGTTGTGGTGAACGGTAACATAGACCTAAACGCTGCATGCAAATATATAGCACTTTCTGTGAAGGACCAGGGGTTTAAAAAAAAAAGTCAGTTCTCTTTTTTTCTCATATCCCTTCCCTGGAACTATGGGAAATGCCAAGTTTCCCACTCTGATGATGAATCCCCTGCAGGTCCTGGAGACAGAGACCTGTACTCACTAGAAAGATAACTGGTGAGTCTGGATGTGGTCAGGTGCAGGTCCACGGTGTTCTGAGGTGTTTTAACTCATCATAACTGTGACCAGCAGAGATACCACCTCGCTCAGAGGCTCAGCTCCTCGGACTGAGCAGGGGTCTCTCTCGTTCCCCACTGAAGCACATAAACCAGCTCTGTAAGCCCACTTTCTGCAAGGGCTGTGGTTACAGTGACTTCCAAAGCCCCTTCAACTCTATAAGCCTCAGGCTGTGCTCCAGCCTATGGAAAGGACAGCAAATCTGGCCAAAGTGACAATGTGGGAACTTTACACTTCAGTACCCTTCTATTTCTGCACGATGTGGGTACTTCTTCAGGTAGGCTTATGGTCTCCTGCTTTACCTAACCCACTGGGACATGAAAAGGGATCCTGTTCCTGCACAGCTGGTGACTGGCATTTGCTGTGGGCATCTCATAGGAGCTGTATACACCTTTCAAGGTGCAGTTTAATACAGAGTCACAAAGTTAGATACATCTTTCTGTGAAATCAAACTTGAAAGCTAAAGAAAGTGTAGAAGTAGCCAGATTTCAAAACCAACAGTGGATTTTAAAAACTATCTAGGAATCACTGAAAGTCTGAGCGACAAAGATTTTTGTGTACTTGGACTCTCCGGCATATAATGACCCCCCCGCCCCCCCCCCACACACACTGCAGTTTGCAGTTTCCTTGGCCATTCTGAATTTTTTTAAAAAAAAAAAAAAAAATCAAAGGCACTAACCACTAACTTTAAGTTCTATTTTGCCAATTTAAATTTTAGAGTTGTTACCTCTATGCCCACAAAGGCTGAGTCGATGGAATATCCCCTTCTCGTAACTTCCAAGGGCAATAAGCCTACATTCTCACAGACTTCATATTCAGTCTGAGACCATTCAATATAAGACCACTTCAGCTCCAAGCTGTACATGAAAAAAAGGAGAAAGGTGATCATAAGGTACCCATAAGAATGTCCCTCAGTATGGTCAGCTAGATGGGAGACTGAGCACTGAATTCCATCAAGGCAGCGAAGGCGTTTGATTAACCCATGCCGGTGTCAGAAATCCTTCATGATTATTTGGAAAATTTGTTCATGATGCATTTTTGCATTTTCTTAGTTGCTCATCATAATGACCTTGTGAGGGAATAGAGAAAGTGTTAAAATTCTATTTTGTACATGAAAGAAGTAAGATTAGAAGGACTGCAAAAGTCCCATGATTGTTGGTGACGAGGTAGAGGTTCAAATGGGAAAGAAACTAGCAGGCATGAAATTCAAGAGCCCATTCATTTTAGGAAGATCTCTGAACTTGGCTCCGCTTTAATGAAAAGTTATCCCTAGATGTGCTTAGGGATTACAGTGTCTGTGCGCTCTGTACCTAACACCCATCCGTCCTTCTATGCAACGAAAGAGATACAATAGTGTGTAGCTTGGGTGCAACTGCAGTCAAGCCTCAGTGTCCATGGGAGAGTGGTCCACGACCCACTGCTGATGCTGACATGTGTCAATACTCCACTCACACGCAGCCTGCACATATCCTTCTGTATGCCTTGCTTTGTCTTCAAATGACTTACAATACCAAACACAGCATAAATAGCTGATTTACTATATTGTCTAGAGACTGATGACAAGGAAGGTTTGTGCCTTTTCAATATGACATAATTCTTTAATAAATAATTTTGAATTATAATTGGCTGTATCTGCAAGGTAGGATGCAGAATATACAGTTGAATATTATTCATAAATAGTTCTGCTACATCATGAGTAAATCTGACATTTGATGGAAATTGTCGTATTTAATGGCTGTCATCTAAAGAGCTTTAACAGGGGAAAAAAAGACTAAGGTCAGAAAGGTTCAACAACTGTTTTATCATTCTTGCAGGGGTCACAGGTCACTATCACATCATACAAAGTTCACCAACAAAATAAATCCACTTGTACTGATTCATGGAAGGATGGTGGTGTGGGGGAGGAGTGACACAGCAGCATAGACTTACTACAGGGGCTCGTGATAAAATACCCGTGCTGTGCAGATACGTGTTTATTCAATAGTTATGGAACATTGTTACTGCATGCCGGATAACGTAAAGATGACTTGAAAACCTTGTTATAATAGAAATATTGGTTCACTCACTAATATTTGATGCAATAGAATTTAAGTCTATAGCATGAAATAGAACTAGGCTTAAAGCATAATAAAATAATACTTAATAAGGTCAAACCAATGGCAATAAAATGATAAGCTGCAAAGAATTCCTAAAGAATCCAGGTAAAAAGCAAAAAAAAAAAAATTAAAAAATTAAAAAAAGAAAAACAGATTCAGGGAGAAGCCAGCAAAATAAATGGGAAACCAATATATGTGAACAAATTTGAGCTGAGTCTCCTAAGAGTCAAGTGGGCGCCAAAGCTGAATTCCAGCCTTTGTCGATACTGAGCATTGTAAGCACCAATCAGAACCACTGCACAAACCCACATAACCTTAAGGCCTAACACTCAGTGCAATCTGGTTGCTGATCTAGATAAAGAAGGGGGCAAAATTTAGAGGCCCGTTCACTCCAAAGCACAAAGGGTCTCGGTGTTGGGAGTGTAAATGTGTATTTTCTGGACACACCATCTGAATTATCACGCCTGTAGGTTAAGACTGTCTCCAAACAATGTCCTATTTTTATTTTCCTTAAAACTATAATCTGTTAAAAGAGACATGAAACTTAACCCAGGCTGTAGATTTTCCAAGAAAAAAAAAATTTTTAAAGAAACCCTCCTATACCCACAGGATATATACAATATGTTCTGAATGTAAATTTTTTTTGCAGTGATTTATTAGTAAAGCTACTTCTATGATTAAACTCTGTGAAAATACCTAAGGGAGAGAGACAGAGAGAGAGAGAGTAAGAGACAGAGACAGAGAAACAGTGTAGCCAATCAGGTTGGAATTCTCCCTGTAAGAATCAGCATGACTGTAGTTTCAAATTTCAGATGTTGGAGCCGGTAAGATCAGTCTGGAGGTTCTGTGTGAAGATAAGGTTGGACTGACATCTTCACATCTAAGGGACCTTCTTCTTACCATTGAGTAGAGTACATTCTATGGGCAGAAATGATGGTTAACAACGTACCATGAATTAAACGCACGTGGTAAACTGTTCAAGTTGATGGGCAAGAGCCCCTAGGCTAGGGCTTCTCCACCCCACACTGTGGCTGTCAGAATCAAGGACTCTTTGCTGTGGGGTGGCAGCCTGGACTCTGAAAGGCACAGCAGCACCTTCCGTCCCTCTCCAGTGGATATAGCTTTGTACTTTACCCTGCTCACAACCATCAAAACTCTGTCCAGACTTTGTGGCTGACCCCTGAGAGGAAAGACGCCTTCAGCTGAGAGCTTCCAGGCGAGAGACGTGCAGCACAGCAGAGGTGTTGATTCTATGTGAAAGCTGAATGTTGGTCGCCAACGACCACTTCTGGGAACAGAAGTCACTGAAGCTGGATTATATGCCTCAAGGCTTCTGGACACACTGCCACTCAGTAACTCGAACAGTCAGACACAAGAAAAGGTGTTTGGACACGCCATTTGACATCACAGAATCTTTGCTGAGGTTTAACTTTCTTCAGCTGCCCTTATCCCAACTTGTGTTTTCATGCAGAGTACACTATATTTTTCTGTAGTAAGCATGCTCTGCGGGAGCAGCCTTTGCCTCCCCGTGTATGACGACTCACTTTGCAGAGTGAGGAACACACAGCTCATCCCAGAGTACTCCACAGCTGTCTGTTCATTGTACCGTTTCCCGAGCTGAGCTGGCAGCCAGAAATGTCCTTTCCCACAATCATTAGCATCCTTCATACACCTTGAAAATAATTCTAGGCCAGAAAATGCTCACATGTTCCTTAGAACCCTGACTCACTCTGTACCTCATGACCAGTATTCTGACCCCATTAGAGAGAAAGATGGAGGTCAGCGTGATTGTGTGGTTTCTTAGCTGGGCACGTATGTTATTCTCTGAGGCAGACTGCAGTTCTCAGCGCTGGGCATATGTGGAGACAGCGTTGTCTCAAGCAGCAGAAGCGGCGTGGTCCAGGCATTTGCTGGATAGAGTTTAGGGATGCTGCTTAGCAGCTGTGGACAGGACAGTGGTCTCTCAACAAGAATTGTGTTTCCCTACACACTAACGGGGTCCACGCTGAGAGACCCTGGCCTACAACGAAAAAAAAAATCTGTGCTTTTGGTATTTTATTTTGTAGCTATTTGATTCATATACATGAAGGAGCAACAAACTGAACAAAACCCTCAGGGTTACATCAGTTTGGGATCTGGGACATGAATCTAGGTTAATAAGTGCACGTTAGCCTCTCCTTGCCTCAGTTTCCTCTCTTCTCAAAGCATACTAAACACAAGTCATACTTCAAAGGAGTTAAATGAACATCCACGAGGGCTCCTTAAGTATGGTGAGCTTCTCAGTAAAAGGTTTCATAGAAGCTAAAATCGGGATTAGGTCATTCTTCCTATACCTAGATATTCACTTATAATCAAGTAGCATCTGACTTTAGAAAACTGAAATGCTGAAACATATTTTTCTAAGCATTCTGTCTAAGCTCTATCAATTCAGAGATGAAGCCATTAAGCCCTGACAACCTCATACTTTGAACACCTGTGCTTCCCGGTTTCCATTTCTCTTGATGGTGGGGAGTGGTTAGCCAAGAGGCAGCAGAGTGAGAGGAGAAAACAAGCACTTTGGAGTCAAACACACTTGCAACCGCTCATTAGTGTGGGGGTGCGGTCAGCTCCTCTGTCTCTCTAGGCTTCAGTTTTCATTATCGTAAAATGAGGGGAATTACAGTCATGTCACATCATTAAAATTAAAATTAGTTAATGTGTGCAAAGCACCTGTACACAGTGGGTGCTTAATAAGTGCCATTTTCTTTTCCTTCCTCTGTGCTTTCCTTAGCTCGAGACTGGGGATAAACATGTTAACTCTGGACTGTAGACGATGTGCAGGCATTAGCGAGCAAACGGCTTCAACCTCTCCCCCTACAAGGTGTTTCATAAAAGCAGTGTAAATGTTTTAAAGTTTGCCTGATAGAAATTCCTTTCCTTTTACATTTCTTTTGACTTTTCTCTTTCGAGGCCAGGACTGAGTAATAGAACATCTGGGTCCAGTTGCCAGAGAGGAGAGGAATCAGTGAGGAGAGAAACCATCACATGAGAAGGGCTATGGGGACCAACTTCTGTTTTGAAGTTAATTCTTCACCTTCCTTCCTTCCTTCCTCCCTTCCTTCCTCCCTTCCTTCCTCTCTCCATCCCTCTCTCCCTTCCTTCTCTCTTTCTTTCTTTCTTTCTTTCTTTCTTTCTTTCTTTCTTTCTTTCT